>NC_083724.1:95931229-96253645 GCF_028564815.1 Eubalaena glacialis
GGGCCCTGATATGCCATGCAGCGGGATAGGCGTACAACAGCTTCTATGAAGCCTTAGTCACTCTTCTGCTTTAGCTGAAGGCTAGTAAGCTTTTCTGGACTCCTAGACCCCTCGCGGCAGCACTCGCTTCCCTACAAAGGCACTGAGCACCCCCAGGCTCTCCTGAGTCGAAGATCAACATTCAGACACGTAGACCCTTCGGAGTACCCGTGTCTGTGCCGAGTGAAGGAGAGCATGATGCACACTTCGTCGCGGGACCTAGATTTTCTCAGCTCACCAATAGCCTCAGGAACATGATTCTAGGAGGTGCAGCATGCCATGCAAGTCTGCCTGCTTACAGTAGTCCGAGCTGTACTGAGAAAAACTCTTTGTTTACAATTCCTTCTACCACCTCATAGCTGAAGTCAACCTACCTCTAGGAGAAAGTCGGCTTGTGGTCCAAGTGCAACTAGAGCACACTTTCTGGTATAATGCTACAGGCTTTTGGAAGATGCCCAGGAGCCAGGACACCTAGGGAATTCTTTCATTTAGGCAGTTCGCTACACGCAGAACACCCGGCATAGGAAAGTGGATTCTCCAAGACCCAGGGAGTAGCTAGGTCTCTTTTGACTTGTTAGAAAGCACAGATGCTTCTTCTGCGTGTCAACCTGGAAATGGCGGCCTTAGGAGTCAAGCCTTGTTTTCCCGTCTTGAAAGCTCCATTCAAGCGGCCTTAAAGCTACCTGAGAAACACTGTGGTTGTGGGACTTGTATTCACTCCAGGCATGGCTCTGGAAGAATATGAGTTATCTCGAAAGAAAGCGGGCGCTTCCAGGCTCTGGTTAGGAGCATATCCTGCCCTGCACTAGAGCTAAGGGGAATGTTGACGTGCACTCTATCCTGGCCTACAGCTTTGATTTGCCCTCCAGAAGGGTAGTTGTGCAGCCTTTTCCTTGAGTCCTTAGTCACAGTTCTGCATTAGTTTAAAGGTACTAATCTTCTCAGGACTCCAGTCCCACTCGTGCCAGTACCCGTTTCCGTACAAGAACTCTGAGTACCCCAGGGCTCCCCTGGGCTTGCCGGGCCACACTCACACCCGTAGGCCCTTCACTGTGCCCCTCTGTAGGCCGAGTGAAGCATAACAAACTGCACTCTTTCTTGGGAAAGCTAGAATTCCTCAGCTCACCAGCAGCCTCTGGAACACGGTTCTAGCAAGTCCAGCATACCATGGAAGTCTGCCTCATCGCCCTATTCTGAGCTGTACTGAGCAAAACTCTCTGCTTTGAAGTCCTTCGAGGACCTCATACCTGAAGTCACCGTATCTCAAGGAGAAAGACGGCTTGCATTCCAACTTCCACTAAAGCACAGTTTTCTGTGTAACACTTCAGGCTTTGGGGACAGGCACAGGGCTCTTAGGAGACCTAGGGCAGTCTATTGTCTAGGCACGTCGCTACATGTACAACACCCTGTGCAGAAAACTTGATTCTGGGAAGAGCCAAGTAGCTAGCTAGGTCTCTTTTGTCCTCTTAGAAACCACAGATACTTAGGCTACGTGTCAATCTGGAAACAGGACCTGATGGGACTAGCCTTGTTTCCCATCATGAAAGCTCCTTTTATGCGCCTTGAAGCTAAGTGAAAAACACTGTTGGTGTCGTGCTTATACACACGACAGGCATGGCTGTGAGAGGGAAAAAGAGGTGTCACGAAGAAACATGGTATTCCAGTTTCTGAGTCAGAGCTGATCCTGTCCTGTTCTATAGCTAAAGGGAAACTCAAAGTGAGGCCTAACTTCGAAGGAGGGCCCTGATATGCCTTACAGCGGGTTAGGCGTGCAACAGCTTCCATGAGGCCTTAGTCGCTCTCCTGCTTTAGTTGAACGCTAGTAAGCTTTTCAGGCCGCCTAGATCCCTCGCGGCAGCACTCGTTTCCGTACAAGGATACTGAGTACCCGCAGGCTCCCCTGGGCTTGCTGGGCCGCACTCAGACCCGTAGGCCCATCAGGGTGCCCCTGGGTAGGCCGAGTGAAGGGTAACCCGCTGCACTCTTCCTTGGGCGAGCTAGATATCCCCAGCTCACCAACGGCTTCATGAACACGGTTCTAGCAAGGCCAGCATACCATGGAAGTCGTCCTCGTTGCCCTAGTCTGAGCGGTACTGAGAAAAACTCTCTGCTTACAAGTCCTTCTAGGACCTCATCCCTGAAGTCACCGTATCTCTAGGAGAAAGGCAGCTTGCACAGCAACTTCCACTACAGCTCAGTTTTGTGTGGAACACTTCAGGTTTTTGGGAGAGGCACAGGACCCTAGGAGACCTAGGGCAGTCTGTCATCGAAGCAGTTCGCTACACGCAGAGGGCCCTATGCAGAAAAGTTGAATCAGGGAAGAGCCAGGGAGGTAGCTAGGTCTCTTTTGACCTGCCAGTACCCACAGACACTTATGCTGCATGTCAATCTGGTGATGGTGCCTGATGCGACTGGCCTTGTTTTCCCACCTTGAAAGCTCTTCTTATGCGCCTTGAAGCTCCCTTAAAAACACTGTGGTTGTCAGGCTTATACTCACGGCAGGCATGGCTGTGAGAGGGCAAAAGAGGTTTCACGACGAGACAGGGTATTTCAGTTTCTAAATCAGAGCTGATCCTGTCCTGTTTTATAGCTAAGGGGAAACTCAAAGTGAGCCCTCGTTTCGAAGGCGGCCCCTGATATGCCTTACAGCGGGGTAGGCGTGCAACAGCTTCCATGAGGCCTGAGTCGCTCTTCTGCTTTAGTTGAACGCCAGTAAGCTTTTCAGGCCTCCTAGATCCCTCGCGGCAGCACTCGTTTCCGTACAAGGATACTGAGTACCCGCAGGCTCCCCTGGGCTTGCTGGGCCACACTCAGACCCGTAGGCCCATCAGGGTGCCCCTGGGTAGGCCGAGTGAAGGGTCACCCGCTGCACTCTTCCTTGGGCGAGCTAGATATCCCCAGCTCACCAACGGCTTCATGAACACGGTTCTAGCAAGGCCAGCATACCATGGAAGTCGTCCTCGTTGCCCTAGTCTGAGCGGTACTGAGAAAAACTCTCTGCTTACAAGTCCTTCTAGGACCTCATCCCTGAAGTCACCGTATCTCTAGGAGAAAGGCAGCTTGCACAGCAACTTCCACTACAGCACAGTTTTGCGTGGAACACTTCAGGTTTTTGGGAGAGGCACAGGACCCTAGGAGACCTAGGGCAGTCTTTCATCTAAGCAGTTTGCTACACGCAGAGCGCCCTATGCAGAAAAGTTGAATCAGGGAAGAGCCAGGGAGGTAGCTAGGTCTCTTTTGACCTGCCAGTACCCACGGACACTTTTGCTGCGTGTCAACCTGGTGATGGTGCCTCATGCGACTGGCTTTGTTTTCCCACCTTGAAAGCTCTTCTTATGCGCCTTGAAGCTCCCTTAAAAACACTGTGGTTGTCAGGCTTATACTCACGGCAGGCATGGCTGTGAGAGGGAAAAAGAGGTTACACGAAGAGACAGGGTATTTCAGTTTCTGAGTCAGAGCTCATCCTGCCTTGTTATGTAGCTAAATGGAAACTCAAAGTGAGCCCTAGCTTCGAAGGAGGGCCCTGATATGCCATGCAGCGGGATAGGCGTACAACAGCTTCTATGAAGCCTTAGTCACTCTTCTGCTTTAGCTGAAGGCTAGTAAGCTTTTCTGGACTCCTAGACCCCTCGCGGCAGCACTCGCTTCCCTACCAAGGCACTGAGCACCCCCAGGCTCTCCTGAGTCGAAGATCAACATTCAGACACGTAGACCCTTCGGAGTACCCGTGTCTGTGCCGAGTGAAGGAGAGCATGATGCACACTTCGTCGCGGCACCTAGATTTTCTCAGCTCACCAATAGCCTCAGGAACATGATTCTAGGAGGTGCAGCATGCCATGCAAGTCTGCCTGCTTACAGTAGTCCGAGCTGTACTGAGAAAAACTCTTTGCTTACAATTCCTTCTACCACCTCATAGCTGAAGTCAACCTACCTCTAGGAGAAAGTCGGCTTGTGGTCCAAGTGCAACTAGAGCACACTTTCTGGTATAATGCTACAGGCTTTTGGAAGATGCCCAGGAGCCAGGACACCTAGGGAATTCTTTCATTTAGGCAGTTCGCTACACGCAGAACACCCGGCATAGGAAAGTGGATTCTCCAAGACCCAGGGAGTAGCTAGGTCTCTTTTGACTTGTTAGAAAGCACAGATGCTTCTTCTGCGTGTCAACCTGGAAATGGCGGCCTTAGGAGTCAAGCCTTGTTTTCCCGTCTTGAAAGCTCCATTCAAGCGGCCTTAAAGCTACCTGAGAAACACTGTGGTTGTGGGACTTGTATTCACTCCAGGCATGGCTCTGGAAGAATATGAGTTATCTCGAAAGAAAGCGGGTGCTTCCAGGCTCTGGTTAGGAGCATATCCTGCCCTGCACTAGAGCTAAGGGGAATCTTGACGTGCACTCTACCCTGGCCTACAGCTCTGATTTGCCCTCCAGAAGGGTAGTTGTGCAGCCTTTTCCTTGAGTCCTTAGTCACAGTTCTGCATTAGTTTAAAGGTACTAATCTTCTCAGGACTCCAGTCCCACTCGTGCCAGTACCCGTTTCCGTACAAGAACTCTGAGTACCCCAGGGCTCCCCTGGGCTTGCCGGGCCACACTCACACCCGTAGGCCCTTCACTGTGCCCCTCTGTAGGCCGAGTGAAGCATAACAAACTGCACTCTTTCTTGGGAAAGCTAGATTTCCTCAGCTCACCAGCAGCCTCTGGAACACGGTTCTAGCAAGTCCAGCATACCATGGAAGTCTGCCTCATCGCCCTATTCTGAGCTGTACTGAGCAAAACTCTCTGCTTTGAAGTCCTTCGAGGACCTCATACCTGAAGTCACCGTATCTCTAGGAGAAAGGCAGCTTGCACAGCAACTTCCACTACAGCACAGTTTTGTGTGGAACACTTCAGGTTTTTGGGAGAGGCACAGGACCCTAGGAGACCTAGGGCAGTCTGTCATCGAAGCAGTTCGCTACACGCAGAGGGCCCTATGCAGAAAAGTTGAATCAGGGAAGAGCCAGGGAGGTAGCTAGGTCTCTTTTGACCTGCCAGTACCCACAGACACTTATGCTGCATGTCAATCTGGTGATGGTGCCTGATGCGACTGGCCTTGTTTTCCCACCTTGAAAGCTCTTCTTATGCGCCTTGAAGCTCCCTTAAAAACACTGTGGTTGTCAGGCTTATACTCACGGCAGGCATGGCTGTGAGAGGGCAAAAGAGGTTTCACGACGAGACAGGGTATTTCAGTTTCTAAATCAGAGCTGATCCTGTCCTGTTTTATAGCTAAGGGGAAACTCAAAGTGAGCCCTCGCTTCGAAGGCGGCCCCTGATATGCCTTACAGCGGGGTAGGCGTGCAACAGCTTCCATGAGGCCTGAGTCGCTCTTCTGCTTTAGTTGAACGCCAGTAAGCTTTTCAGGCCTCCTAGATCCCTCGCGGCAGCACTCGTTTCCGTACAAGGATACTGAGTACCCCCAGGCTCCCCTGGGCTTGCTGGGCCACACTCAGACCCGTAGGCCCATCAGGGTGCCCCTGGGTAGGCCGAGTGAAGGGTCACCCGCTGCACTCTTCCTTGGGCGAGCTAGATATCCCCAGCTCACCAACGGCTTCATGAACACGGTTCTAGCAAGGCCAGCATACCATGGAAGTCGTCCTCGTTGCCCTAGTCTGAGCGGTACTGAGAAAAACTCTCTGCTTACAAGTCCTTCTAGGACCTCATCCCTGAAGTCACCGTATCTCTAGGAGAAAGGCAGCTTGCACAGCAACTTCCACTTCAGCACAGTTTTGTGTGGAACACTTCAGGTTTTTGGGAGAGGCACAGGACCCTAGGAGACCTAGGGCAGTCTGTCATCGAAGCAGTTCGCTACACGCAGAGGGCCCTATGCAGAAAAGTTGAATCAGGGAAGAGCCAGGGAGGTAGCTAGGTCTCTTTTGACCTGCCAGTACCCACAGACACTTATGCTGCATGTCAATCTGGTGATGGTGCCTGATGCGACTGGCCTTGTTTTCCCACCTTGAAAGCTCTTCTTCTGCGCCTTGAAGCTCCCTTAAAAACACTGTGGTTGTCAGGCTTATACTCACGGCAGGCATGGCTGTGAGAGGGCAAAAGAGGTTTCACGACGAGACAGGGTATTTCAGTTTCTAAATCAGAGCTGATCCTGTCCTGTTTTATAGCTAAGGGGAAACTCAAAGTGAGCCCTCGCTTCGAAGGCGGCCCCTGATATGCCTTACAGCGGGGTAGGCGTGCAACAGCTTCCATGAGGCCTGAGTCGCTCTTCTGCTTTAGTTGAACGCCAGTAAGCTTTTCAGGCCTCCTAGATCCCTCGCGGCAGCACTCGTTTCCGTACAAGGATACTGAGTACCCCCAGGCTCCCCTGGGCTTGCTGGGCCACACTCAGACCCGTAGGCCCATCAGGGTGCCCCTGGGTAGGCCGAGTGAAGGGTCACCCGCTGCACTCTTCCTTGGGCGAGCTAGATATCCCCAGCTCACCAACGGCTTCATGAACACGGTTCTAGCAAGGCCAGCATACCATGGAAGTCGTCCTCGTTGCCCTAGTCTGAGCGGTACTGAGAAAAACTCTCTGCTTACAAGTCCTTCTAGGACCTCATCCCTGAAGTCACCGTATCTCTAGGAGAAAGGCAGCTTGCACAGCAACTTCCACTACAGCACAGTTTTGCGTGGAACACTTCAGGTTTTTGGGAGAGGCACAGGACCCTAGGAGACCTAGGGCAGTCTTTCATCTAAGCAGTTTGCTACACGCAGAGCGCCCTATGCAGAAAAGTTGAATCAGGGAAGAGCCAGGGAGGTAGCTAGGTCTCTTTTGACCTGCCAGTACCCACGGACACTTTTGCTGCGTGTCAACCTGGTGATGGTGCCTCATGCGACTGGCTTTGTTTTCCCACCTTGAAAGCTCTTCTTATGCGCCTTGAAGCTCCCTTAAAAACACTGTGGTTGTCAGGCTTATACTCACGGCAGGCATGGCTGTGAGAGGGAAAAAGAGGTTACACGAAGAGACAGGGTATTTCAGTTTCTGAGTCAGAGCTCATCCTGCCTTGTTATGTAGCTAAATGGAAACTCAAAGTGAGCCCTAGCTTCGAAGGAGGGCCCTGATATGCCATGCAGCGGGATAGGCGTACAACAGCTTCTATGAAGCCTTAGTCACTCTTCTGCTTTAGCTGAAGGCTAGTAAGCTTTTCTGGACTCCTAGACCCCTCGCGGCAGCACTCGCTTCCCTACCAAGGCACTGAGCACCCCCAGGCTCTCCTGAGTCGAAGATCAACATTCAGACACGTAGACCCTTCGGAGTACCCGTGTCTGTGCCGAGTGAAGGAGAGCATGATGCACACTTCGTCGCGGGACCTAGATTTTCTCAGCTCACCAATAGCCTCAGGAACATGATTCTAGGAGGTGCAGCATGCCATGCAAGTCTGCCTGCTTACAGTAGTCCGAGCTGTACTGAGAAAAACTCTTTGCTTACAATTCCTTCTACCACCTCATAGCTGAAGTCAACCTACCTCTAGGAGAAAGTCGGCTTGTGGTCCAAGTGCAACTAGAGCACACTTTCTGGTATAATGCTACAGGCTTTTGGAAGATGCCCAGGAGCCAGGACACCTAGGGAATTCTTTCATTTAGGCAGTTCGCTACACGCAGAACCCCCGGCATAGGAAAGTGGATTCTCCAAGACCCAGGGAGTAGCTAGGTCTCTTTTGACTTGTTAGAAAGCACAGATGCTTCTTCTGCGTGTCAACCTGGAAATGGCGGCCTTAGGAGTCAAGCCTTGTTTTCCCGTCTTGAAAGCTCCATTCAAGCGGCCTTAAAGCTACCTGAGAAACACTGTGGTTGTGGGACTTGTATTCACTCCAGGCATGGCTCTGGAAGAATATGAGTTATCTCGAAAGAAAGCGGGTGCTTCCAGGCTCTGGTTAGGAGCATATCCTGTCCTGCACTAGAGCTAAGGGGAATCTTGACGTGCACTCTACCCTGGCCTACAGCTCTGATTTGCCCTCCAGAAGGGTAGTTGTGCAGCCTTTTCCTTGAGTCCTTAGTCACAGTTCTGCATTAGTTTAAAGGTACTAATCTTCTCAGGACTCCAGTCCCACTCGTGCCAGTACCCGTTTCCGTACAAGAACTCTGAGTACCCCAGGGCTCCCCTGGGCTTGCCGGGCCACACTCACACCCGTAGGCCCTTCACTGTGCCCCTCTGTAGGCCGAGTGAAGCATAACAAACTGCACTCTTTCTTGGGAAAGCTAGATTTCCTCAGCTCACCAGCAACCTCTGGAACACGGTTCTAGCAAGTCCAGCATACCATGGAAGTCTGCCTCATCGCCCTATTCTGAGCTGTACTGAGCAAAACTCTCTGCTTTGAAGTCCTTCGAGGACCTCATACCTGAAGTCACCGTATCTCTAGGAGAAAGGCAGCTTGCACAGCAACTTCCACTACAGCACAGTTTTGTGTGGAACACTTCAGGTTTTTGGGAGAGGCACAGGACCCTAGGAGACCTAGGGCAGTCTGTCATCGAAGCAGTTCGCTACACGCAGAGGGCCCTATGCAGAAAAGTTGAATCAGGGAAGAGCCAGGGAGGTAGCTAGGTCTCTTTTGACCTGCCAGTACCCACAGACACTTATGCTGCATGTCAATCTGGTGATGGTGCCTGATGCGACTGGCCTTGTTTTCCCACCTTGAAAGCTCTTCTTCTGCGCCTTGAAGCTCCCTTAAAAACACTGTGGTTGTCAGGCTTATACTCACGGCAGGCATGGCTGTGAGAGGGCAAAAGAGGTTTCACGACGAGACAGGGTATTTCAGTTTCTAAATCAGAGCTGATCCTGTCCTGTTTTATAGCTAAGGGGAAACTCAAAGTGAGCCCTCGCTTCGAAGGCGGCCCCTGATATGCCTTACAGCGGGGTAGGCGTGCAACAGCTTCCATGAGGCCTGAGTCGCTCTTCTGCTTTAGTTGAACGCCAGTAAGCTTTTCAGGCCTCCTAGATCCCTCGCGGCAGCACTCGTTTCCGTACAAGGATACTGAGTACCCCCAGGCTCCCCTGGGCTTGCTGGGCCACACTCAGACCCGTAGGCCCATCAGGGTGCCCCTGGGTAGGCCGAGTGAAGGGTCACCCGCTGCACTCTTCCTTGGGCGAGCTAGATATCCCCAGCTCACCAACGGCTTCATGAACACGGTTCTAGCAAGGCCAGCATACCATGGAAGTCGTCCTCGTTGCCCTAGTCTGAGCGGTACTGAGAAAAACTCTCTGCTTACAAGTCCTTCTAGGACCTCATCCCTGAAGTCACCGTATCTCTAGGAGAAAGGCAGCTTGCACAGCAACTTCCACTTCAGCACAGTTTTGTGTGGAACACTTCAGGTTTTTGGGAGAGGCACAGGACCCTAGGAGACCTAGGGCAGTCTGTCATCGAAGCAGTTCGCTACACGCAGAGGGCCCTATGCAGAAAAGTTGAATCAGGGAAGAGCCAGGGAGGTAGCTAGGTCTCTTTTGACCTGCCAGTACCCACAGACACTTATGCTGCATGTCAATCTGGTGATGGTGCCTGATGCGACTGGCCTTGTTTTCCCACCTTGAAAGCTCTTCTTCTGCGCCTTGAAGCTCCCTTAAAAACACTGTGGTTGTCAGGCTTATACTCACGGCAGGCATGGCTGTGAGAGGGCAAAAGAGGTTTCACGACGAGACAGGGTATTTCAGTTTCTAAATCAGAGCTGATCCTGTCCTGTTTTATAGCTAAGGGGAAACTCAAAGTGAGCCCTCGCTTCGAAGGCGGCCCCTGATATGCCTTACAGCGGGGTAGGCGTGCAACAGCTTCCATGAGGCCTGAGTCGCTCTTCTGCTTTAGTTGAACGCCAGTAAGCTTTTCAGGCCTCCTAGATCCCTCGCGGCAGCACTCGTTTCCGTACAAGGATACTGAGTACCCGCAGGCTCCCCTGGGCTTGCTGGGCCACACTCAGACCCGTAGGCCCATCAGGGTGCCCCTGGGTAGGCCGAGTGAAGGGTCACCCGCTGCACTCTTCCTTGGGCGAGCTAGATATCCCCAGCTCACCAACGGCTTCATGAACACGGTTCTAGCAAGGCCAGCATACCATGGAAGTCGTCCTCGTTGCCCTAGTATGAGCGGTACTGAGAAAAACTCTCTGCTTACAAGTCCTTCTAGGACCTCATCCCTGAAGTCACCGTATCTCTAGGAGAAAGGCAGCTTGCACAGCAACTTCCACTACAGCACAGTTTTGCGTGGAACACTTCAGGTTTTTGGGAGAGGCACAGGACCCTAGGAGACCTAGGGCAGTCTTTCATCTAAGCAGTTCGCTACACGCAGAGCGCCCTATGCAGAAAAGTTGAATCAGGGAAGAGCCAGGGAGGTAGCTAGGTCTCTTTTGACCTGCCAGTACCCACGGACACTTTTGCTGCGTGTCAACCTGGTGATGGTGCCTCATGCGACTGGCTTTGTTTTCCCACCTTGAAAGCTCTTCTTCTGCGCCTTGAAGCTCCCTTAAAAACACTGTGGTTGTCAGGCTTATACTCACGGCAGGCATGGCTGTGAGAGGGAAAAAGAGGTTACACGAAGAGACAGGGTATTTCAGTTTCTGAGTCAGAGCTCATCCTGCCTTGTTATGTAGCTAAATGGAAACTCAAAGTGAGCCCTAGCTTCGAAGGAGGGCCCTGATATGCCATGCAGCGGGATAGGCGTACAACAGCTTCTATGAAGCCTTAGTCACTCTTCTGCTTTAGCTGAAGGCTAGTAAGCTTTTCTGGACTCCTAGACCCCTCGCGGCAGCACTCGCTTCCCTACCAAGGCACTGAGCACCCCCAGGCTCTCCTGAGTCGAAGATCAACATTCAGACACGTAGACCCTTCGGAGTACCCGTGTCTGTGCCGAGTGAAGGAGAGCATGATGCACACTTCGTCGCGGGACCTAGATTTTCTCAGCTCACCAATAGCCTCAGGAACATGATTCTAGGAGGTGCAGCATGCCATGCAAGTCTGCCTGCTTACAGTAGTCCGAGCTGTACTGAGAAAAACTCTTTGCTTACAATTCCTTCTACCACCTCATAGCTGAAGTCAACCTACCTCTAGGAGAAAGTCGGCTTGTGGTCCAAGTGCAACTAGAGCACACTTTCTGGTATAATGCTACAGGCTTTTGGAAGATGCCCAGGAGCCAGGACACCTAGGGAATTCTTTCATTTAGGCAGTTCGCTACACGCAGAACACCCGGCATAGGAAAGTGGATTCTCCAAGACCCAGGGAGTAGCTAGGTCTCTTTTGACTTGTTAGAAAGCACAGATGCTTCTTCTGCGTGTCAACCTGGAAACGGCGGCCTTAGGAGTCAAGCCTTGTTTTCCCGTCTTGAAAGCTCCATTCAAGCGGCCTTAAAGCTACCTGAGAAACACTGTGGTTGTGGGACTTGTATTCACTCCAGGCATGGCTCTGGAAGAATATGAGTTATCTCGAAAGAAAGCGGGTGCTTCCAGGCTCTGGTTAGGAGCATATCCTGCCCTGCACTAGAGCTAAGGGGAATCTTGACGTGCACTCTACCCTGGCCTACAGCTCTGATTTGCCCTCCAGAAGGGTAGTTGTGCAGCCTTTTCCTTGAGTCCTTAGTCACAGTTCTGCATTAGTTTAAAGGTACTAATCTTCTCAGGACTCCAGTCCCACTCGTGCCAGTACCCGTTTCCGTACAAGAACTCTGAGTACCCCAGGGCTCCCCTGGGCTTGCCGGGCCACACTCACACCCGTAGGCCCTTCACTGTGCCCCTCTGTAGGCCGAGTGAAGCATAACAAACTGCACTCTTTCTTGGGAAAGCTAGATTTCCTCAGCTCACCAGCAGCCTCTGGAACACGGTTCTAGCAAGTCCAGCATACCATGGAAGTCTGCCTCATCGCCCTATTCTGAGCTGTACTGAGCAAAACTCTCTGCTTTGAAGTCCTTCGAGGACCTCATACCTGAAGTCACCGTATCTCAAGGAGAAAGACGGCTTGCATTCCCACTTCCACTAAAGCACAGTTTTCTGTGTAACACTTCAGGCTTTGGGGACAGGCACAGGGCTCTTAGGAGACCTAGGGCAGTCTATTGTCTAGGCACGTCGCTACATGTACAACACCCTGTGCAGAAAACTTGATTCTGGGAAGAGCCAAGTAGCTAGCTAGGTCTCTTTTGTCCTCTTAGAAACCACAGATACTTACGCTGCGTGTCAATCTGGAAACAGGACCTGATGGGACTAGCCTTGTTTCCCATCATGAAAGCTCCTTTTATGCGCCTTGAAGCTAAGTGAAAAACACTGTTGGTGTCGTGCTTATACACACGACAGGCATGGCTGTGAGAGGGAAAAAGAGGTGTCACGAAGAAACATGGTATTCCAGTTTCTGAGTCAGAGCTGATCCTGTCCTGTTCTATAGCTAAAGGGAAACTCAAAGTGAGGCCTAACTTCGAAGGAGGGCCCTGATATGCCTTACAGCGGGTTAGGCGTGCAACAGCTTCCATGAGGCCTTAGTCGCTCTCCTGCTTTAGTTGAACGCTAGTAAGCTTTTCAGGCCGCCTAGATCCCTCGCGGCAGCACTCGTTTCCGTACAAGGATACTGAGTACCCGCAGGCTCCCCTGGGCTTGCTGGGCCGCACTCAGACCCGTAGGCCCATCAGGGTGCCCCTGGGTAGGCCGAGTGAAGGGTCACCCGCTGCACTCTTCCTTGGGCGAGCTAGATATCCCCAGCTCACCAACGGCTTCATGAACACGGTTCTAGCAAGGCCAGCATACCATGGAAGTCGTCCTCGTTGCCCTAGTCTGAGCGGTACTGAGAAAAACTCTCTGCTTACAAGTCCTTCTAGGACCTCATCCCTGAAGTCACCGTATCTCTAGGAGAAAGGCAGCTTGCACAGCAATTTCCACTACAGCACAGTTTTGTGTGGAACACTTCAGGTTTTTGGGAGAGGCACAGGACCCTAGGAGACCTAGGGCAGTCTGTCATCGAAGCAGTTCGCTACACGCAGAGGGCCCTATGCAGAAAAGTTGAATCAGGGAAGAGCCAGGGAGGTAGCTAGGTCTCTTTTGACCTGCCAGTACCCACAGACACTTATGCTGCATGTCAATCTGGTGATGGTGCCTGATGCGACTGGCCTTGTTTTCCCACCTTGAAAGCTCTTCTTATGCGCCTTGAAGCTCCCTTAAAAACACTGTGGTTGTCAGGCTTATACTCACGGCAGGCATGGCTGTGAGAGGGCAAAAGAGGTTTCACGACGAGACAGGGTATTTCAGTTTCTAAATCAGAGCTGATCCTGTCCTGTTTTATAGCTAAGGGGAAACTCAAAGTGAGCCCTCGCTTCGAAGGCGGCCCCTGATATGCCTTACAGCGGGGTAGGCGTGCAACAGCTTCCATGAGGCCTGAGTCGCTCTTCTGCTTTATTTGAACGCCAGTAAGCTTTTCAGGCCTCCTAGATCCCTCGCGGCAGCACTCATTTCCGTACAAGGATACTGAGTACCCGCAGGCTCCCCTGGGCTTGCTGGGCCACACTCAGACCCGTAGGCCCATCAGCGTGCCCCTGGGTAGGCCGAGTGAAGGGTCACCCGCTGCACTCTTCCTTGGGCGAGCTAGATATCCCCAGCTCACCAACGGCTTCATGAACACGGTTCTAGCAAGGCCAGCATACCATGGAAGTCGTCCTCGTTGCCCTAGTCTGAGCGGTACTGAGAAAAACTCTCTGCTTACAAGTCCTTCTAGGACCTCATCCCTGAAGTCACCGTATCTCTAGGAGAAAGGCAGCTTGCACAGCAACTTCCACTACAGCACAGTTTTGCGTGGAACACTTCAGGTTTTTGGGAGAGGCACAGGACCCTAGGAGACCTAGGGCAGTCTTTCATCTAAGCAGTTTGCTACACGCAGAGCGCCCTATGCAGAAAAGTTGAATCAGGGAAGAGCCAGGGAGGTAGCTAGGTCTCTTTTGACCTGCCAGTACCCACGGACACTTTTGCTGCGTGTCAACCTGGTGATGGTGCCTCATGCGACTGGCTTTGTTTTCCCACCTTGAAAGCTCTTCTTATGCGCCTTGAAGCTCCCTTAAAAACACTGTGGTTGTCAGGCTTATACTCACGGCAGGCATGGCTGTGAGAGGGAAAAAGAGGTTACACGAAGAGACAGGGTATTTCAGTTTCTGAGTCAGAGCTCATCCTGCCTTGTTATGTAGCTAAATGGAAACTCAAAGTGAGCCCTAGCTTCGAAGGAGGGCCCTGATATGCCATGCAGCGGGATAGGCGTACAACAGCTTCTATGAAGCCTTAGTCACTCTTCTGCTTTAGCTGAAGGCTAGTAAGCTTTTCTGGACTCCTAGACCCCTCGCGGCAGCACTCGCTTCCCTACCAAGGCACTGAGCACCCCCAGGCTCTCCTGAGTCGAAGATCAACATTCAGACACGTAGACCCTTCGGAGTACCCGTGTCTGTGCCGAGTGAAGGAGAGCATGATGCACACTTCGTCGCGGGACCTAGATTTTCTCAGCTCACCAATAGCCTCAGGAACATGATTCTAGGAGGTGCAGCATGCCATGCAAGTCTGCCTGCTTACAGTAGTCCGAGCTGTACTGAGAAAAACTCTTTGCTTACAATTCCTTCTACCACCTCATAGCTGAAGTCAACCTACCTCTAGGAGAAAGTCGGCTTGTGGTCCAAGTGCAACTAGAGCACACTTTCTGGTATAATGCTACAGGCTTTTGGAAGATGCCCAGGAGCCAGGACACCTAGGGAATTCTTTCATTTAGGCAGTTCGCTACACGCAGAACACCCGGCATAGGAAAGTGGATTCTCCAAGACCCAGGGAGTAGCTAGGTCTCTTTTGACTTGTTAGAAAGCACAGATGCTTCTTCTGCGTGTCAACCTGGAAATGGCGGCCTTAGGAGTCAAGCCTTGTTTTCCCGTCTTGAAAGCTCCATTCAAGCGGCCTTAAAGCTACCTGAGAAACACTGTGGTTGTGGGACTTGTATTCACTCCAGGCATGGCTCTGGAAGAATATGAGTTATCTCGAAAGAAAGCGGGTGCTTCCAGGCTCTGGTTAGGAGCATATCCTGCCCTGCACTAGAGCTAAGGGGAATCTTGACGTGCACTCTACCCTGGCCTACAGCTCTGATTTGCCCTCCAGAAGGGTAGTTGTGCAGCCTTTTCCTTGAGTCCTTAGTCACAGTTCTGCATTAGTTTAAAGGTACTAATCTTCTCAGGACTCCAGTCCCACTCGTGCCAGTACCCGTTTCCATACAAGAACTCTGAGTACCCCAGGGCTCCCCTGGGCTTGCCGGGCCACACTCACACCCGTAGGCCCTTCACTGTGCCCCTCTGTAGGCCGAGTGAAGCATAACAAACTGCACTCTTTCTTGGGAAAGCTAGATTTCCTCAGCTCACCAGCAGCCTCTGGAACACGGTTCTAGCAAGTCCAGCATACCATGGAAGTCTGCCTCATCGCCCTATTCTGAGCTGTACTGAGCAAAACTCTCTGCTTTGAAGTCCTTCGAGGACCTCATACCTGAAGTCACCGTATCTCTAGGAGAAAGGCAGCTTGCACAGCAACTTCCACTACAGCACAGTTTTGTGTGGAACACTTCAGGTTTTTGGGAGAGGCACAGGACCCTAGGAGACCTAGGGCAGTCTGTCATCGAAGCAGTTCGCTACACGCAGAGGGCCCTATGCAGAAAAGTTGAATCAGGGAAGAGCCAGGGAGGTAGCTAGGTCTCTTTTGACCTGCCAGTACCCACAGACACTTATGCTGCATGTCAATCTGGTGATGGTGCCTGATGCGACTGGCCTTGTTTTCCCACCTTGAAAGCTCTTCTTCTGCGCCTTGAAGCTCCCTTAAAAACACTGTGGTTGTCAGGCTTATACTCATGGCAGGCATGGCTGTGAGAGGGCAAAAGAGGTTTCACGACGAGACAGGGTATTTCAGTTTCTAAATCAGAGCTGATCCTGTCCTGTTTTATAGCTAAGGGGAAACTCAAAGTGAGCCCTCGCTTCGAAGGCGGCCCCTGATATGCCTTACAGCGGGGTAGGCGTGCAACAGCTTCCATGAGGCCTGAGTCGCTCTTCTGCTTTAGTTGAACGCCAGTAAGCTTTTCAGGCCTCCTAGACCCCTCGCGGCAGCACTCGTTTCCGTACAAGGATACTGAGTACCCCCAGGCTCCCCTGGGCTTGCTGGGCCACACTCAGAACCGTAGGCCCATCAGGGTGCCCCTGGGTAGGCCGAGTGAAGGGTCACCCGCTGCACTCTTCCTTGGGCGAGCTAGATATCCCCAGCTCACCAACGGCTTCATGAACACGGTTCTAGCAAGGCCAGCATACCATGGAAGTCGTCCTCGTTGCCCTAGTCTGAGCGGTACTGAGAAAAACTCTCTGCTTACAAGTCCTTCTAGGACCTCATCCCTGAAGTCACCGTATCTCTAGGAGAAAGGCAGCTTGCACAGCAACTTCCACTACAGCACAGTTTTGTGTGGAACACTTCAGGTTTTTGGGAGAGGCACAGGACCCTAGGAGACCTAGGGCAGTCTGTCATCGAAGCAGTTCGCTACACGCAGAGGGCCCTATGCAGAAAAGTTGAATCAGGGAAGAGCCAGGGAGGTAGCTAGGTCTCTTTTGACCTGCCAGTACCCACAGACACTTATGCTGCATGTCAATCTGGTGATGGTGCCTGATGCGACTGGCCTTGTTTTCCCACCTTGAAAGCTCTTCTTCTGCGCCTTGAAGCTCCCTTAAAAACACTGTGGTTGTCAGGCTTATACTCACGGCAGGCATGGCTGTGAGAGGGCAAAAGAGGTTTCACGACGAGACAGGGTATTTCAGTTTCTAAATCAGAGCTGATCCTGTCCTGTTTTATAGCTAAGGGGAAACTCAAAGTGAGCCCTCGCTTCGAAGGCGGCCCCTGATATGCCTTACAGCGGGGTAGGCGTGCAACAGCTTCCATGAGGCCTGAGTCGCTCTTCTGCTTTAGTTGAACGCCAGTAAGCTTTTCAGGCCTCCTAGATCCCTCGCGGCAGCACTCGTTTCCGTACAAGGATACTGAGTACCCCCAGGCTCCCCTGGGCTTGCTGGGCCACACTCAGACCCGTAGGCCCATCAGGGTGCCCCTGGGTAGGCCGAGTGAAGGGTCACCCGCTGCACTCTTCCTTGGGCGAGCTAGATATCCCCAGCTCACCAACGGCTTCATGAACACGGTTCTAGCAAGGCCAGCATACCATGGAAGTCGTCCTCGTTGCCCTAGTCTGAGCGGTACTGAGAAAAACTCTCTGCTTACAAGTCCTTCTAGGACCTCATCCCTGAAGTCACCGTATCTCTAGGAGAAAGGCAGCTTGCACAGCAACTTCCACTACAGCACAGTTTTGCGTGGAACACTTCAGGTTTTTGGGAGAGGCACAGGACCCTAGGAGACCTAGGGCAGTCTTTCATCTAAGCAGTTCGCTACACGCAGAGCGCCCTATGCAGAAAAGTTGAATCAGGGAAGAGCCAGGGAGGTAGCTAGGTCTCTTTTGACCTGCCAGTACCCACGGACACTTATGCTGCGTGTCAACCTGGTGATGGTGCCTCATGCGACTGGCTTTGTTTTCCCACCTTGAAAGCTCTTCTTCTGCGCCTTGAAGCTCCCTTAAAAACACTGTGGTTGTCAGGCTTATACTCACGGCAGGCATGGCTGTGAGAGGGAAAAAGAGGTTACACGAAGAGACAGGGTATTTCAGTTTCTGAGTCAGAGCTCATCCTGCCTTGTTATGTAGCTAAATGGAAACTCAAAGTGAGCCCTAGCTTCGAAGGAGGGCCCTGATATGCCATGCAGCGGGATAGGCGTACAACAGCTTCTATGAAGCCTTAGTCACTCTTCTGCTTTAGCTGAAGGCTAGTAAGCTTTTCTGGACTCCTAGACCCCTCGCGGCAGCACTCGCTTCCCTACCAAGGCACTGAGCACCCCCAGGCTCTCCTGAGTCGAAGATCAACATTCAGACACGTAGACCCTTCGGAGTACCCGTGTCTGTGCCGAGTGAAGGAGAGCATGATGCACACTTCGTCGCGGGACCTAGATTTTCTCAGCTCACCAATAGCCTCAGGAACATGATTCTAGGAGGTGCAGCATGCCATGCAAGTCTGCCTGCTTACAGTAGTCCGAGCTGTACTGAGAAAAACTCTTTGCTTACAATTCCTTCTACCACCTCATAGCTGAAGTCAACCTACCTCTAGGAGAAAGTCGGCTTGTGGTCCAAGTGCAACTAGAGCACACTTTCTGGTATAATGCTACAGGCTTTTGGAAGATGCCCAGGAGCCAGGACACCTAGGGAATTCTTTCATTTAGGCAGTTCGCTACACGCAGAACACCCGGCATAGGAAAGTGGATTCTCCAAGACCCAGGGAGTAGCTAGGTCTCTTTTGACTTGTTAGAAAGCACAGATGCTTCTTCTGCGTGTCAACCTGGAAACGGCGGCCTTAGGAGTCAAGCCTTGTTTTCCCGTCTTGAAAGCTCCATTCAAGCGGCCTTAAAGCTACCTGAGAAACACTGTGGTTGTGGGACTTGTATTCACTCCAGGCATGGCTCTGGAAGAATATGAGTTATCTCGAAAGAAAGCGGGTGCTTCCAGGCTCTGGTTAGGAGCATATCCTGCCCTGCACTAGAGCTAAGGGGAATCTTGACGTGCACTCTACCCTGGCCTACAGCTCTGATTTGCCCTCCAGAAGGGTAGTTGTGCAGCCTTTTCCTTGAGTCCTTAGTCACAGTTCTGCATTAGTTTAAAGGTACTAATCTTCTCAGGACTCCAGTCCCACTCGTGCCAGTACCCGTTTCCGTACAAGAACTCTGAGTAGCCCAGGGCTCCCCTGGGCTTGCCGGGCCACACTCACACCCGTAGGCCCTTCACTGTGCCCCTCTGTAGGCCGAGTGAAGCATAACAAACTGCACTCTTTCTTGGGAAAGCTAGAATTCTTCAGCTCACCAGCAGCCTCTGGAACACGGTTCTAGCAAGTCCAGCATACCATGGAAGTCTGCCTCATCGCCCTATTCTGAGCTGTACTGAGCAAAACTCTCTGCTTTGAAGTCCTTCGAGGACCTCATACCTGAAGTCACCGTATCTCAAGGAGAAAGACGGCTTGCATTCCAACTTCCACTAAAGCACAGTTTTCTGTGTAACACTTCAGGCTTTGGGGACAGGCACAGGGCTCTTAGGAGACCTAGGGCAGTCTATTGTCTAGGCACGTCGCTACATGTACAACACCCTGTGCAGAAAGCTTGATTCTGGGAAGAGCCAAGTAGCTAGCTAGGTCTCTTTTGTCCTCTTAGAAACCACAGATACTTACGCTGCGTGTCAATCTGGAAACAGGACCTGATGGGACTAGCCTTGTTTCCCATCATGAAAGCTCCTTTTATGCGCCTTGAAGCTAAGTGAAAAACACTGTTGGTGTCGTGCTTATACACACGACAGGCATGGCTGTGAGAGGGAAAAAGAGGTGTCACGAAGAAACATGGTATTCCAGTTTCTGAGTCAGAGCTGATCCTGTCCTGTTCTATAGCTAAAGGGAAACTCAAAGTGAGGCCTAACTTCGAAGGAGGGCCCTGATATGCCTTACAGCGGGTTAGGCGTGCAACAGCTTCCATGAGGCCTTAGTCGCTCTCCTGCTTTAGTTGAACGCTAGTAAGCTTTTCAGGCCGCCTAGATCCCTCGCGGCAGCACTCGTTTCCGTACAAGGATACTGAGTACCCGCAGGCTCCCCTGGGCTTGCTGGGCCGCACTCAGACCCGTAGGCCCATCAGGGTGCCCCTGGGTAGGCCGAGTGAAGGGTAACCCGCTGCACTCTTCCTTGGGCGAGCTAGATATCCCCAGCTCACCAACGGCTTCATGAACACGGTTCTAGCAAGGCCAGCATACCATGGAAGTCGTCCTCGTTGCCCTAGTCTGAGCGGTACTGAGAAAAACTCTCTGCTTACAAGTCCTTCTAGGACCTCATCCCTGAAGTCACCGTATCTCTAGGAGAAAGGCAGCTTGCACAGCAACTTCCACTACAGCACAGTTTTGTGTGGAACACTTCAGGTTTTTGGGAGAGGCACAGGACCCTAGGAGACCTAGGGCAGTCTGTCATCGAAGCAGTTCGCTACACGCAGAGGGCCCTATGCAGAAAAGTTGAATCAGGGAAGAGCCAGGGAGGTAGCTAGGTCTCTTTTGACCTGCCAGTACCCACAGACACTTATGCTGCATGTCAATCTGGTGATGGTGCCTGATGCGACTGGCCTTGTTTTCCCACCTTGAAAGCTCTTCTTCTGCGCCTTGAAGCTCCCTTAAAAACACTGTGGTTGTCAGGCTTATACTCACGGCAGGCATGGCTGTGAGAGGGCAAAAGAGGTTTCACGACGAGACAGGGTATTTCAGTTTCTAAATCAGAGCTGATCCTGTCCTGTTTTATAGCTAAGGGGAAACTCAAAGTGAGCCCTCGCTTCGAAGGCGGCCCCTGATATGCCTTACAGCGGGGTAGGCGTGCAACAGCTTCCATGAGGCCTGAGTCGCTCTTCTGCTTTAGTTGAACGCCAGTAAGCTTTTCAGGCCTCCTAGATCCCTCGCGGCAGCACTCGTTTCCGTACAAGGATACTGAGTACCCCCAGGCTCCCCTGGGCTTGCTGGGCCACACTCAGACCTGTAGG
The DNA here is from genome assembly GCF_028564815.1 of Eubalaena glacialis. Classification (NCBI taxonomy): domain Eukaryota; kingdom Metazoa; phylum Chordata; class Mammalia; order Artiodactyla; family Balaenidae; genus Eubalaena; species Eubalaena glacialis. The sequence continues at coordinate 95,951,877 of NC_083724.1, forward strand.
CCCATCAGGGTGCCCCTGGGTAGGCCGAGTGAAGGGTCACCCGCTGCACTCTTCCTTGGGCGAGCTAGATATCCCCAGCTCACCAACGGCTTCATGAACACGGTTCTAGCAAGGCCAGCATACCATGGAAGTCGTCCTCGTTGCCCTAGTCTGAGCGGTACTGAGAAAAACTCTCTGCTTACAAGTCCTTCTAGGACCTCATCCCTGAAGTCACCGTATCTCTAGGAGAAAGGCAGCTTGCACAGCAACTTCCACTACAGCACAGTTTTGTGTGGAACACTTCAGGTTTTTGGGAGAGGCACAGGACCCTAGGAGACCTAGGGCAGTCTTTCATCTAAGCAGTTCGCTACACGCAGAGCGCCCTATGCAGAAAAGTTGAATCAGGGAAGAGCCAGGGAGGTAGCTAGGTCTCTTTTGACCTGCCAGTACCCACGGACACTTATGCTGCGTGTCAACCTGGTGATGGTGCCTCATGCGACTGGCTTTGTTTTCCCACCTTGAAAGCTCTTCTTCTGCGCCTTGAAGCTCCCTTAAAAACACTGTGGTTGTCAGGCTTATACTCACGGCAGGCATGGCTGTGAGAGGGAAAAAGAGGTTACACGAAGAGACAGGGTATTTCAGTTTCTGAGTCAGAGCTCATCCTGCCTTGTTATGTAGCTAAATGGAAACTCAAAGTGAGCCCTAGCTTCGAAGGAGGGCCCTGATATGCCATGCAGCGGGATAGGCGTACAACAGCTTCTATGAAGCCTTAGTCACTCTTCTGCTTTAGCTGAAGGCTAGTAAGCTTTTCTGGACTCCTAGACCCCTCGCGGCAGCACTCGCTTCCCTACCAAGGCACTGAGCACCCCCAGGCTCTCCTGAGTCGAAGATCAACATTCAGACACGTAGACCCTTCGGAGTACCCGTGTCTGTGCCGAGTGAAGGAGAGCATGATGCACACTTCGTCGCGGGACCTAGATTTTCTCAGCTCACCAATAGCCTCAGGAACATGATTCTAGGAGGTGCAGCATGCCATGCAAGTCTGCCTGCTTACAGTAGTCCGAGCTGTACTGAGAAAAACTCTTTGCTTACAATTCCTTCTACCACCTCATAGCTGAAGTCAACCTACCTCTAGGAGAAAGTCGGCTTGTGGTCCAAGTGCAACTAGAGCACACTTTCTGGTATAATGCTACAGGCTTTTGGAAGATGCCCAGGAGCCAGGACACCTAGGGAATTCTTTCATTTAGGCAGTTCGCTACACGCAGAACACCCGGCATAGGAAAGTGGATTCTCCAAGACCCAGGGAGTAGCTAGGTCTCTTTTGACTTGTTAGAAAGCACAGATGCTTCTTCTGCGTGTCAACCTGGAAATGGCGGCCTTAGGAGTCAAGCCTTGTTTTCCCGTCTTGAAAGCTCCATTCAAGCGGCCTTAAAGCTACCTGAGAAACACTGTGGTTGTGGGACTTGTATTCACTCCAGGCATGGCTCTGGAAGAATATGAGTTATCTCGAAAGAAAGCGGGTGCTTCCAGGCTCTGGTTAGGAGCATATCCTGCCCTGCACTAGAGCTAAGGGGAATCTTGACGTGCACTCTACCCTGGCCTACAGCTTTGATTTGCCCTCCAGAAGGGTAGTTGTGCAGCCTTTTCCTTGAGTCCTTAGTCACAGTTCTGCATTAGTTTAAAGGTACTAATCTTCTCAGGACTCCAGTCCCACTCGTGCCAGTACCCGTTTCCGTACAAGAACTCTGAGTACCCCAGGGCTCCCCTGGGCTTGCCGGGCCACACTCACACCCGTAGGCCCTTCACTGTGACCCTCTGTAGGCCGAGTGAAGCATAACAAACTGCACTCTTTCTTGGGAAAGCTAGAATTCCTCAGCTCACCAGCAGCCTCTGGAACACGGTTCTAGCAAGTCCAGCATACCATGGAAGTCTGCCTCATCGCCCTATTCTGAGCTGTACTGAGCAAAACTCTCTGCTTTGAAGTCCTTCGAGGACCTCATACCTGAAGTCACCGTATCTCAAGGAGAAAGACGGCTTGCATTCCCACTTCCACTAAAGCACAGTTTTCTGTGTAACACTTCAGGCTTTGGGGACATGCACAGGGCTCTTAGGAGACCTAGGGCAGTCTATTGTCTAGGCACGTCGCTACATGTACAACACCCTGTGCAGAAAACTTGATTCTGGGAAGAGCCAAGTAGCTAGCTAGGTCTCTTTTGTCCTCTTAGAAACCACAGATACTTACGCTGCGTGTCAATCTGGAAACAGGACCTGATGGGACTAGCCTTGTTTCCCATCATGAAAGCTCCTTTTATGCGCCTTGAAGCTAAGTGAAAAACACTGTTGGTGTCGTGCTTATACACACGACAGGCATGGCTGTGAGAGGGAAAAAGAGGTGTCACGAAGAAACATGGTATTCCAGTTTCTGAGTCAGAGCTGATCCTGTCCTGTTCTATAGCTAAAGGGAAACTCAAAGTGAGGCCTAACTTCGAAGGAGGGCCCTGATATGCCTTACAGCGGGTTAGGCGTGCAACAGCTTCCATGAGGCCTTAGTCGCTCTCCTGCTTTAGTTGAACGCTAGTAAGCTTTTCAGGCCACCTAGATCCCTCGCGGCAGCACTCATTTCCGTACAAGGATACTGAGTACCCGCAGGCTCCCCTGGGCTTGCTGGGCCGCACTCAGACCCGTAGGCCCTTCAGGGTGCCCCTGGGTAGGCCGAGTGAAGGGTAACCCGCTGCACTCTTCCTTGGGCGAGCTAGATATCCCCAGCTCACCAACGGCTTCATGAACACGGTTCTAGCAAGGCCAGCATACCATGGAAGTCGTCCTCGTTGCCCTAGTCTGAGCGGTACTGAGAAAAACTCTCTGCTTACAAGTCCTTCTAGGACCTCATCCCTGAAGTCACCGTATCTCTAGGAGAAAGGCAGCTTGCACAGCAACTTCCACTACAGCACAGTTTTGTGTGGAACACTTCAGGTTTTTGGGAGAGGCACAGGACCCTAGGAGACCTAGGGCAGTCTGTCATCGAAGCAGTTCGCTACACGCAGAGGGCCCTATGCAGAAAAGTTGAATCAGGGAAGAGCCAGGGAGGTAGCTAGGTCTCTTTTGACCTGCCAGTACCCACAGACACTTATGCTGCATGTCAATCTGGTGATGGTGCCTGATGCGACTGGCCTTGTTTTCCCACCTTCAAAGCTCTTCTTCTGCGCCTTGAAGCTCCCTTAAAAACACTGTGGTTGTCAGGCTTATACTCACGGCAGGCATGGCTGTGAGAGGGCAAAAGAGGTTTCACGACGAGACAGGGTATTTCAGTTTCTAAATCAGAGCTGATCCTGTCCTGTTTTATAGCTAAGGGGAAACTCAAAGTGAGCCCTCGCTTCGAAGGCGGCCCCTGATATGCCTTACAGCGGGGTAGGCGTGCAACAGCTTCCATGAGGCCTGAGTCGCTCTTCTGCTTTAGTTGAACGCCAGTAAGCTTTTCAGGCCTCCTAGATCCCTCGCGGCAGCACTCGTTTCCGTACAAGGATACTGAGTACCCCCAGGCTCCCCTGGGCTTGCTGGGCCACACTCAGACCCGTAGGCCCATCAGGGTGCCCCTGGGTAGGCCGAGTGAAGGGTCACCCGCTGCACTCTTCCTTGGGCGAGCTAGATATCCCCAGCTCACCAACGGCTTCATGAACACGGTTCTAGCAAGGCCAGCATACCATGGAAGTCGTCCTCGTTGCCCTAGTCTGAGCGGTACTGAGAAAAACTCTCTGCTTACAAGTCCTTCTAGGACCTCATCCCTGAAGTCACCGTATCTCTAGGAGAAAGGCAGCTTGCACAGCAACTTCCACTACAGCACAGTTTTGTGTGGAACACTTCAGGTTTTTGGGAGGGGCACAGGACCCTAGGAGACCTAGGGCAGTCTTTCATCTAAGCAGTTCGCTACACGCAGAGCGCCCTATGCAGAAAAGTTGAATCAGGGAAGAGCCAGGGAGGTAGCTAGGTCTCTTTTGACCTGCCAGTACCCACGGACACTTATGCTGCGTGTCAACCTGGTGATGGTGCCTCATGCGACTGGCTTTGTGTTCCCACCTTGAAAGCTCTTCTTCTGCGCCTTGAAGCTCCCTTAAAAACACTGTGGTTGTCAGGCTTATACTCACGGCAGGCATGGCTGTGAGAGGGAAAAAGAGGTTACACGAAGAGACAGGGTATTTCAGTTTCTGAGTCAGAGCTCATCCTGCCTTGTTATGTAGCTAAATGGAAACTCAAAGTGAGCCCTAGCTTCGAAGGAGGGCCCTGATATGCCATGCAGCGGGATAGGCGTACAACAGCTTCTATGAAGCCTTAGTCACTCTTCTGCTTTAGCTGAAGGCTAGTAAGCTTTTCTGGACTCCTAGACCCCTCGCGGCAGCACTCGCTTCCCTACCAAGGCACTGAGCACCCCCAGGCTCTCCTGAGTCGAAGATCAACATTCAGACACGTAGACCCTTCGGAGTACCCGTGTCTGTGCCGAGTGAAGGAGAGCATGATGCACACTTCGTCGCGGGACCTAGATTTTCTCAGCTCACCAATAGCCTCAGGAACATGATTCTAGGAGGTGCAGCATGCCATGCAAGTCTGCCTGCTTACAGTAGTCCGAGCTGTACTGAGAAAAACTCTTTGCTTACAATTCCTTCTACCACCTCATAGCTGAAGTCAACCTACCTCTAGGAGAAAGTCGGCTTGTGGTCCAAGTGCAACTAGAGCACACTTTCTGGTATAATGCTACAGGCTTTTGGAAGATGCCCAGGAGCCAGGACACCTAGGGAATTCTTTCATTTAGGCAGTTCGCTACACGCAGAACACCCGGCATAGGAAAGTGGATTCTCCAAGACCCAGGGAGTAGCTAGGTCTCTTTTGACTTGTTAGAAAGCACAGATGCTTCTTCTGCGTGTCAACCTGGAAATGGCGGCCTTAGGAGTCAAGCCTTGTTTTCCCGTCTTGAAAGCTCCATTCAAGCGGCCTTAAAGCTACCTGAGAAACACTGTGGTTGTGGGACTTGTATTCACTCCAGGCATGGCTCTGGAAGAATATGAGTTATCTCGAAAGAAAGCGGGTGCTTCCAGGCTCTGGTTAGGAGCATATCCTGCCCTGCACTAGAGCTAAGGGGAATCTTGACGTGCACTCTACCCTGGCCTACAGCTTTGATTTGCCCTCCAGAAGGGTAGTTGTGCAGCCTTTTCCTTGAGTCCTTAGTCACAGTTCTGCATTAGTTTAAAGGTACTAATCTTCTCAGGACTCCAGTCCCACTCGTGCCAGTACCCGTTTCCGTACAAGAACTCTGAGTACCCCAGGGCTCCCCTGGGCTTGCCGGGCCACACTCACACCCGTAGGCCCTTCACTGTGCCCCTCTGTAGGCCGAGTGAAGCATAACAAACTGCACTCTTTCTTGGGAAAGCTAGAATTCCTCAGCTCACCAGCAGCCTCTGGAACACGGTTCTAGCAAGTCCAGCATACCATGGAAGTCTGCCTCATCGCCCTATTCTGAGCTGTACTGAGCAAAACTCTCTGCTTTGAAGTCCTTCGAGGACCTCATACCTGAAGTCACCGTATCTCAAGGAGAAAGACGGCTTGCATTCCCACTTCCACTAAAGCACAGTTTTCTGTGTAACACTTCAGGCTTTGGGGACATGCACAGGGCTCTTAGGAGACCTAGGGCAGTCTATTGTCTAGGCACGTCGCTACATGTACAACACCCTGTGCAGAAAACTTGATTCTGGGAAGAGCCAAGTAGCTAGCTAGGTCTCTTTTGTCCTCTTAGAAACCACAGATACTTACGCTGCGTGTCAATCTGGAAACAGGACCTGATGGGACTAGCCTTGTTTCCCATCATGAAAGCTCCTTTTATGCGCCTTGAAGCTAAGTGAAAAACACTGTTGGTGTCGTGCTTATACACACGACAGGCATGGCTGTGAGAGGGAAAAAGAGGTGTCACGAAGAAACATGGTATTCCAGTTTCTGAGTCAGAGCTGATCCTGTCCTGTTCTATAGCTAAAGGGAAACTCAAAGTGAGGCCTAACTTCGAAGGAGGGCCCTGATATGCCTTACAGCGGGTTAGGCGTGCAACAGCTTCCATGAGGCCTTAGTCGCTCTCCTGCTTTAGTTGAACGCTAGTAAGCTTTTCAGGCCGCCTAGATCCCTCGCGGCAGCACTCGTTTCCGTACAAGGATACTGAGTACCCGCAGGCTCCCCTGGGCTTGCTGGGCCGCACTCAGACCCGTAGGCCCATCAGGGTGCCCCTGGGTAGGCCGAGTGAAGGGTAACCCGCTGCACTCTTCCTTGGGCGAGCTAGATATCCCCAGCTCACCAACGGCTTCATGAACACGGTTCTAGCAAGGCCAGCATACCATGGAAGTCGTCCTCGTTGCCCTAGTCTGAGCGGTACTGAGAAAAACTCTCTGCTTACAAGTCCTTCTAGGACCTCATCCCTGAAGTCACCGTATCTCTAGGAGAAAGGCAGCTTGCACAGCAACTTCCACTACAGCACAGTTTTGTGTGGAACACTTCAGGTTTTTGGGAGAGGCACAGGACCCTAGGAGACCTAGGGCAGTCTGTCATCGAAGCAGTTCGCTACACGCAGAGGGCCCTATGCAGAAAAGTTGAATCAGGGAAGAGCCAGGGAGGTAGCTAGGTCTCTTTTGACCTGCCAGTACCCACAGACACTTATGCTGCATGTCAATCTGGTGATGGTGCCTGATGCGACTGGCCTTGTTTTCCCACCTTGAAAGCTCTTCTTCTGCGCCTTGAAGCTCCCTTAAAAACACTGTGGTTGTCAGGCTTATACTCACGGCAGGCATGGCTGTGAGAGGGCAAAAGAGGTTTCACGACGAGACAGGGTATTTCAGTTTCTAAATCAGAGCTGATCCTGTCCTGTTTTATAGCTAAGGGGAAACTCAAAGTGAGCCCTCGCTTCGAAGGCGGCCCCTGATATGCCTTACAGCGGGGTAGGCGTGCAACAGCTTCCATGAGGCCTGAGTCGCTCTTCTGCTTTAGTTGAACGCCAGTAAGCTTTTCAGGCCTCCTAGATCCCTCGCGGCAGCACTCGTTTCCGTACAAGGATACTGAGTACCCCCAGGCTCCCCTGGGCTTGCTGGGCCACACTCAGACCCGTAGGCCCATCAGGGTGCCCCTGGGTAGGCCGAGTGAAGGGTCACCCGCTGCACTCTTCCTTGGGCGAGCTAGATATCCCCAGCTCACCAACGGCTTCATGAACACGGTTCTAGCAAGGCCAGCATACCATGGAAGTCGTCCTCGTTGCCCTAGTCTGAGCGGTACTGAGAAAAACTCTCTGCTTACAAGTCCTTCTAGGACCTCATCCCTGAAGTCACCGTATCTCTAGGAGAAAGGCAGCTTGCACTGCAACTTCCACTACAGCACAGTTTTGCGTGGAACACTTCAGGTTTTTGGGAGAGGCACAGGACCCTAGGAGACCTAGGGCAGTCTTTCATCTAAGCAGTTCGCTACACGCAGAGCGCCCTATGCAGAAAAGTTGAATCAGGGAAGAGCCAGGGAGGTAGCTAGGTCTCTTTTGACCTGCCAGTACCCACGGACACTTATGCTGCGTGTCAACCTGGTGATGGTGCCTCATGCGACTGGCTTTGTTTTCCCACCTTGAAAGCTCTTCTTCTGCGCCTTGAAGCTCCCTTAAAAACACTGTGGTTGTCAGGCTTATACTCACGGCAGGCATGGCTGTGAGAGGGAAAAAGAGGTTACACGAAGAGACAGGGTATTTCAGTTTCTGAGTCAGAGCTCATCCTGCCTTGTTATGTAGCTAAATGGAAACTCAAAGTGAGCCCTAGCTTCGAAGGAGGGCCCTGATATGCCATGCAGCGGGATAGGCGTACAACAGCTTCTATGAAGCCTTAGTCACTCTTCTGCTTTAGCTGAAGGCTAGTAAGCTTTTCTGGACTCCTAGACCCCTCGCGGCAGCACTCGCTTCCCTACCAAGGCACTGAGCACCCCCAGGCTCTCCTGAGTCGAAGATCAACATTCAGACACGTAGACCCTTCGGAGTACCCGTGTCTGTGCCGAGTGAAGGAGAGCATGATGCACACTTCGTCGCGGGACCTAGATTTTCTCAGCTCACCAATAGCCTCAGGAACATGATTCTAGGAGGTGCAGCATGCCATGCAAGTCTGCCTGCTTACAGTAGTCCGAGCTGTACTGAGAAAAACTCTTTGCTTACAATTCCTTCTACCACCTCATAGCTGAAGTCAACCTACCTCTAGGAGAAAGTCGGCTTGTGGTCCAAGTGCAACTAGAGCACACTTTCTGGTATAATGCTACAGGCTTTTGGAAGATGCCCAGGAGCCAGGACACCTAGGGAATTCTTTCATTTAGGCAGTTCGCTACACGCAGAACACCCGGCATAGGAAAGTGGATTCTCCAAGACCCAGGGAGTAGCTAGGTCTCTTTTGACTTGTTAGAAAGCACAGATGCTTCTTCTGCGTGTCAACCTGGAAACGGCGGCCTTAGGAGTCAAGCCTTGTTTTCCCGTCTTGAAAGCTCCATTCAAGCGGCCTTAAAGCTACCTGAGAAACACTGTGGTTGTGGGACTTGTATTCACTCCAGGCATGGCTCTGGAAGAATATGAGTTATCTCGAAAGAAAGCGGGTGCTTCCAGGCTCTGGTTAGGAGCATATCCTGCCCTGCACTAGAGCTAAGGGGAATCTTGACGTGCACTCTACCCTGGCCTACAGCTTTGATTTGCCCTCCAGAAGGGTAGTTGTGCAGCCTTTTCCTTGAGTCCTTAGTCACAGTTCTGCATTAGTTTAAAGGTACTAATCTTCTCAGGACTCCAGTCCCACTCGTGCCAGTACCCGTTTCCGTACAAGAACTCTGAGTACCCCAGGGCTCCCCTGGGCTTGCCGGGCCACACTCACACCCGTAGGCCCTTCACTGTGCCCCTCTGTAGGCCGAGTGAAGCATAACAAACTGCACTCTTTCTTGGGAAAGCTAGAATTCCTCAGCTCACCAGCAGCCTCTGGAACACGGTTCTAGCAAGTCCAGCATACCATGGAAGTCTGCCTCATCGCCCTATTCTGAGCTGTACTGAGCAAAACTCTCTGCTTTGAAGTCCTTCGAGGACCTCATACCTGAAGTCACCGTATCTCAAGGAGAAAGACGGCTTGCATTCCCACTTCCACTAAAGCACAGTTTTCTGTGTAACACTTCAGGCTTTGGGGACAGGCACAGGGCTCTTAGGAGACCTAGGGCAGTCTATTGTCTAGGCACGTCGCTACATGTACAACACCCTGTGCAGAAAACTTGATTCTGGGAAGAGCCAAGTAGCTAGCTAGGTCTCTTTTGTCCTCTTAGAAACCACAGATACTTAACGCTGCGTGTCAATCTGGAAACAGGACCTGATGGGACTAGCCTTGTTTCCCATCATGAAAGCTCCTTTTATGCGCCTTGAAGCTAAGTGAAAAACACTGTTGGTGTCGTGCTTATACACACGACAGGCATGGCTGTGAGAGGGAAAAAGAGGTGTCACGAAGAAACATGGTATTCCAGTTTCTGAGTCAGAGCTGATCCTGTCCTGTTCTATAGCTAAAGGGAAACTCAAAGTGAGGCCTAACTTCGAAGGAGGGCCCTGATATGCCTTACAGCGGGTTAGGCGTGCAACAGCTTCCATGAGGCCTTAGTCGCTCTCCTGCTTTAGTTGAACGCTAGTAAGCTTTTCAGGCCGCCTAGATCCCTCGCGGCAGCACTCGTTTCCGTACAAGGATACTGAGTACCCGCAGGCTCCCCTGGGCTTGCTGGGCCGCACTCAGACCCGTAGGCCCATCAGGGTGCCCCTGGGTAGGCCGAGTGAAGGGTAACCCGCTGCACTCTTCCTTGGGCGAGCTAGATATCCCCAGCTCACCAACGGCTTCATGAACACGGTTCTAGCAAGGCCAGCATACCATGGAAGTCGTCCTCGTTGCCCTAGTCTGAGCGGTACTGAGAAAAACTCTCTGCTTACAAGTCCTTCTAGGACCTCATCCCTGAAGTCACCGTATCTCTAGGAGAAAGGCAGCTTGCACAGCAACTTCCACTACAGCACAGTTTTGTGTGGAACACTTCAGGTTTTTGGGAGAGGCACAGGACCCTAGGAGACCTAGGGCAGTCTGTCATCGAAGCAGTTCGCTACACGCAGAGGGCCCTATGCAGAAAAGTTGAATCAGGGAAGAGCCAGGGAGGTAGCTAGGTCTCTTTTGACCTGCCAGTACCCACAGACACTTATGCTGCATGTCAATCTGGTGATGGTGCCTGATGCGACTGGCCTTGTTTTCCCACCTTGAAAGCTCTTCTTCTGCGCCTTGAAGCTCCCTTAAAAACACTGTGGTTGTCAGGCTTATACTCACGGCAGGCATGGCTGTGAGAGGGCAAAAGAGGTTTCACGACGAGACAGGGTATTTCAGTTTCTAAATCAGAGCTGATCCTGTCCTGTTTTATAGCTAAGGGGAAACTCAAAGTGAGCCCTCGCTTCGAAGGCGGCCCCTGATATGCCTTACAGCGGGGTAGGCGTGCAACAGCTTCCATGAGGCCTGAGTCGCTCTTCTGCTTTAGTTGAACGCCAGTAAGCTTTTCAGGCCTCCTAGATCCCTCGCGGCAGCACTCGTTTCCGTACAAGGATACTGAGTACCCCCAGGCTCCCCTGGGCTTGCTGGGCCACACTCAGACCCGTAGGCCCATCAGGGTGCCCCTGGGTAGGCCGAGTGAAGGGTCACCCGCTGCACTCTTCCTTGGGCGAGCTAGATATCCCCAGCTCACCAACGGCTTCATGAACACGGTTCTAGCAAGGCCAGCATACCATGGAAGTCGTCCTCGTTGCCCTAGTCTGAGCGGTACTGAGAAAAACTCTCTGCTTACAAGTCCTTCTAGGACCTCATCCCTGAAGTCACCGTATCTCTAGGAGAAAGGCAGCTTGCACAGCAACTTCCACTACAGCACAGTTTTGTGTGGAACACTTCAGGTTTTTGGGAGAGGCACAGGACCCTAGGAGACCTAGGGCAGTCTGTCATCGAAGCAGTTCGCTACACGCAGAGGGCCCTATGCAGAAAAGTTGAATCAGCGAAGAGCCAGGGAGGTAGCTAGGTCTCTTTTGACCTGCCAGTACCCACAGACACTTATGCTGCATGTCAATCTGGTGATGGTGCCTGATGCGACTGGCCTTGTTTTCCCACCTTGAAAGCTCTTCTTATGCGCCTTGAAGCTCCCTTAAAAACACTGTGGTTGTCAGGCTTATACTCACGGCAGGCATGGCTGTGAGAGGGCAAAAGAGGTTTCACGACGAGACAGGGTATTTCAGTTTCTAAATCAGAGCTGATCCTGTCCTGTTTTATAGCTAAGGGGAAACTCAAAGTGAGCCCTCGCTTCGAAGGCGGCCCCTGATATGCCTTACAGCGGGGTAGGCGTGCAACAGCTTCCATGAGGCCTGAGTCGCTCTTCTGCTTTAGTTGAACGCCAGTAAGCTTTTCAGGCCTCCTAGATCCCTCGCGGCAGCACTCGTTTCCGTACAAGGATACTGAGTACCCGCAGGCTCCCCTGGGCTTGCTGGGCCACACTCAGACCCGTAGGCCCATCAGGGTGCCCCTGGGTAGGCCGAGTGAAGGGTCACCCGCTGCACTCTTCCTTGGGCGAGCTAGATATCCCCAGCTCACCAACGGTTTCATGAACACGGTTCTAGCAAGGCCAGCATACCATGGAAGTCGTCCTCGTTGCCCTAGTCTGAGCGGTACTGAGAAAAACTCTCTGCTTACAAGTCCTTCTAGGACCTCATCCCTGAAGTCACCGTATCTCTAGGAGAAAGGCAGCTTGCACAGCAACTTCCACTACAGCACAGTTTTGCGTGGAACACTTCAGGTTTTTGGTAGAGGCACAGGACCCTAAGAGACCTAGGGCAGTCTTTCATCTAAGCAGTTCGCTACACGCAGAGCGCCCTATGCAGAAAAGTTGAATCAGGGAAGAGCCAGGGAGGTAGCTAGGTCTCTTTTGATCTGCCAGTACCCACGGACACTTATGCTGCGTGTCAACCTGGTGATGGTGCCTCATGCGACTGGCTTTGTTTTCCCACCTTGAAAGCTCTTCTTCTGCGCCTTGAAGCTCCCTTAAAAACACTGTGGTTGTCAGGCTTATACTCACGGCAGGCATGGCTGTGAGAGGGAAAAAGAGGTTACACGAAGAGACAGGGTATTTCAGTTTCTGAGTCAGAGCTCATCCTGCCTTGTTATGTAGCTAAATGGAAACTCAAAGTGAGCCCTAGCTTCGAAGGAGGGCCCTGATATGCCATGCAGCGGGATAGGCGTACAACAGCTTCTATGAAGCCTTAGTCACTCTTCTGCTTTAGCTGAAGGCTAGTAAGCTTTTCTGGACTCCTAGACCCCTCGCGGCAGCACTCGCTTCCCTACCAAGGCACTGAGCACCCCCAGGCTCTCCTGAGTCGAAGATCAACATTCAGACACGTAGACCCTTCGGAGTACCCGTGTCTGTGCCGAGTGAAGGAGAGCATGATGCACACTTCGTCGCGGGACCTAGATTTTCTCAGCTCACCAATAGCCTCAGGAACATGATTCTAGGAGGTGCAGCATGCCATGCAAGTCTGCCTGCTTACAGTAGTCCGAGCTGTACTGAGAAAAACTCTTTGCTTACAATTCCTTCTACCACCTCATAGCTGAAGTCAACCTACCTCTAGGAGAAAGTCGGCTTGTGGTCCAAGTGCAACTAGAGCACACTTTCTGGTATAATGCTACAGGCTTTTGGAAGATGCCCAGGAGCCAGGACACCTAGGGAATTCTTTCATTTAGGCAGTTCGCTACACGCAGAACACCCGGCATAGGAAAGTGGATTCTCCAAGACCCAGGGAGTAGCTAGGTCTCTTTTGACTTGTTAGAAAGCACAGATGCTTCTTCTGCGTGTCAACCTGGAAATGGCGGCCTTAGGAGTCAAGCCTTGTTTTCCCGTCTTGAAAGCTCCATTCAAGCGGCCTTAAAGCTACCTGAGAAACACTGTGGTTGTGGGACTTGTATTCACTCCAGGCATGGCTCTGGAAGAATATGAGTTATCTCGAAAGAAAGCGGGTGCTTCCAGGCTCTGGTTAGGAGCATATCCTGCCCTGCACTAGAGCTAAGGGGAATCTTGACGTGCACTCTACCCTGGCCTACAGCTTTGATTTGCCCTCCAGAAGGGTAGTTGTGCAGCCTTTTCCTTGAGTCCTTAGTCACAGTTCTGCATTAGTTTAAAGGTACTAATCTTCTCAGGACTCCAGTCCCACTCGTGCCAGTACCCGTTTCCGTACAAGAACTCTGAGTACCCCAGGGCTCCCCTGGGCTTGCCGGGCCACACTCACACCCGTAGGCCCTTCACTGTGCCCCTCTGTAGGCCGAGTGAAGCATAACAAACTGCACTCTTTCTTGGGAAAGCTAGAATTCCTCAGCTCACCAGCAGCCTCTGGAACACGGTTCTAGCAAGTCCAGCATACCATGGAAGTCTGCCTCATCGCCCTATTCTGAGCTGTACTGAGCAAAACTCTCTGCTTTGAAGTCCTTCGAGGACCTCATACCTGAAGTCACCGTATCTCAAGGAGAAAGACGGCTTGCATTCCCACTTCCACTAAAGCACAGTTTTCTGTGTAACACTTCAGGCTTTGGGGACAGGCACAGGGCTCTTAGGAGACCTAGGGCAGTCTATTGTCTAGGCACGTCGCTACATGTACAACACCCTGTGCAGAAAACTTGATTCTGGGAAGAGCCAAGTAGCTAGCTAGGTCTCTTTTGTCCTCTTAGAAACCACAGATACTTACGCTGCGTGTCAATCTGGAAACAGGACCTGATGGGACTAGCCTTGTTTCCCATCATGAAAGCTCCTTTTATGCGCCTTGAAGCTAAGTGAAAAACACTGTTGGTGTCGTGCTTATACACACGACAGGCATGGCTGTGAGAGGGAAAAAGAGGTGTCACGAAGAAACATGGTATTCCAGTTTCTGAGTCAGAGCTGATCCTGTCCTGTTCTATAGCTAAAGGGAAACTCAAAGTGAGGCCTAACTTCGAAGGAGGGCCCTGATATGCCTTACAGCGGGTTAGGCGTGCAACAGCTTCCATGAGGCCTTAGTCGCTCTCCTGCTTTAGTTGAACGCTAGTAAGCTTTTCAGGCCGCCTAGATCCCTCGCGGCAGCACTCGTTTCCGTACAAGGATACTGAGTACCCGCAGGCTCCCCTGGGCTTGCTGGGCCGCACTCAGACCCGTAGGCCCATCAGGGTGCCCCTGGGTAGGCCGAGTGAAGGGTAACCCGCTGCACTCTTCCTTGGGCGAGCTAGATATCCCCAGCTCACCAACGGCTTCATGAACACGGTTCTAGCAAGGCCAGCATACCATGGAAGTCGTCCTCGTTGCCCTAGTCTGAGCGGTACTGAGAAAAACTCTCTGCTTACAAGTCCTTCTAGGACCTCATCCCTGAAGTCACCGTATCTCTAGGAGAAAGGCAGCTTGCACAGCAACTTCCACTACAGCACAGTTTTGTGTGGAACACTTCAGGTTTTTGGGAGAGGCACAGGACCCTAGGAGACCTAGGGCAGTCTGTCATCGAAGCAGTTCGCTACACGCAGAGGGCCCTATGCAGAAAAGTTGAATCAGGGAAGAGCCAGGGAGGTAGCTAGGTCTCTTTTGACCTGCCAGTACCCACAGACACTTATGCTGCATGTCAATCTGGTGATGGTGCCTGATGCGACTGGCCTTGTTTTCCCACCTTGAAAGCTCTTCTTATGCGCCTTGAAGCTCCCTTAAAAACACTGTGGTTGTCAGGCTTATACTCACGGCAGGCATGGCTGTGAGAGGGCAAAAGAGGTTTCACGACGAGACAGGGTATTTCAGTTTCTAAATCAGAGCTGATCCTGTCCTGTTTTATAGCTAAGGGGAAACTCAAAGTGAGCCCTCGCTTCGAAGGCGGCCCCTGATATGCCTTACAGCGGGGTAGGCGTGCAACAGCTTCCATGAGGCCTGAGTCGCTCTTCTGCTTTAGTTGAACGCCAGTAAGCTTTTCAGGCCTCCTAGATCCCTCGCGGCAGCACTCGTTTCCGTACAAGGATACTGAGTACCCCCAGGCTCCCCTGGGCTTGCTGGGCCACACTCAGACCCGTAGGCCCATCAGGGTGCCCCTGGGTAGGCCGAGTGAAGGGTCACCCGCTGCACTCTTCCTTGGGCGAGCTAGATATCCCCAGCTCACCAACGGCTTCATGAACACCGTTCTAGCAAGGCCAGCATACCATGGAAGTCGTCCTCGTTGCCCTAGTCTGAGCGGTACTGAGAAAAACTCTCTGCTTACAAGTCCTTCTAGGACCTCATCCCTGAAGTCACCGTATCTCTAGGAGAAAGGCAGCTTGCACAGCAACTTCCACTACAGCACAGTTTTGTGTGGAACACTTCAGGTTTTTGGGAGAGGCACAGGACCCTAGGAGACCTAGGGCAGTCTGTCATCTAAGCAGTTCGCTACACGCAGAGCGCCCTATGCAGAAAAGTTGAATCAGGGAAGAGCCAGGGAGGTAGCTAGGTCTCTTTTGACCTGCCAGTACCCACGGACACTTATGCTGCGTGTCAACCTGGTGATGGTGCCTCATGCGACTGGCTTTGTTTTCCCACCTTGAAAGCTCTTCTTCTGCGCCTTGAAGCTCCCTTAAAAACACTGTGGTTGTCAGGCTTATACTCACGGCAGGCATGGCTGTGAGAGGGAAAAAGAGGTTACACGAAGAGACAGGGTATTTCAGTTTCTGAGTCAGAGCTCATCCTGCCTTGTTATGTAGCTAAATGGAAACTCAAAGTGAGCCCTAGCTTCGAAGGAGGGCCCTGATATGCCATGCAGCGGGATAGGCGTACAACAGCTTCTATGAAGCCTTAGTCACTCTTCTGCTTTAGCTGAAGGCTAGTAAGCTTTTCTGGACTCCTAGACCCCTCGCGGCAGCCCTCGCTTCCCTACCAAGGCACTGAGCACCCCCAGGCTCTCCTGAGTCGAAGATCAACATTCAGACACGTAGACCCTTCGGAGTACCCGTGTCTGTGCCGAGTGAAGGAGAGCATGATGCACACTTCGTCGCGGGACCTAGATTTTCTCAGCTCACCAATAGCCTCAGGAACATGATTCTAGGAGGTGCAGCATGCCATGCAAGTCTGCCTGCTTACAGTAGTCCGAGCTGTACTGAGAAAAACTCTTTGCTTACAATTCCTTCTACCACCTCATAGCTGAAGTCAACCTACCTCTAGGAGAAAGTCGGCTTGTGGTCCAAGTGCAACTAGAGCACACTTTCTGGTATAATGCTACAGGCTTTTGGAAGATGCCCAGGAGCCAGGACACCTAGGGAATTCTTTCATTTAGGCAGTTCGCTACACGCAGAACACCCAGCATAGGAAAGTGGATTCTCCAAGACCCAGGGAGTAGCTAGGTCTCTTTTGACTTGTTAGAAAGCACAGATGCTTCTTCTGCGTGTCAACCTGGAAACGGCGGCCTTAGGAGTCAAGCCTTGTTTTCCCGTCTTGAAAGCTCCATTCAAGCGGCCTTAAAGCTACCTGAGAAACACTGTGGTTGTGGGACTTGTATTCACTCCAGGCATGGCTCTGGAAGAATATGAGTTATCTCGAAAGAAAGCGGGTGCTTCCAGGCTCTGGTTAGGAGCATATCCTGCCCTGCACTAGAGCTAAGGGGAATCTTGACGTGCACTCTACCCTGGCCTACAGCTTTGATTTGCCCTCCAGAAGGGTAGTTGTGCAGCCTTTTCCTTGAGTCCTTAGTCACAGTTCTGCATTAGTTTAAAGGTACTAATCTTCTCAGGACTCCAGTCCCACTCGTGCCAGTACCCGTTTCCGTACAAGAACTCTGAGTACCCCAGGGCTCCCCTGGGCTTGCCGGGCCACACTCACACCCGTAGGCCCTTCACTGTGCCCCTCTGTAGGCCGAGTGAAGCATAACAAACTGCACTCTTTCTTGGGAAAGCTAGAATTCCTCAGCTCACCAGCAGCCTCTGGAACACGGTTCTAGCAAGTCCAGCATACCATGGAAGTCTGCCTCATCGCCCTATTCTGAGCTGTACTGAGCAAAACTCTCTGCTTTGAAGTCCTTCGAGGACCTCATACCTGAAGTCACCGTATCTCAAGGAGAAAGACGGCTTGCATTCCCACTTCCACTAAAGCACAGTTTTCTGTGTAACACTTCAGGCTTTGGGGACAGGCACAGGGCTCTTAGGAGACCTAGGGCAGTCTATTGTCTAGGCACGTCGCTACATGTACAACACCCTGTGCAGAAAACTTGATTCTGGGAAGAGCCAAGTAGCTAGCTAGGTCTCTTTTGTCCTCTTAGAAACCACAGATACTTAACGCTGCGTGTCAATCTGGAAACAGGACCTGATGGGACTAGCCTTGTTTCCCATCATGAAAGCTCCTTTTATGCGCCTTGAAGCTAAGTGAAAAACACTGTTGGTGTCGTGCTTATACACACGACAGGAATGGCTGTGAGAGGGAAAAAGAGGTGTCACGAAGAAACATGGTATTCCAGTTTCTGAGTCAGAGCTGATCCTGTCCTGTTCTATAGCTAAAGGGAAACTCAAAGTGAGGCCTAACTTCGAAGGAGGGCCCTGATATGCCTTACAGCGGGTTAGGCGTGCAACAGCTTCCATGAGGCCTTAGTCGCTCTCCTGCTTTAGTTGAACGCTAGTAAGCTTTTCAGGCCGCCTAGATCCCTCGCGGCAGCACTCGTTTCCGTACAAGGATACTGAGTACCCGCAGGCTCCCCTGGGCTTGCTGGGCCGCACTCAGACCCGTAGGCCCATCAGGGTGCCCCTGGGTAGGCCGAGTGAAGGGTAACCCGCTGCACTCTTCCTTGGGCGAGCTAGATATCCCCAGCTCACCAACGGCTTCATGAACTCGGTTCTAGCAAGGCCAGCATACCATGGAAGTCGTCCTCGTTGCCCTAGTCTGAGCGGTACTGAGAAAAACTCTCTGCTTACAAGTCCTTCTAGGACCTCATCCCTGAAGTCACCGTATCTCTAGGAGAAAGGCAGCTTGCACAGCAACTTCCACTACAGCACAGTTTTGTGTGGAACACTTCAGGTTTTTGGGAGAGGCACAGGACCCTAGGAGACCTAGGGCAGTCTGTCATCGAAGCAGTTCGCTACACGCAGAGGGCCCTATGCAGAAAAGTTGAATCAGGGAAGAGCCAGGGAGGTAGCTAGGTCTCTTTTGACCTGCCAGTACCCACAGACACTTATGCTGCATGTCAATCTGGTGATGGTGCCTGATGCGACTGGCCTTGTTTTCCCACCTTGAAAGCTCTTCTTCTGCGCCTTGAAGCTCCCTTAAAAACACTGTGGTTGTCAGGCTTATACTCACGGCAGGCATGGCTGTGAGAGGGCAAAAGAGGTTTCACGACGAGACAGGGTATTTCAGTTTCTAAATCAGAGCTGATCCTGTCCTGTTTTATAGCTAAGGGGAAACTCAAAGTGAGCCCTCGCTTCGAAGGCGGCCCCTGATATGCCTTACAGCGGGGTAGGCGTGCAACAGCTTCCATGAGGCCTGAGTCGCTCTTCTGCTTTAGTTGAACGCCAGTAAGCTTTTCAGGCCTCCTAGATCCCTCGCGGCAGCACTCGTTTCCGTACAAGGATACTGAGTACCCGCAGGCTCCCCTGGGCTTGCTGGGCCACACTCAGACCCGTAGGCCCATCAGGGTGCCCCTGGGTAGGCCGAGTGAAGGGTCACCCGCTGCACTCTTCCTTGGGCGAGCTAGATATCCCCAGCTCACCAACGGTTTCATGAACACGGTTCTAGCAAGGCCAGCATACCATGGAAGTCGTCCTCGTTGCCCTAGTCTGAGCGGTACTGAGAAAAACTCTCTGCTTACAAGTCCTTCTAGGACCTCATCCCTGAAGTCACCGTATCTCTAGGAGAAAGGCAGCTTGCACAGCAACTTCCACTACAGCACAGTTTTGCGTGGAACACTTCAGGTTTTTGGTAGAGGCACAGGACCCTAGGAGACCTAGGGCAGTCTTTCATCTAAGCAGTTCGCTACACGCAGAGCGCCCTATGCAGAAAAGTTGAATCAGGGAAGAGCCAGGGAGGTAGCTAGGTCTCTTTTGACCTGCCAGTACCCACGGACACTTATGCTGCGTGTCAACCTGGTGATGGTGCCTCATGCGACTGGCTTTGTTTTCCCACCTTGAAAGCTCTTCTTCTGCGCCTTGAAGCTCCCTTAAAAACACTGTGGTTGTCAGGCTTATACTCACGGCAGGCATGGCTGTGAGAGGGAAAAAGAGGTTACACGAAGAGACAGGGTATTTCAGTTTCTGAGTCAGAGCTCATCCTGCCTTGTTATGTAGCTAAATGGAAACTCAAAGTGAGCCCTAGATTCGAAGGAGGGCCCTGATATGCCATGCAGCGGGATAGGCGTACAACAGCTTCTATGAAGCCTTAGTCACTCTTCTGCTTTAGCTGAAGGCTAGTAAGCTTTTCTGAACTCCTAGACCCCTCGCGGCAGCACTCGCTTCCCTACCAAGGCACTGAGCACCCCCAGGCTCTCCTGAGTCGAAGATCAACATTCAGACACGTAGACCCTTCGGAGTACCCGTGTCTGTGCCGAGTGAAGGAGAGCATGATGCACACTTCGTCGCGGGACCTAGATTTTCTCAGCTCACCAATAGCCTCAGGAACATGATTCTAGGAGGTGCAGCATGCCATGCAAGTCTGCCTGCTTACAGTAGTCCGAGCTGTACTGAGAAAAACTCTTTGCTTACAATTCCTTCTACCACCTCATAGCTGAAGTCAACCTACCTCTAGGAGAAAGTCGGCTTGTGGTCCAAGTGCAACTAGAGCACACTTTCTGGTATAATGCTACAGGCTTTTGGAAGATGCCCAGGAGCCAGGACACCTAGGGAATTCTTTCATTTAGGCAGTTCGCTACACGCAGAACACCCGGCATAGGAAAGTGGATTCTCCAAGACCCAGGGAGTAGCTAGGTCTCTTTTGACTTGTTAGAAAGCACAGATGCTTCTTCTGCGTGTCAACCTGGAAACGGCGGCCTTAGGAGTCAAGCCTTGTTTTCCCGTCTTGAAAGCTCCATTCAAGCGGCCTTAAAGCTACCTGAGAAACACTGTGGTTGTGGGACTTGTATTCACTCCAGGCATGGCTCTGGAAGAATATGAGTTATCTCGAAAGAAAGCGGGTGCTTCCAGGCTCTGGTTAGGAGCATATCCTGCCCTGCACTAGAGCTAAGGGGAATCTTGACGTGCACTCTACCCTGGCCTACAGCTTTGATTTGCCCTCCAGAAGGGTAGTTGTGCAGCCTTTTCCTTGAGTCCTTAGTCACAGTTCTGCATTAGTTTAAAGGTACTAATCTTCTCAGGACTCCAGTCCCACTCGTGCCAGTACCCGTTTCCGTACAAGAACTCTGAGTACCCCAGGGCTCCCCTGGGCTTGCCGGGCCACACTCACACCCGTAGGCCCTTCACTGTGCCCCTCTGTAGGCCGAGTGAAGCATAACAAACTGCACTCTTTCTTGGGAAAGCTAGAATTCCTCAGCTCACCAGCAGCCTCTGGAACACGGTTCTAGCAAGTCCAGCATACCATGGAAGTCTGCCTCATCGCCCTATTCTGAGCTGTACTGAGCAAAACTCTCTGCTTTGAAGTCCTTCGAGGACCTCATACCTGAAGTCACCGTATCTCAAGGAGAAAGACGGCTTGCATTCCCACTTCCACTAAAGCACAGTTTTCTGTGTAACACTTCAGGCTTTGGGGACAGGCACAGGGCTCTTAGGAGACCTAGGGCAGTCTATTGTCTAGGCACGTCGCTACATGTACAACACCCTGTGCAGAAAACTTGATTCTGGGAAGAGCCAAGTAGCTAGCTAGGTCTCTTTTGTCCTCTTAGAAACCACAGATACTTACGCTGCGTGTCAATCTGGAAACAGGACCTGATGGGACTAGCCTTGTTTCCCATCATGAAAGCTCCTTTTATGCGCCTTGAAGCTAAGTGAAAAACACTGTTGGTGTCGTGCTTATACACACGACAGGCATGGCTGTGAGAGGGAAAAAGAGGTGTCACGAAGAAACATGGTATTCCAGTTTCTGAGTCAGAGCTGATCCTGTCCTGTTCTATAGCTAAAGGGAAACTCAAAGTGAGGCCTAACTTCGAAGGAGGGCCCTGATATGCCTTACAGCGGGTTAGGCGTGCAACAGCTTCCATGAGGCCTTAGTCGCTCTCCTGCTTTAGTTGAACGCTAGTAAGCTTTTCAGGCCGCCTAGATCCCTCGCGGCAGCACTCGTTTCCGTACAAGGATACTGAGTACCCGCAGGCTCCCCTGGGCTTGCTGGGCCGCACTCAGACCCGTAGGCCCATCAGGGTGCCCCTGGGTAGGCCGAGTGAAGGGTAACCCGCTGCACTCTTCCTTGGGCGAGCTAGATATCCCCAGCTCACCAACGGCTTCATGAACACGGTTCTAGCAAGGCCAGCATACCATGGAAGTCGTCCTCGTTGCCCTAGTCTGAGCGGTACTGAGAAAAACTCTCTGCTTACAAGTCCTTCTAGGACCTCATCCCTGAAGTCACCGTATCTCTAGGAGAAAGGCAGCTTGCACAGCAACTTCCACTACAGCACAGTTTTGTGTGGAACACTTCAGGTTTTTGGGAGAGGCACAGGACCCTAGGAGACCTAGGGCAGTCTGTCATCGAAGCAGTTCGCTACACGCAGAGGGCCCTATGCAGAAAAGTTGAATCAGGGAAGAGCCAGGGAGGTAGCTAGGTCTCTTTTGACCTGCCAGTACCCACAGACACTTATGCTGCATGTCAATCTGGTGATGGTGCCTGATGCGACTGGCCTTGTTTTCCCACCTTGAAAGCTCTTCTTCTGCGCCTTGAAGCTCCCTTAAAAACACTGTGGTTGTCAGGCTTATACTCACGGCAGGCATGGCTGTGAGAGGGCAAAAGAGGTTTCACGACGAGACAGGGTATTTCAGTTTCTAAATCAGAGCTGATCCTGTCCTGTTTTATAGCTAAGGGGAAACTCAAAGTGAGCCCTCGCTTCGAAGGCGGCCCCTGATATGCCTTACAGCGGGGTAGGCGTGCAACAGCTTCCATGAGGCCTGAGTCGCTCTTCTGCTTTAGTTGAACGCCAGTAAGCTTTTCAGGCCACCTAGATCCCTCGCGGCAGCACTCGTTTCCGTACAAGGATACTGAGTACCCCCAGGCTCCCCTGGGCTTGCTGGGCCACACTCAGACCCGTAGGCCCATCAGGGTGCCCCTGGGTAGGCCGAGTGAAGGGTCACCCGCTGCACTCTTCCTTGGGCGAGCTAGATATCCCCAGCTCACCAACGGCTTCATGAACACGGTTCTAGCAAGGCCAGCATACCATGGAAGTCGTCCTCGTTGCCCTAGTCTGAGCGGTACTGAGAAAAACTCTCTGCTTACAAGTCCTTCTAGGACCTCATCCCTGAAGTCACCGTATCTCTAGGAGAAAGGCAGCTTGCACAGCAACTTCCACTACAGCACAGTTTTGTGTGGAACACTTCAGGTTTTTGGGAGAGGCACAGGTCCCTAGGAGACCTAGGGCAGTCTGTCATCGAAGCAGTTCGCTACACGCAGAGGGCCCTATGCAGAAAAGTTGAATCAGGGAAGAGCCAGGGAGGTAGCTAGGTCTCTTTTGACCTGCCAGTACCCACAGACACTTATGCTGCATGTCAATCTGGTGATGGTGCCTGATGCGACTGGCCTTGTTTTCCCACCTTGAAAGCTCTTCTTCTGCGCCTTGAAGCTCCCTTAAAAACACTGTGGTTGTCAGGCTTATACTCACGGCAGGCATGGCTGTGAGAGGGCAAAAGAGGTTTCACGACGAGACAGGGTATTTCAGTTTCTAAATCAGAGCTGATCCTGTCCTGTTTTATAGCTAAGGGGAAACTCAAAGTGAGCCCTCGCTTCGAAGGCGGCCCCTGATATGCCTTACAGCGGGGTAGGCGTGCAACAGCTTCCATGAGGCCTGAGTCGCTCTTCTGCTTTAGTTGAACGCCAGTAAGCTTTTCAGGCCTCCTAGATCCCTCGCGGCAGCACTCGTTTCCGTACAAGGATACTGAGTACCCGCAGGCTCCCCTGGGCTTGCTGGGCCACACTCAGACCCGTAGGCCCATCAGGGTGCCCCTGGGTAGGCCGAGTGAAGGGTCACCCGCTGCACTCTTCCTTGGGCGAGCTAGATATCCCCAGCTCACCAACGGTTTCATGAACACGGTTCTAGCAAGGCCAGCATACCATGGAAGTCGTCCTCGTTGCCCTAGTCTGAGCGGTACTGAGAAAAACTCTCTGCTTACAAGTCCTTCTAGGACCTCATCCCTGAAGTCACCGTATCTCTAGGAGAAAGGCAGCTTGCACAGCAACTTCCACTACAGCACAGTTTTGCGTGGAACACTTCAGGTTTTTGGTAGAGGCACAGGACCCTAGGAGACCTAGGGCAGTCTTTCATCTAAGCAGTTCGCTACACGCAGAGCGCCCTATGCAGAAAAGTTGAATCAGGGAAGAGCCAGGGAGGTAGCTAGGTCTCTTTTGACCTGCCAGTACCCACGGACACTTATGCTGCGTGTCAACCTGGTGATGGTGCCTCATGCGACTGGCTTTGTTTTCCCACCTTGAAAGCTCTTCTTCTGCGCCTTGAAGCTCCCTTAAAAACACTGTGGTTGTCAGGCTTATACTCACGGCAGGCATGGCTGTGAGAGGGAAAAAGAGGTTACACGAAGAGACAGGGTATTTCAGTTTCTGAGTCAGAGCTCATCCTGCCTTGTTATGTAGCTAAATGGAAACTCAAAGTGAGCCCTAGCTTCGAAGGAGGGCCCTGATATGCCATGCAGCGGGATAGGCGTACAACAGCTTCTATGAAGCCTTAGTCACTCTTCTGCTTTAGCTGAAGGCTAGTAAGCTTTTCTGGACTCCTAGACCCCTCGCGGCAGCACTCGCTTCCCTACCAAGGCACTGAGCACCCCCAGGCTCTCCTGAGTCGAAGATCAACATTCAGACACGTAGACCCTTCGGAGTACCCGTGTCTGTGCCGAGTGAAGGAGAGCATGATGCACACTTCGTCGCGGGACCTAGATTTTCTCAGCTCACCAATAGCCTCAGGAACATGATTCTAGGAGGTGCAGCATGCCATGCAAGTCTGCCTGCTTACAGTAGTCCGAGCTGTACTGAGAAAAACTCTTTGCTTACAATTCCTTCTACCACCTCATAGCTGAAGTCAACCTACCTCTAGGAGAAAGTCGGCTTGTGGTCCAAGTGCAACTAGAGCACACTTTCTGGTATAATGCTACAGGCTTTTGGAAGATGCCCAGGAGCCAGGACACCTAGGGAATTCTTTCATTTAGGCAGTTCGCTACACGCAGAACACCCGGCATAGGAAAGTGGATTCTCCAAGACCCAGGGAGTAGCTAGGTCTCTTTTGACTTGTTAGAAAGCACAGATGCTTCTTCTGCGTGTCAACCTGGAAACGGCGGCCTTAGGAGTCAAGCCTTGTTTTCCCGTCTTGAAAGCTCCATTCAAGCGGCCTTAAAGCTACCTGAGAAACACTGTGGTTGTGGGACTTGTATTCACTCCAGGCATGGCTCTGGAAGAATACGAGTTATCTCGAAAGAAAGCGGGTGCTTCCAGGCTCTGGTTAGGAGCATATCCTGCCCTGCACTAGAGCTAAGGGGAATCTTGACGTGCACTCTACCCTGGCCTACAGCTTTGATTTGCCCTCCAGAAGGGTAGTTGTGCAGCCTTTTCCTTGAGTCCTTAGTCACAGTTCTGCATTAGTTTAAAGGTACTAATCTTCTCAGGACTCCAGTCCCACTCGTGCCAGTACCCGTTTCCGTACAAGAACTCTGAGTACCCCAGGGCTCCCCTGGGCTTGCCGGGCCACACTCACACCCGTAGGCCCTTCACTGTGCCCCTCTGTAGGCCGAGTGAAGCATAACAAACTGCACTCTTTCTTGGGAAAGCTAGAATTCCTCAGCTCACCAGCAGCCTCTGGAACACGGTTCTAGCAAGTCCAGCATACCATGGAAGTCTGCCTCATCGCCCTATTCTGAGCTGTACTGAGCAAAACTCTCTGCTTTGAAGTCCTTCGAGGACCTCATACCTGAAGTCACCGTATCTCAAGGAGAAAGACGGCTTGCATTCCCACTTCCACTAAAGCACAGTTTTCTGTGTAACACTTCAGGCTTTGGGGACAGGCACAGGGCTCTTAGGAGACCTAGGGCAGTCTATTGTCTAGGCACGTCGCTACATGTACAACACCCTGTGCAGAAAACTTGATTCTGGGAAGAGCCAAGTAGCTAGCTAGGTCTCTTTTGTCCTCTTAGAAACCACAGATACTTAACGCTGCGTGTCAATCTGGAAACAGGACCTGATGGGACTAGCCTTGTTTCCCATCATGAAAGCTCCTTTTATGCGCCTTGAAGCTAAGTGAAAAACACTGTTGGTGTCGTGCTTATACACACGACAGGCATGGCTGTGAGAGGGAAAAAGAGGTGTCACGAAGAAACATGGTATTCCAGTTTCTGAGTCAGAGCTGATCCTGTCCTGTTTTATAGCTAAGGGGAAACTCAAAGTGAGCCCTCGCTTCGAAGGCGGCCCCTGATATGCCTTACAGCGGGGTAGGCGTGCAACAGCTTCCATGAGGCCTGAGTCGCTCTTCTGCTTTAGTTGAACGCCAGTAAGCTTTTCAGGCCTCCTAGATCCCTCGCGGCAGCACTCGTTTCCGTACAAGGATACTGAGTACCCCCAGGCTCCCCTGGGCTTGCTGGGCCACACTCAGACCCGTAGGCCCATCAGGGTGCCCCTGGGTAGGCCGAGTGAAGGGTCACCCGCTGCACTCTTCCTTGGGCGAGCTAGATATCCCCAGCTCACCAACGGCTTCATGAACACGGTTCTAGCAAGGCCAGCATACCATGGAAGTCGTCCTCGTTGCCCTAGTCTGAGCGGTACTGAGAAAAACTCTCTGCTTACAAGTCCTTCTAGGACCTCATCCCTGAAGTCACCGTATCTCTAGGAGAAAGGCAGCTTGCACAGCAACTTCCACTACAGCACAGTTTTGCGTGGAACACTTCAGGTTTTTGGGAGAGGCACAGGACCCTAGGAGACCTAGGGCAGTCTGTCATCGAAGCAGTTCGCTACACGCAGAGGGCCCTATGCAGAAAAGTTGAATCAGGGAAGAGCCAGGGAGGTAGCTAGGTCTCTTTTGACCTGCCAGTACCCACAGACACTTATGCTGCATGTCAATCTGGTGATGGTGCCTGATGCGACTGGCCTTGTTTTCCCACCTTGAAAGCTCTTCTTATGCGCCTTGAAGCTCCCTTAAAAACACTGTGGTTGTCAGGCTTATACTCACGGCAGGCATGGCTGTGAGAGGGCAAAAGAGGTTTCACGACGAGACAGGGTATTTCAGTTTCTAAATCAGAGCTGATCCTGTCCTGTTTTATAGCTAAGGGGAAACTCAAAGTGAGCCCTCGCTTCGAAGGCGGCCCCTGATATGCCTTACAGCGGGGTAGGCGTGCAACAGCTTCCATGAGGCCTGAGTCGCTCTTCTGCTTTAGTTGAACGCCAGTAAGCTTTTCAGGCCTCCTAGATCCCTCGCGGCAGCACTCGTTTCCGTACAAGGATACTGAGTACCCGCAGGCTCCCCTGGGCTTGCTGGGCCACACTCAGACCCGTAGGCCCATCAGGGTGCCCCTGGGTAGGCCGAGGGAAGGGTCACCCGCTGCACTCTTCCTTGGGCGAGCTAGATATCCCCAGCTCACCAACGGCTTCATGAACACGGTTCTAGCAAGGCCAGCATACCATGGAAGTCGTCCTCGTTGCCCTAGTCTGAGCGGTACTGAGAAAAACTCTCTGCTTACAAGTCCTTCCAGGACCTCATCCCTGAAGTCACCGTATCTCTAGGAGAAAGGCAGCTTGCACAGCAACTTCCACTACAGCACAGTTCTGCGTGGAACACTTCAGGTTTTTGGGAGAGGCACAGGACCCTAGGAGACCTAGGGCAGTCTTTCATCTAAGCAGTTCGCTACACGCAGAGCGCCCTATGCAGAAAAGTTGAATCAGGGAAGAGCCAGGGAGGTAGCTAGGTCTCTTTTGACCTGCCAGTACCCACGGACACTTATGCTGCGTGTCAACCTGGTGATGGTGCCTCATGCGACTGGCTTTGTTTTCCCACCTTGAAAGCTCTTCTTCTGCGCCTTGAAGCTCCCTTAAAAACACTGTGGTTGTCAGGCTTATACTCACGGCAGGCATGGCTGTGAGAGGGAAAAAGAGGTTACACGAAGAGACAGGGTATTTCAGTTTCTGAGTCAGAGCTCATCCTGCCTTGTTATGTAGCTAAATGGAAACTCAAAGTGAGCCCTAGCTTCGAAGGAGGGCCCTGATATGCCATGCAGCGGGATAGGCGTACAACAGCTTCTATGAAGCCTTAGTCACTCTTCTGCTTTAGCTGAAGGCTAGTAAGCTTTTCTGGACTCCTAGACCCCTCGCGGCAGCACTCGCTTCCCTACCAAGGCACTGAGCACCCCCAGGCTCTCCTGAGTCGAAGATCAACATTCAGACACATAGACCCTTCGGAGTACCCGTGTCTGTGCCGAGTGAAGGAGAGCATGATGCACACTTCGTCGCGGGACCTAGGTTTTCTCAGCTCACCAATAGCCTCAGGAACATGATTCTAGGAGGTGCAGCATGCCATGCAAGTCTGCCTGCTTACAGTAGTCCGAGCTGTACTGAGAAAAACTCTTTGCTTACAATTCCTTCTACCACCTCATAGCTGAAGTCAACCTACCTCTAGGAGAAAGTCGGCTTGTGGTCCAAGTGCAACTAGAGCACACTTTCTGGTATAATGCTACAGGCTTTTGGAAGATGCCCAGGAGCCAGGACACCTAGGGAATTCTTTCATTTAGGCAGTTCGCTACACGCAGAACACCCGGCATAGGAAAGTGGATTCTCCAAGACCCAGGGAGTAGCTAGGTCTCTTTTGACTTGTTAGAAAGCACAGATGCTTCTTCTGCGTGTCAACCTGGAAACGGCGGCCTTAGGAGTCAAGCCTTGTTTTCCCGTCTTGAAAGCTCCATTCAAGCGGCCTTAAAGCTACCTGAGAAACACTGTGGTTGTGGGACTTGTATTCACTCCAGGCATGGCTCTGGAAGAACATGAGTTATCTCGAAAGAAAGCGGGTGCTTCCAGGCTCTGGTTAGGAGCATATCCTGCCCTGCACTAGAGCTAAGGGGAATCTTGACGTGCACTCTACCCTGGCCTACAGCTCTGATTTGCCCTCCAGAAGGGTAGTTGTGCAGCCTTTTCCTTGAGTCCTTAGTCACAGTTCTGCATTAGTTTAAAGGTACTAATCTTCTCAGGACTCCAGTCCCACTCGTGCCAGTACCCGTTTCCGTACAAGAACTCTGAGTACCCCAGGGCTCCCCTGGGCTTGCCGGGCCACACTCACACCCGTAGGCCCTTCACTGTGCCCCTCTGTAGGCCGAGTGAAGCATAACAAACTGCACTCTTTCTTGGGAAAGCTAGATTTCCTCAGCTCACCAGCAGCCTCTGGAACACGGTTCTAGCAAGTCCAGCATACCATGGAAGTCTGCCTCATCGCCCTATTCTGAGCTGTACTGAGCAAAACTCTCTGCTTTGAAGTCCTTCGAGGACCTCATACCTGAAGTCACCGTATCTCAAGGAGAAAGACGGCTTGCATTCCCACTTCCACTAAAGCACAGTTTTCTGTGTAACACTTCAGGCTTTGGGGACAGGCACAGGGCTCTTAGGAGACCTAGGGCAGTCTATTGTCTAGGCACGTCGCTACATGTACAACACCCTGTGCAGAAAACTTGATTCTGGGAAGAGCCAAGTAGCTAGCTAGGTCTCTTTTGTCCTCTTAGAAACCACAGATACTTACGCTGCGTGTCAATCTGGAAACAGGACCTGATGGGACTAGCCTTGTTTCCCATCATGAAAGCTCCTTTTATGCGCCTTGAAGCTAAGTGAAAAACACTGTTGGTGTCGTGCTTATACACACGACAGGCATGGCTGTGAGAGGGAAAAAGAGGTGTCACGAAGAAACATGGTATTCCAGTTTCTGAGTCAGAGCTGATCCTGTCCTGTTCTATAGCTAAAGGGAAACTCAAAGTGAGGCGTAACTTCGAAGGAGGGCCCTGATATGCCTTACAGCGGGTTAGGCGTGCAACAGCTTCCATGAGGCCTTAGTCGCTCTCCTGCTTTAGTTGAACGCTAGTAAGCTTTTCAGGCCGCCTAGATCCCTCGCGGCAGCACTCGTTTCCGTACAAGGATACTGAGTACCCGCAGGCTCCCCTGGGCTTGCTGGGCCGCACTCAGACCCGTAGGCCCATCAGGGTGCCCCTGGGTAGGCCGAGTGAAGGGTAACCCGCTGCACTCTTCCTTGGGCGAGCTAGATATCCCCAGCTCACCAACGGCTTCATGAACACGGTTCTAGCAAGGCCAGCATACCATGGAAGTCGTCCTCGTTGCCCTAGTCTGAGCGGTACTGAGAAAAACTCTCTGCTTACAAGTCCTTCTAGGACCTCATCCCTGAAGTCACCGTATCTCTAGGAGAAAGGCAGCTTGCACAGCAACTTCCACTACAGCACAGTTTTGTGTGGAACACTTCAGGTTTTTGGGAGAGGCACAGGACCCTAGGAGACCTAGGGCAGTCTGTAATCGAAGCAGTTCGCTACACGCAGAGGGCCCTATGCAGAAAAGTTGAATCAGTGAAGAGCCAGGGAGGTAGCTAGGTCTCTTTTGACCTGCCAGTACCCACAGACACTTATGCTGCATGTCAATCTGGTGATGGTGCCTGATGCGACTGGCCTTGTTTTCCCACCTTGAAAGCTCTTCTTCTGCGCCTTGAAGCTCCCTTAAAAACACTGTGGTTGTCAGGCTTATACTCACGGCAGGCATGGCTGTGAGAGGGCAAAAGAGGTTTCACGACGAGACAGCGTATTTCAGTTTCTAAATCAGAGCTGATCCTGTCCTGTTTTATAGCTAAGGGGAAACTCAAAGTGAGCCCTCGCTTCGAAGGCGGCCCCTGATATGCCTTACAGCGGGGTAGGCGTGCAACAGCTTCCATGAGGCCTGAGTCGCTCTTCTGCTTTAGTTGAACGCCAGTAAGCTTTTCAGGCCTCCTAGATCCCTCGCGGCAGCACTCGTTTCCGTACAAGGATACTGAGTACCCCCAGGCTCCCCTGGGCTTGCTGGGCCGCACTCAGACCCGTAGGCCCATCAGGGTGCCCCTGGGTAGGCCGAGTGAAGGGTCACCCGCTGCACTCTTCCTTGGGCGAGCTAGATATCCCCAGCTCACCAACGGCTTCATGAACACGGTTCTAGCAAGGCCAGCATACCATGGAAGTCGTCCTCGTTGCCCTAGTCTGAGCGGTACTGAGAAAAACTCTCTGCTTACAAGTCCTTCTAGGACCTCATCCCTGAAGTCACCGTATCTCTAGGAGAAAGGCAGCTTGCACAGCAACTTCCACTACAGCACAGTTTTGTGTGGAACACTTCAGGTTTTTGGGAGAGGCACAGGACCCTAGGAGACCTAGGGCAGTCTGTCATCTAAGCAGTTCGCTACACGCAGAGCGCCCTATGCAGAAAAGTTGAATCAGGGAAGAGCCAGGGAGGTAGCTAGGTCTCTTTTGACCTGCCAGTACCCACGGACACTTATGCTGCGTGTCAACCTGGTGATGGTGCCTCATGCGACTGGCTTTGTTTTCCCACCTTGAAAGCTCTTCTTCTGCGCCTTGAAGCTCCCTTAAAAACACTGTGGTTGTCAGGCTTATACTCACGGCAGGCATGGCTGTGAGAGGGAAAAAGAGGTTACACGAAGAGACAGGGTATTTCAGTTTCTGAGTCAGAGCTCATCCTGCCTTGTTATGTAGCTAAATGGAAACTCAAAGTGAGCCCTAGCTTCGAAGGAGGGCCCTGATATGCCATGCAGCGGGATAGGTGTACAACAGCTTCTATGAAGCCTTAGTCACTCTTCTGCTTTAGCTGAAGGCTAGTAAGCTTTTCTGGACTCCTAGACCCCTCGCGGCAGCACTCGCTTCCCTACCAAGGCACTGAGCACCCCCAGGCTCTCCTGAGTCGAAGATCAACATTCAGACACGTAGACCCTTCGGAGTACCCGTGTCTGTGCCGAGTGAAGGAGAGCATGATGCACACTTCGTCGCGGGACCTAGATTTTCTCAGCTCACCAATAGCCTCAGGAACATGATTCTAGGAGGTGCAGCATGCCATGCAAGTCTGCCTGCTTACAGTAGTCCGAGCTGTACTGAGAAAAACTCTTTGCTTACAATTCCTTCTACCACCTCATAGCTGAAGTCAACCTACCTCTAGGAGAAAGTCGGCTTGTGGTCCAAGTGCAACTAGAGCACACTTTCTGGTATAATGCTACAGGCTTTTGGAAGATGCCCAGGAGCCAGGACACCTAGGGAATTCTTTCATTTAGGCAGTTCGCTACACGCAGAACACCCGGCATAGGAAAGTGGATTCTCCAAGACCCAGGGAGTAGCTAGGTCTCTTTTGACTTGTTAGAAAGCACAGATGCTTCTATTGCATGTCAACCTGGAAATGGCGGCCTTAGGAGTCAAGCCTTGATTTCCCGTCTTGAAAGCTCCATTCAAGCGGCCTTAAAGCTACCTGAGAAACACTGTGGTTGTGGGACTTGTATTCACTCCAGGCATGGCTCTGGAAGAATATGAGTTATCTCGAAAGAAAGCGGGTGCTTCCAGGCTCTGGTTAGGAGCATATCCTGCCCTGCACTAGAGCTAAGGGGAATCTTGACGTGCACTCTACCCTGGCCTACAGCTCTGATTTGCCCTCCAGAAGGGTAGTTGTGCAGCCTTTTCCTTGAGTCCTTAGTCACAGTTCTGCATTAGTTTAAAGGTACTAATCTTCTCAGGACTCCAGTCCCACTCGTGCCAGTACCCGTTTCCGTACAAGAACTCTGAGTACCCCAGGGCTCCCCTGGGCTTGCCGGGCCACACTCACACCCGTAGGCCCTTCACTGTGCCCCTCTGTAGGCCGAGTGAAGCATAACAAACTGCACTCTTTCTTGGGAAAGCTAGATTTCCTCAGCTCACCAGCAGCCTCTGGAACACGGTTCTAGCAAGTCCAGCATACCATGGAAGTCTGCCTCATTGCCCTATTCTGAGCTGTACTGAGCAAAACTCTCTGCTTTGAAGTCCTTCGAGGACCTCATACCTGAAGTCACCGTATCTCAAGGAGAAAGACGGCTTGCATTCCCACTTCCACTAAAGCACAGTTTTCTGTGTAACACTTCAGGCTTTGGGGACAGGCACAGGGCTCTTAGGAGACCTAGGGCAGTCTATTGTCTAGGCACGTCGCTACATGTACAACACCCTGTGCAGAAAACTTGATTCTGGGAAGAGCCAAGTAGCTAGCTAGGTCTCTTTTGTCCTCTTAGAAACCACAGATACTTACGCTGCGTGTCAATCTGGAAACAGGACCTGATGGGACTAGCCTTGTTTCCCATCATGAAAGCTCCTTTTATGCGCCTTGAAGCTAAGTGAAAAACACTGTTGGTGTCGTGCTTATACACACGACAGGCATGGCTGTGAGAGGGAAAAAGAGGTGTCACGAAGAAACATGGTATTCCAGTTTCTGAGTCAGAGCTGATCCTGTCCTGTTCTATAGCTAAAGGGAAACTCAAAGTGAGGCCTAACTTCGAAGGAGGGCCCTGATATGCCTTACAGCGGGTTAGGCGTGCAACAGCTTCCATGAGGCCTTAGTCGCTCTCCTGCTTTAGTTGAACGCTAGTAAGCTTTTCAGGCCGCCTAGATCCCTCGCGGCAGCACTCGTTTCCGTACAAGGATACTGAGTACCCGCAGGCTCCCCTGGGCTTGCTGGGCCGCACTCAGACCCGTAGGCCCATCAGGGTGCCCCTGGGTAGGCCGAGTGAAGGGTAACCCGCTGCACTCTTCCTTGGGCGAGCTAGATATCCCCAGCTCACCAACGGCTTCATGAACACGGTTCTAGCAAGGCCAGCATACCATGGAAGTCGTCCTCGTTGCCCTAGTCTGAGCGGTACTGAGAAAAACTCTCTGCTTACAAGTCCTTCTAGGACCTCATCCCTGAAGTCACCATATCTCTAGGAGAAAGGCAGCTTGCACAGCAACTTCCACTACAGCACAGTTTTGTGTGGAACACTTCAGGTTTTTGGGAGAGGCACAGGACCCTAGGAGACCTAGGGCAGTCTGTCATCGAAGCAGTTCGCTACACGCAGAGGGCCCTATGCAGAAAAGTTGAATCAGGGAAGAGCCAGGGAGGTAGCTAGGTCTCTTTTGACCTGCCAGTACCCACAGACACTTATGCTGCATGTCAATCTGGTGATGGTGCCTGATGCGACTGGCCTTGTTTTCCCACCTTGAAAGCTCTTCTTCTGCGCCTTGAAGCTCCCTTAAAAACACTGTGGTTGTCAGGCTTATACTCACGGCAGGCATGGCTGTGAGAGGGCAAAAGAGGTTTCACGACGAGACAGGGTATTTCAGTTTCTAAATCAGAGCTGATCCTGTCCTGTTTTATAGCTAAGGGGAAACTCAAAGTGAGCCCTCGCTTCGAAGGCGGCCCCTGATATGCCTTACAGCGGGGTAGGCGTGCAACAGCTTCCATGAGGCCTGAGTCGCTCTTCTGCTTTAGTTGAACGCCAGTAAGCTTTTCAGGCCTCCTAGATCCCTCGCGGCAGCACTCGTTTCCGTACAAGGATACTGAGTACCCGCAGGCTCCCCTGGGCTTGCTGGGCCACACTCAGACCCGTAGGCCCATCAGGGTGCCCCTGGGTAGGCCGAGTGAAGGGTCACCCGCTGCACTCTTCCTTGGGCGAGCTAGATATCCCCAGCTCACCAACGGCTTCATGAACACGGTTCTAGCAAGGCCAGCATACCATGGAAGTCGTCCTCGTTGCCCTAGTCTGAGCGGTACTGAGAAAAACTCTCTGCTTACAAGTCCTTCTAGGACCTCATCCCTGAAGTCACCGTATCTCTAGGAGAAAGGCAGCTTGCACAGCAACTTCCACTACAGCACAGTTTTGCGTGGAACACTTCAGGTTTTTGGGAGAGGCACAGGACCCTAGGAGACCTAGGGCAGTCTTTCATCTAAGCAGTTCGCTACACGCAGAGCGCCCTATGCAGAAAAGTTGAATCAGGGAAGAGCCAGGGAGGTAGCTAGGTCTCTTTTGACCTGCCAGTACCCACGGACACTTATGCTGCGTGTCAACCTGGTGATGGTGCCTCATGCGACTGGCTTTGTTTTCCCACCTTGAAAGCTCTTCTTCTGCGCCTTGAAGCTCCCTTAAAAACACTGTGGTTGTCAGGCTTATACTCACGGCAGGCATGGCTGTGAGAGGGAAAAAGAGGTTACACGAAGAGACAGGGTATTTCAGTTTCTGAGTCAGAGCTCATCCTGCCTTGTTATGTAGCTAAATGGAAACTCAAAGTGAGCCCTAGCTTCGAAGGAGGGCCCTGATATGCCATGCAGCGGGATAGGCGTACAACAGCTTCTATGAAGCCTTAGTCACTCTTCTGCTTTAGCTGAAGGCTAGTAAGCTTTTCTGGACTCCTAGACCCCTCGCGGCAGCACTCGCTTCCCTACAAAGGCACTGAGCACCCCCAGGCTCTCCTGAGTCGAAGATCAACATTCAGACACGTAGACCCTTCGGAGTACCCGTGTCTGTGCCGAGTGAAGGAGAGCATGATGCACACTTCGTCGCGGGACCTAGATTTTCTCAGCTCACCAATAGCCTCAGGAACATGATTCTAGGAGGTGCAGCATGCCATGCAAGTCTGCCTGCTTACAGTAGTCCGAGCTGTACTGAGAAAAACTCTTTGCTTACAATTCCTTCTACCACCTCATAGCTGAAGTCAACCTACCTCTAGGAGAAAGTCGGCTTGTGGTCCAAGTGCAACTAGAGCACACTTTCTGGTATAATGCTACAGGCTTTTGGAAGATGCCCAGGAGCCAGGACACCTAGGGAATTCTTTCATTTAGGCAGTTCGCTACACGCAGAACACCCGGCATAGGAAAGTGGATTCTCCAAGACCCAGGGAGTAGCTAGGTCTCTTTTGACTTGTTAGAAAGCACAGATGCTTCTTCTGTGTGTCAACCTGGAAACGGCGGCCTTAGGAGTCAAGCCTTGTTTTCCCGTCTTGAAAGCTCCATTCAAGCGGCCTTAAAGCTACCTGAGAAACACTGTGGTTGTGGGACTTGTATTCACTCCAGGCATGGCTCTGGAAGAATATGAGTTATCTCGAAAGAAAGCGGGTGCTTCCAGGCTCTGGTTAGGAGCATATCCTGCCCTGCACTAGAGCTAAGGGGAATCTTGACGTGCACTCTACCCTGGCCTACAGCTTTGATTTGCCCTCCAGAAGGGTAGTTGTGCAGCCTTTTCCTTGAGTCCTTAGTCACAGTTCTGCATTAGTTTAAAGGTACTAATCTTCTCAGGACTCCAGTCCCACTCGTGCCAGTACCCGTTTCCGTACAAGAACTCTGAGTACCCCAGGGCTCCCCTGGGCTTGCCGGGCCACACTCACACCCGTAGGCCCTTCACTGTGCCCCTCTGTAGGCCGAGTGAAGCATAACAAACTGCACTCTTTCTTGGGAAAGCTAGAATTCCTCAGCTCACCAGCAGCCTCTGGAACACGGTTCTAGCAAGTCCAGCATACCATGGAAGTCTGCCTCATCGCCCTATTCTGAGCTGTACTGAGCAAAACTCTCTGCTTTGAAGTCCTTCGAGGACCTCATACCTGAAGTCACCGTATCTCAAGGAGAAAGACGGCTTGCATTCCCACTTCCACTAAAGCACAGTTTTCTGTGTAACACTTCAGGCTTTGGGGACAGGCACAGGGCTCTTAGGAGACCTAGGGCAGTCTATTGTCTAGGCACGTCGCTACATGTACAACACCCTGTGCAGAAAACTTGATTCTGGGAAGAGCCAAGTAGCTAGCTAGGTCTCTTTTGTCCTCTTAGAAACCACAGATACTTACACTGCGTGTCAATCTGGAAACAGGACCTGATGGGACTAGCCTTGTTTCCCATCATGAAAGCTCCTTTTATGCGCCTTGAAGCTAAGTGAAAAACACTGTTGGTGTCGTGCTTATACACACGACAGGCATGGCTGTGAGAGGGAAAAAGAGGTGTCACGAAGAAACATGGTATTCCAGTTTCTGAGTCAGAGCTGATTCTGTCCTGTTCTATAGCTAAAGGGAAACTCAAAGTGAGGCCTAACTTCGAAGGAGGGCCCTGATATGCCTTACAGCGGGTTAGGCGTGCAACAGCTTCCATGAGGCCTTAGTCGCTCTCCTGCTTTAGTTGAACGCTAGTAAGCTTTTCAGGCCGCCTAGATCCCTCGCGGCAGCACTCGTTTCCGTACAAGGATACTGAGTACCCGCAGGCTCCCCTGGGCTTGCTGGGCCGCACTCAGACCCGTAGGCCCATCAGGGTGCCCCTGGGTAGGCCGAGTGAAGGGTAACCCGCTGCACTCTTCCTTGGGCGAGCTAGATATCCCCAGCTCACCAACGGCTTCATGAACACGGTTCTAGCAAGGCCAGCATACCATGGAAGTCGTCCTCGTTGCCCTAGTCTGAGCGGTACTGAGAAAAACTCTCTGCTTACAAGTCCTTCTAGGACCTCATCCCTGAAGTCACCGTATCTCTAGGAGAAAGGCAGCTTGCACAGCAACTTCCACTACAGCACAGTTTTGTGTGGAACACTTCAGGTTTTTGGGAGAGGCACAGGACCCTAGGAGACCTAGGGCAGTCTGTCATCGAAGCAGTTCGCTACACGCAGAGGGCCCTATGCAGAAAAGTTGAATCAGGGAAGAGCCAGGGAGGTAGCTAGGTCTCTTTTGACCTGCCAGTACCCACAGACACTTATGCTGCATGTCAATCTGGTGATGGTGCCTGATGCGACTGGCCTTGTTTTCCCACCTTGAAAGCTCTTCTTATGCGCCTTGAAGCTCCCTTAAAAACACTGTGGTTGTCAGGCTTATACTCACGGCAGGCATGGCTGTGAGAGGGAAAAAGAGGTTACACGAAGAGACAGGGTATTTCAGTTTCTGAGTCAGAGCTCATCCTGCCTTGTTATGTAGCTAAATGGAAACTCAAAGTGAGCCCTAGCTTCGAAGGAGGGCCCTGATATGCCATGCAGCGGGATAGGCGTACAACAGCTTCTATGAAGCCTTAGTCACTCTTCTGCTTTAGCTGAAGGCTAGTAAGCTTTTCTGGACTCCTAGACCCCTCGCGGCAGCACTCGCTTCCCTACCAAGGCACTGAGCACCCCCAGGCTCTCCTGAGTCGAAGATCAACATTCAGACACGTAGACCCTTCGGAGTACCCGTGTCTGTGCCGAGTGAAGGAGAGCATGATGCACACTTCGTCGCGGGACCTAGATTTTCTCAGCTCACCAATAGCCTCAGGAACATGATTCTAGGAGGTGCAGCATGCCATGCAAGTCTGCCTGCTTACAGTAGTCCGAGCTGTACTGAGAAAAACTCTTTGCTTACAATTCCTTCTACCACCTCATAGCTGAAGTCAACCTACCTCTAGGAGAAAGTCGGCTTGTGGTCCAAGTGCAACTAGAGCACACTTTCTGGTATAATGCTACAGGCTTTTGGAAGATGCCCAGGAGCCAGGACACCTAGGGAATTCTTTCATTTAGGCAGTTCGCTACACGCAGAACACCCGGCATAGGAAAGTGGATTCTCCAAGACCCAGGGAGTAGCTAGGTCTCTTTTGACTTGTTAGAAAGCACAGATGCTTCTTCTGCGTGTCAACCTGGAAATGGCGGCCTTAGGAGTCAAGCCTTGTTTTCCCGTCTTGAAAGCTCCATTCAAGCGGCCTAAAAGCTACCTGAGAAACACTGTGGTTGTGGGACTTGTATTCACTCCAGGCATGGCTCTGGAAGAATATGAGTTATCTCGAAAGAAAGCGGGTGCTTCCAGGCTCTGGTTAGGAGCATATCCTGCCCTGCACTAGAGCTAAGGGGAATCTTGACGTGCACTCTACCCTGGCCTACAGCTTTGATTTGCCCTCCAGAAGGGTAGTTGTGCAGCCTTTTCCTTGAGTCCTTAGTCACAGTTCTGCATTAGTTTAAAGGTACTAATCTTCTCAGGACTCCAGTCCCACTCGTGCCAGTACCCGTTTCCGTACAAGAACTCTGAGTACCCCAGGGCTCCCCTGGGCTTGCCGGGCCACACTCACACCCGTAGGCCCTTCACTGTGCCCCTCTGTAGGCCGAGTGAAGCATAACAAACTGCACTCTTTCTTGGGAAAGCTAGAATTCCTCAGCTCACCAGCAGCCTCTGGAACACGGTTCTAGCAAGTCCAGCATACCATGGAAGTCTGCCTCATCGCCCTATTCTGAGCTGTACTGAGCAAAACTCTCTGCTTTGAAGTCCTTCGAGGACCTCATACCTGAAGTCACCGTATCTCAAGGAGAAAGACGGCTTGCATTCCCACTTCCACTAAAGCACAGTTTTCTGTGTAACACTTCAGGCTTTGGGGACAGGCACAGGGCTCTTAGGAGACCTAGGGCAGTCTATTGTCTAGGCACGTCGCTACATGTACAACACCCTGTGTAGAAAACTTGATTCTGGGAAGAGCCAAGTAGCTAGCTAGGTCTCTTTTGTCCTCTTAGAAACCACAGATACTTACGCTGCGTGTCAATCTGGAAACAGGACCTGATGGGACTAGCCTTGTTTCCCATCATGAAAGCTCCTTTTATGCGCCTTGAAGCTAAGTGAAAAACACTGTTGGTGTCGTGCTTATACACACGACAGGCATGGCTGTGAGAGGGAAAAAGAGGTGTCACGAAGAAACATGGTATTCCAGTTTCTGAGTCAGAGCTGATCCTGTCCTGTTCTATAGCTAAAGGGAAACTCAAAGTGAGGCCTAACTTCGAAGGAGGGCCCTGATATGCCTTACAGCGGGTTAGGCGTGCAACAGCTTCCATGAGGCCTTAGTCGCTCTCCTGCTTTAGTTGAACGCTAGTAAGCTTTTCAGGCCCCCTAGATCCCTCGCGGCAGCACTCGTTTCCGTACAAGGATACTGAGTACCCGCAGGCTCCCCTGGGCTTGCTGGGCTGCACTCAGACCCGTAGGCCCATCAGGGTGCCCCTGGGTAGGCCGAGTGAAGGGTAACCCGCTGCACTCTTCCTTGGGCGAGCTAGATATCCCCAGCTCACCAACGGCTTCATGAACACGGTTCTAGCAAGGCCAGCATACCATGGAAGTCGTCCTCGTTGCCCTAGTCTGAGCGGTACTGAGAAAAACTCTCTGCTTACAAGTCCTTCTAGGACCTCATCCCTGAAGTCACCGTATCTCTAGGAGAAAGGCAGCTTGCACAGCAACTTCCACTACAGCACAGTTTTGTGTGGAACACTTCAGGTTTTTGGGAGAGGCACAGGACCCTAGGAGACCTAGGGCAGTCTGTCATCGAAGCAGTTCGCTACACGCAGAGGGCCCTATGCAGAAAAGTTGAATCAGGGAAGAGCCAGGGAGGTAGCTAGGTCTCTTTTGACCTGCCAGTACCCACAGACACTTATGCTGCATGTCAATCTGGTGATGGTGCCTGATGCGACTGGCCTTGTTTTCCCACCTTGAAAGCTCTTCTTATGCGCCTTGAAGCTCCCTTAAAAACACTGTGGTTGTCAGGCTTATATTCATGGCAGGCATGGCTGTGAGAGGGCAAAAGAGGTTTCACGACGAGACAGGGTATTTCAGTTTCTAAATCAGAGCTGATCCTGTCCTGTTTTATAGCTAAGGGGAAACTCAAAGTGAGCCCTTGATTCGAAGGCGGCCCCTGATATGCCTTACAGCGGGGTAGGCGTGCAACAGCTTCCATGAGGCCTGAGTCGCTCTTCTGCTTTAGTTGAACGCCAGTAAGCTTTTCAGGCCTCCTAGATCCCTCGCGGCAGCACTCGTTTCCGTACAAGGATACTGAGTACCCCCAGGCTCCCCTGGGCTTGCTGGGCCACA
Organism: Eubalaena glacialis; assembly: GCF_028564815.1. Classification (NCBI taxonomy): domain Eukaryota; kingdom Metazoa; phylum Chordata; class Mammalia; order Artiodactyla; family Balaenidae; genus Eubalaena; species Eubalaena glacialis. The sequence continues at coordinate 95,991,883 of NC_083724.1, forward strand.
CTCAGACCCGTAGGCCCATCAGGGTGCCCCTGGGTAGGCCGAGTGAAGGGTCACCCGCTGCACTCTTCCTTGGGCGAGCTAGATATCCCCAGCTCACCAACGGCTTCATGAACACGGTTCTAGCAAGGCCAGCATACCATGGAAGTCGTCCTCGTTGCCGTAGTCTGAGCGGTACTGAGAAAAACTCTCTGCTTACAAGTCCTTCCAGGACCTCATCCCTGAAGTCACCGTATCTCTAGGAGAAAGGCAGCTTGCACAGCAACTTCCACTACAGCACAGTTTTGTGTGGAACACTTCAGGTTTTTGGGAGAGGCACAGGACCCTAGGAGACCTAGGGCAGTCTTTCATCTAAGCAGTTCGCTACACGCAGAGCGCCCTATGCAGAAAAGTTGAATCAGTGAAGAGCCAGGGAGGTAGCTAGGTCTCTTTTGACCTGCCAGTACCCACAGACACTTATGCTGCATGTCAAACTGGTGATGGTGCCTGATGCGACTGGCCTTTTTTTCCCACCTTGAAAGCTCTTCTTATGCGCCTTGAAGCTCCCTTAAAAACACTGTGGTTGTCAGGCTTATACTCACGGCAGGCATGGCTGTGAGAGGGCAAAAGAGGTTTCACGACGAGACAGGGTATTTCAGTTTCTAAATCATAGCTGATCCTGTCCTGTTTTATAGCTAAGGGGAAACTCAAAGTGAGCCCTCGCTTCGAAGGCGGCCCCTGATATGCCTTACAGCGGGGTAGGCGTGCAACAGCTTCCATGAGGCCTGAGTCACTCTTCTGCTTTAGTTGAACGCCAGTAAGCTTTTCAGGCCTCCTAGATCCCTCGCGGCAGCACTCGCTTCCCTACCAAGGCACTGAGCACCCCCAGGCTCTCCTGAGTCGAAGATCAACATTCAGACACGTAGACCCTTCGGAGTACCCGTGTCTGTGCCGAGTGAAGGAGAGCATGATGCACACTTCGTCGCGGGACCTAGATTTTCTCAGCTCACCAATAGCCTCAGGAACATGATTCTAGGAGGTGCAGCATGCCATGCAAGTCTGCCTGCTTACAGTAGTCCGAGCTGTACTGAGAAAAACTCTTTGCTTACAATTCCTTCTACCACCTCATAGCTGAAGTCAACCTACCTCTAGGAGAAAGTCGGCTTGTGGTCCAAGTGCAACTAGAGCACACTTTCTGGTATAATGCTACAGGCTTTTGGAAGATGCCCAGGAGCCAGGACACCTAGGGAATTCTTTCATTTAGGCAGTTCGCTACACGCAGAACACCCGGCATAGGAAAGTGGATTCTCCAAGACCCAGGGAGTAGCTAGGTCTCTTTTGACTTGTTAGAAAGCACAGATGCTTCTTCTGCGTGTCAACCTGGAAATGGCGGCCTTAGGAGTCAAGCCTTGTTTTCCCGTCTTGAAAGCTCCATTCAAGCGGCCTAAAAGCTACCTGAGAAACACTGTGGTTGTGGGACTTGTATTCACTCCAGGCATGGCTCTGGAAGAATATGAGTTATCTCGAAAGAAAGCGGGTGCTTCCAGGCTCTGGTTAGGAGCATATCCTGCCCTGCACTAGAGCTAAGGGGAATCTTGACGTGCACTCTACCCTGGCCTACAGCTTTGATTTGCCCTCCAGAAGGGTAGTTGTGCAGCCTTTTCCTTGAGTCCTTAGTCACAGTTCTGCATTAGTTTAAAGGTACTAATCTTCTCAGGACTCCAGTCCCACTCGTGCCAGTACCCGTTTCCGTACAAGAACTCTGAGTACCCCAGGGCTCCCCTGGGCTTACCGGGCCACACTCACACCCGTAGGCCCTTCACTGTGCCCCTCTGTAGGCCGAGTGAAGCATAACAAACTGCACTCTTTCTTGGGAAAGCTAGAATTCCTCAGCTCACCAGCAGCCTCTGGAACACGGTTCTAGCAAGTCCAGCATACCATGGAAGTCTGCCTCATCGCCCTATTCTGAGCTGTACTGAGCAAAACTCTCTGCTTTGAAGTCCTTCGAGGACCTCATACCTGAAGTCACCGTATCTCAAGGAGAAAGACGGCTTGCATTCCCACTTCCACTAAAGCACAGTTTTCTGTGTAACACTTCAGGCTTTGGGGACAGGCACAGGGCTCTTAGGAGACCTAGGGCAGTCTATTGTCTAGGCACGTCGCTACATGTACAACACCCTGTGTAGAAAACTTGATTCTGGGAAGAGCCAAGTAGCTAGCTAGGTCTCTTTTGTCCTCTTAGAAACCACAGATACTTACGCTGCGTGTCAATCTGGAAACAGGACCTGATGGGACTAGCCTTGTTTCCCATCATGAAAGCTCCTTTTATGCGCCTTGAAGCTAAGTGAAAAACACTGTTGGTGTCGTGCTTATACACACGACAGGCATGGCTGTGAGAGGGAAAAAGAGGTGTCACGAAGAAACATGGTATTCCAGTTTCTGAGTCAGAGCTGATCCTGTCCTGTTCTATAGCTAAAGGGAAACTCAAAGTGAGGCCTAACTTCGAAGGAGGGCCCTGATATGCCTTACAGCGGGTTAGGCGTGCAACAGCTTCCATGAGGCCTTAGTCGCTCTCCTGCTTTAGTTGAACGCTAGTAAGGTTTTCTGGCCGCCTAGATCCCTCGCGGCAGCACTCGTTTCCGTACAAGGATACTGAGTACCCGCAGGCTCCCCTGGGCTTGCTGGGCCGCACTCAGACCCGTAGGCCCATCAGGGTGCCCCTGGGTAGGCCGAGTGAAGGGTAACCCGCTGCACTCTTCCTTGGGCGAGCTAGATATCCCCAGCTCACCAACGGCTTCATGAACACGGTTCTAGCAAGGCCAGCATACCATGGAAGTCGTCCTCGTTGCCGTAGTCTGAGCGGTACTGAGAAAAACTCTCTGCTTACAAGTCCTTCCAGGACCTCATCCCTGAAGTCACCGTATCTCTAGGAGAAAGGCAGCTTGCACAGCAACTTCCACTACAGCACAGTTTTGTGTGGAACACTTCAGGTTTTTGGGAGAGGCACAGGACCCTAGGAGACCTAGGGCAGTCTTTCATCTAAGCAGTTCGCTACACGCAGAGCGCCCTATGCAGAAAAGTTGAATCAGTGAAGAGCCAGGGAGGTAGCTAGGTCTCTTTTGACCTGCCAGTACCCACAGACACTTATGCTGCATGTCAAACTGGTGATGGTGCCTGATGCGACTGGCCTTTTTTTCCCACCTTGAAAGCTCTTCTTATGCGCCTTGAAGCTCCCTTAAAAACACTGTGGTTGTCAGGCTTATACTCACGGCAGGCATGGCTGTGAGAGGGCAAAAGAGGTTTCACGACGAGACAGGGTATTTCAGTTTCTAAATCATAGCTGATCCTGTCCTGTTTTATAGCTAAGGGGAAACTCAAAGTGAGCCCTCGCTTCGAAGGCGGCCCCTGATATGCCTTACAGCGGGGTAGGCGTGCAACAGCTTCCATGAGGCCTGAGTCACTCTTCTGCTTTAGTTGAACGCCAGTAAGCTTTTCAGGCCTCCTAGATCCCTCGCGGCAGCACTCGCTTCCCTACCAAGGCACTGAGCACCCCCAGGCTCTCCTGAGTCGAAGATCAACATTCAGACACGTAGACCCTTCGGAGTACCCGTGTCTGTGCCGAGTGAAGGAGAGCATGATGCACACTTCGTCGCGGGACCTAGATTTTCTCAGCTCACCAATAGCCTCAGGAACATGATTCTAGGAGGTGCAGCATGCCATGCAAGTCTGCCTGCTTACAGTAGTCCGAGCTGTACTGAGAAAAACTCTTTGCTTACAATTCCTTCTACCACCTCATAGCTGAAGTCAACCTACCTCTAGGAGAAAGTCGGCTTGTGGTCCAAGTGCAACTAGAGCACACTTTCTGGTATAATGCTACAGGCTTTTGGAAGATGCCCAGGAGCCAGGACACCTAGGGAATTCTTTCATTTAGGCAGTTCGCTACACGCAGAACACCCGGCATAGGAAAGTGGATTCTCCAAGACCCAGGGAGTAGCTAGGTCTCTTTTGACTTGTTAGAAAGCACAGATGCTTCTTCTGCGTGTCAACCTGGAAATGGCGGCCTTAGGAGTCAAGCCTTGTTTTCCCGTCTTGAAAGCTCCATTCAAGCGGCCTAAAAGCTACCTGAGAAACACTGTGGTTGTGGGACTTGTATTCACTCCAGGCATGGCTCTGGAAGAATATGAGTTATCTCGAAAGAAAGCGGGTGCTTCCAGGCTCTGGTTAGGAGCATATCCTGCCCTGCACTAGAGCTAAGGGGAATCTTGACGTGCACTCTACCCTGGCCTACAGCTTTGATTTGCCCTCCAGAAGGGTAGTTGTGCAGCCTTTTCCTTGAGTCCTTAGTCACAGTTCTGCATTAGTTTAAAGGTACTAATCTTCTCAGGACTCCAGTCCCACTCGTGCCAGTACCCGTTTCCGTACAAGAACTCTGAGTACCCCAGGGCTCCCCTGGGCTTACCGGGCCACACTCACACCCGTAGGCCCTTCACTGTGCCCCTCTGTAGGCCGAGTGAAGCATAACAAACTGCACTCTTTCTTGGGAAAGCTAGAATTCCTCAGCTCACCAGCAGCCTCTGGAACACGGTTCTAGCAAGTCCAGCATACCATGGAAGTCTGCCTCATCGCCCTATTCTGAGCTGTACTGAGCAAAACTCTCTGCTTTGAAGTCCTTCGAGGACCTCATACCTGAAGTCACCGTATCTCAAGGAGAAAGACGGCTTGCATTCCCACTTCCACTAAAGCACAGTTTTCTGTGTAACACTTCAGGCTTTGGGGACAGGCACAGGGCTCTTAGGAGACCTAGGGCAGTCTATTGTCTAGGCACGTCGCTACATGTACAACACCCTGTGTAGAAAACTTGATTCTGGGAAGAGCCAAGTAGCTAGCTAGGTCTCTTTTGTCCTCTTAGAAACCACAGATACTTACGCTGCGTGTCAATCTGGAAACAGGACCTGATGGGACTAGCCTTGTTTCCCATCATGAAAGCTCCTTTTATGCGCCTTGAAGCTAAGTGAAAAACACTGTTGGTGTCGTGCTTATACACACGACAGGCATGGCTGTGAGAGGGAAAAAGAGGTGTCACGAAGAAACATGGTATTCCAGTTTCTGAGTCAGAGCTGATCCTGTCCTGTTCTATAGCTAAAGGGAAACTCAAAGTGAGGCCTAACTTCGAAGGAGGGCCCTGATATGCCTTACAGCGGGTTAGGCGTGCAACAGCTTCCATGAGGCCTTAGTCGCTCTCCTGCTTTAGTTGAACGCTAGTAAGGTTTTCTGGCCGCCTAGATCCCTCGCGGCAGCACTCGTTTCCGTACAAGGATACTGAGTACCCGCAGGCTCCCCTGGGCTTGCTGGGCCGCACTCAGACCCGTAGGCCCATCAGGGTGCCCCTGGGTAGGCCGAGTGAAGGGTAACCCGCTGCACTCTTCCTTGGGCGAGCTAGATATCCCCAGCTCACCAACGGCTTCATGAACACGGTTCTAGCAAGGCCAGCATACCATGGAAGTCGTCCTCGTTGCCCTAGTCTGAGCGGTACTGAGAAAAACTCTCTGCTTACAAGTCCTTCTAGGACCTCATCCCTGAAGTCACCGTATCTCTAGGAGAAAGGCAGCTTGCACAGCAACTTCCACTACAGCACAGTTTTGTGTGGAACACTTCAGGTTTTTGGGAGAGGCACAGGACCCTAGGAGACCTAGGGCAGTCTGTCATCGAAGCAGTTCGCTACACGCAGAGGGTCCTATGCAGAAAAGTTGAATCAGGGAAGAGCCAGGGAGGAAGCTAGGTCTCTTTTGACCTGCCAGTACCCACAGACACTTATGCTGCATGTCAATCTGGTGATGGTGCCTGATGCGACTGGCCTTGTTTTCCCACCTTGAAAGCTCTTCTTCTGCGCCTTGAAGCTCCCTTAAAAACACTGTGGTTGTCAGGCTTATACTCACGGCAGGCATGGCTGTGAGAGGGCAAAAGAGGTTTCACGACGAGACAGGGTATTTCAGTTTCTAAATCAGAGCTGATCCTGTCCTGTTTTATAGCTAAGGGGAAACTCAAAGTGAGCCCTCGCTTCGAAGGCGGCCCCTGATATGCCTTACAGCGGGGTAGGCGTGCAACTGCTTCCATGAGGCCTGAGTCGCTCTTCTGCTTTAGTTGAACGCCAGTAAGCTTTTCAGGCCTCCTAGATCCCTCGCGGCAGCACTCGTTTCCGTACAAGGATACTGAGTACCCCCAGGCTCCCCTGGGCTTGCTGGGCCACACTCAGACCCGTAGGCCCATCAGGGTGCCCCTGGGTAGGCCGAGTGAAGGGTAACCCGCTGCACTCTTCCTTGGGCGAGCTACATATCCCCAGCTCACCAACGGCTTCATGAACACGGTTCTAGCAAGGCCAGCATACCATGGAAGTCGTCCTCGTTGCCCTAGTCTGAGCGGTACTGAGAAAAACTCTCTGCTTACAAGTCCTTCTAGGACCTCATCCCTGAAGTCACCGTATCTCTAGGAGAAAGGCAGCTTGCACAGCAACTTCCACTACAGCACAGTTTTGTGTGGAACACTTCAGGTTTTTGGGAGAGGCACAGGACCCTAGGAGACCTAGGGCAGTCTTTCATCTAAGCAGTTCGCTACACGCAGAGCGCCCTATGCAGAAAAGTTGAATCAGGGAAGAGCCAGGGAGGTAGCTAGGTCTCTTTTGACCTGCCAGTACCCACGGACACTTATGCTGCGTGTCAACCTGGTGATGGTGCCTCATGCGACTGGCTTTGTTTTCCCACCTTGAAAGCTCTTCTTCTGAGCCTTGAAGCTCCCTTAAAAACACTGTGGTTGTCAGGCTTATACTCACGGCAGGCATGGCTGTGAGAGGGAAAAAGAGGTTACACGAAGAGACAGGGTATTTCAGTTTCTGAGTCAGAGCTCATCCTGCCTTGTTATGTAGCTAAATGGAAACTCAAAGTGAGCCCTAGCTTCGAAGGAGGGCCCTGATATGCCATGCAGCGGGATAGGCGTACAACAGCTTCTATGAAGCCTTAGTCACTCTTCTGCTTTAGCTGAAGGCTAGTAAGCTTTTCTGGACTCCTAGACCCCTCGCGGCAGCACTCGCTTCCCTACCAAGGCACTGAGCACCCCCAGGCTCTCCTGAGTCGAAGATCAACATTCAGACACGTAGACCCTTCGGAGTACCCGTGTCTGTGCCGAGTGAAGGAGAGCATGATGCACACTTCGTCGCGGGACCTAGATTTTCTCAGCTCACCAATAGCCTCAGGAACATGATTCTAGGAGGTGCAGCATGCCATGCAAGTCTGCCTGCTTACAGTAGTCCGAGCTGTACTGAGAAAAACTCTTTGCTCACAATTCCTTCTACCACCTCATAGCTGAAGTCAACCTACCTCTAGGAGAAAGTCGGCTTGTGGTCCAAGTGCAACTAGAGCACACTTTCTGGTATAATGCTACAGGCTTTTGGAAGATGCCCAGGAGCCAGGACACCTAGGGAATTCTTTCATTTAGGCAGTTCGCTACACGCAGAACACCCGGCATAGGAAAGTGGATTCTCCAAGACCCAGGGAGTAGCTAGGTCTCTTTTGACTTGTTAGAAAGCACAGATGCTTCTTCTGCGTGTCAACCTGGAAACGGCGGCCTTAGGAGTCAAGCCTTGTTTTCCCGTCTTGAAAGCTCCATTCAAGCGGCCTTAAAGCTACCTGAGAAACACTGTGGTTGTGGGACTTGTATTCACTCCAGGCATGGCTCTGGAAGAATATGAGTTATCTCGAAAGAAAGCGGGTGCTTCCAGGCTCTGGTTAGGAGCATATCCTGCCCTGCACTAGAGCTAAGGGGAATCTTGACGTGCACTCTACCCTGGCCTACAGCTTTGATTTGCCCTCCAGAAGGGTAGTTGTGCAGCCTTTTCCTTGAGTCCTTAGTCACAGTTCTGCATTAGTTTAAAGGTACTAATCTTCTCAGGACTCCAGTCCCACTCGTGCCAGTACCCGTTTCCGTACAAGAACTCTGAGTACCCCAGGGCTCCCCTGGGCTTGCCGGGCCACACTCACACCCGTAGGCCCTTCACTGTGCCCCTCTGTAGGCCGAGTGAAGCATAACAAACTGCACTCTTTCTTGGGAAAGCTAGAATTCCTCAGCTCACCAGCAGCCTCTGGAACACGGTTCTAGCAAGTCCAGCATACCATGGAAGTCTGCCTCATCGCCCTATTCTGAGCTGTACTGAGCAAAACTCTCTGCTTTGAAGTCCTTCGAGGACCTCATACCTGAAGTCACCGTATCTCAAGGAGAAAGACGGCTTGCATTCCCACTTCCACTAAAGCACAGTTTTCTGTGTAACACTTCAGGCTTTGGGGACAGGCACAGGGCTCTTAGGAGACCTAGGGCAGTCTATTGTCTAGGCACGTCGCTACATGTACAACACCCTGTGCAGAAAACTTGATTCTGGGAAGAGCCAAGTAGCTAGCTAGGTCTCTTTTGTCCTCTTAGAAACCACAGATACTTACGCTGCGTGTCAATCTGGAAACAGGACCTGATGGGACTAGCCTTGTTTCCCATCATGAAAGCTCCTTTTATGCGCCTTGAAGCTAAGTGAAAAACACTGTTGGTGTCGTGCTTATACACACGACAGGCATGGCTGTGAGAGGGAAAAAGAGGTGTCACGAAGAAACATGGTATTCCAGTTTCTGAGTCAGAGCTGATTCTGTCCTGTTCTATAGCTAAAGGGAAACTCAAAGTGAGGCCTAACTTCGAAGGAGGGCCCTGATATGCCTTACAGCGGGTTAGGCGTGCAACAGCTTCCATGAGGCCTTAGTCGCTCTCCTGCTTTAGTTGAACGCTAGTAAGCTTTTCAGGCCGCCTAGATCCCTCGCGGCAGCACTCGTTTCCGTACAAGGATACTGAGTACCCGCAGGCTCCCCTGGGCTTGCTGGGCCGCACTCAGACCCGTAGGCCCATCAGGGTGCCCCTGGGTAGGCCGAGTGAAGGGTAACCCGCTGCACTCTTCCTTGGGCGAGCTAGATATCCCCAGCTCACCAACGGCTTCATGAACACGGTTCTAGCAAGGCCAGCATACCATGGAAGTCGTCCTCGTTGCCCTAGTCTGAGCGGTACTGAGAAAAACTCTCTGCTTACAAGTCCTTCTAGGACCTCATCCCTGAAGTCACCGTATCTCTAGGAGAAAGGCAGCTTGCACAGCAACTTCCACTACAGCACAGTTTTGTGTGGAACACTTCAGGTTTTTGGGAGAGGCACAGGACCCTAGGAGACCTAGGGCAGTCTGTCATCGAAGCAGTTCGCTACACGCAGAGGGCCCTATGCAGAAAAGTTGAATCAGGGAAGAGCCAGGGAGGTAGCTAGGTCTCTTTTGACCTGCCAGTACCCACAGACACTTATGCTGCATGTCAATCTGGTGATGGTGCCTGATGCGACTGGCCTTGTTTTCCCACCTTGAAAGCTCTTCTTCTGCGCCTTGAAGCTCCCTTAAAAACACTGTGGTTGTCAGGCTTATACTCACGGCAGGCATGGCTGTGAGAGGGAAAAAGAGGTTACACGAAGAGACAGGGTATTTCAGTTTCTGAGTCAGAGCTCATCCTGCCTTGTTATGTAGCTAAATGGAAACTCAAAGTGAGCCCTAGCTTCGAAGGAGGGCCCTGATATGCCATGCAGCGGGATAGGCGTACAACAGCTTCTATGAAGCCTTAGTCACTCTTCTGCTTTAGCTGAAGGCTAGTAAGCTTTTCTGGACTCCTAGACCCCTCGCGGCAGCACTCGCTTCCCTACCAAGGCACTGAGCACCCCCAGGCTCTCCTGAGTCGAAGATCAACATTCAGACACGTAGACCCTTCGGAGTACCCGTGTCTGTGCCGAGTGAAGGAGAGCATGATGCACACTTCGTCGCGGGACCTAGATTTTCTCAGCTCACCAATAGCCTCAGGAACATGATTCTAGGAGGTGCAGCATGCCATGCAAGTCTGCCTGCTTACAGTAGTCCGAGCTGTACTGAGAAAAACTCTTTGCTTACAATTCCTTCTACCACCTCATAGCTGAAGTCAACCTACCTCTAGGAGAAAGTCGGCTTGTGGTCCAAGTGCAACTAGAGCACACTTTCTGGTATAATGCTACAGGCTTTTGGAAGATGCCCAGGAGCCAGGACACCTAGGGAATTCTTTCATTTAGGCAGTTCGCTACACGCAGAACACCCGGCATAGGAAAGTGGATTCTCCAAGACCCAGGGAGTAGCTAGGTCTCTTTTGACTTGTTAGAAAGCACAGATGCTTCTTCTGCGTGTCAACCTGGAAATGGCGGCCTTAGGAGTCAAGCCTTGTTTTCCCGTCTTGAAAGCTCCATTCAAGCGGCCTAAAAGCTACCTGAGAAACACTGTGGTTGTGGGACTTGTATTCACTCCAGGCATGGCTCTGGAAGAATATGAGTTATCTCGAAAGAAAGCGGGTGCTTCCAGGCTCTGGTTAGGAGCATATCCTGCCCTGCACTAGAGCTAAGGGGAATCTTGACGTGCACTCTACCCTGGCCTACAGCTTTGATTTTCCCTCCAGAAGGGTAGTTGTGCAGCCTTTTCCTTGAGTCCTTAGTCACAGTTCTGCATTAGTTTAAAGGTACTCATCTTCTCAGGACTCCAGTCCCACTCGTGCCAGTACCCGTTTCCGTACAAGAACTCTGAGTACCCCAGGGCTCCCCTGGGCTTACCGGGCCACACTCACACCCGTAGGCCCTTCACTGTGCCCCTCTGTAGGCCGAGTGAAGCATAACAAACTGCACTCTTTCTTGGGAAAGCTAGAATTCCTCAGCTCACCAGCAGCCTCTGGAACACGGTTCTAGCAAGTCCAGCATACCATGGAAGTCTGCCTCATCGCCCTATTCTGAGCTGTACTGAGCAAAACTCTCTGCTTTGAAGTCCTTCGAGGACCTCATACCTGAAGTCACCGTATCTCAAGGAGAAAGACGGCTTGCATTCCAACTTCCACTAAAGCACAGTTTTCTGTGTAACACTTCAGGCTTTGGGGACAGGCACAGGGCTCTTAGGAGACGTAGGGCAGTCTATTGTCTAGGCACGTCGCTACATGTACAACACCCTGTGCAGAAAACTTGATTCTGGGAAGAGCCAAGTAGCTAGCTAGGTCTCTTTTGTCCTCTTAGAAACCACAGATACTTACGCTGCGTGTCAATCTGGAAACAGGACCTGATGGGACTAGCCTTGTTTCCCATCATGAAAGCTCCTTTTATGCGCCTTGAAGCTAAGTGAAAAACACTGTTGGTGTCGTGCTTATACACACGACAGGCATGGCTGTGAGAGGGAAAAAGAGGTGTCACGAAGAAACATGGTATTCCAGTTTCTGAGTCAGAGCTGATCCTGTCCTGTTCTATAGCTAAAGGGAAACTCAAAGTGAGGCCTAACTTCGAAGGAGGGCCCTGATATGCCTTACAGCGGGTTAGGCGTGCAACAGCTTCCATGAGGCCTTAGTCGCTCTCCTGCTTTAGTTGAACACTAGTAAGCTTTTCAGGCCGCCTAGATCCCTCGCGGCAGCACTCGTTTCCGTACAAGGATACTGAGTACCCGCAGGCTCCCCTGGGCTTGCTGGGCTGCACTCAGACCCGTAGGCCCATCAGGGTGCCCCTGGGTAGGCCGAGTGAAGGGTAACCCGCTGCACTCTTCCTTGGGCGAGCTAGATATCCCCAGCTCACCAACGGCTTCATGAACACGGTTCTAGCAAGGCCAGCATACCATGGAAGTCGTCCTCGTTGCCCTAGTCTGAGCGGTACTGAGAAAAACTCTCTGCTTACAAGTCCTTCTAGGACCTCATCCCTGAAGTCACCGTATCTCTAGGAGAAAGGCAGCTTGCACAGCAACTTCCACTACAGCACAGTTTTGTGTGGAACACTTCAGGTTTTTGGGAGAGGCACAGGACCCTAGGAGACCTAGGGCAGTCTGTCATCGAAGCAGTTCGCTACACGCAGAGGGCCCTATGCAGAAAAGTTGAATCAGGGAAGAGCCAGGGAGGTAGCTAGGTCTCTTTTGACCTGCCAGTACCCACAGACACTTATGCTGCATGTCAATCTGGTGATGGTGCCTGATGCGACTGGCCTTGTTTTCCCACCTTGAAAGCTCTTCTTATGCGCCTTGAAGCTCCCTTAAAAACACTGTGGTTGTCAGGCTTATACTCATGGCAGGCATGGCTGTGAGAGGGCAAAAGAGGTTTCACGACGAGACAGGGTATTTCAGTTTCTAAATCAGAGCTGATCCTGTCCTGTTTTATAGCTAAGGGGAAACTCAAAGTGAGCCCTCGCTTCGAAGGCGGCCCCTGATATGCCTTACAGCGGGGTAGGCGTGCAACAGCTTCCATGAGGCCTGAGTCGCTCTTCTGCTTTAGTTGAACGCCAGTAAGCTTTTCAGGCCTCCTAGATCCCTCGCGGCAGCACTCGTTTCCGTACAAGGATACTGAGTACCCGCAGGCTCCCCTGGGCTTGCTGGGCCACACTCAGACCCGTAGGCCCATCAGGGTGCCCCTGGGTAGGCCGAGTGAAGGGTCACCCGCTGCACTCTTCCTTGGGCGAGCTAGATATCCCCAGCTCACCAACGGCTTCATGAACACGGTTCTAGCAAGGCCAGCATACCATGGAAGTCGTCCTCGTTGCCGTAGTCTGAGCGGTACTGAGAAAAACTCTCTGCTTACAAGTCCTTCCAGGACCTCATCCCTGAAGTCACCGTATCTCTAGGAGAAAGGCAGCTTGCACAGCAACTTCCACTACAGCACAGTTTTGTGTGGAACACTTCAGGTTTTTGGGAGAGGCACAGGACCCTAGGAGACCTAGGGCAGTCTTTCATCTAAGCAGTTCGCTACACGCAGAGCGCCCTATGCAGAAAAGTTGAATCAGTGAAGAGCCAGGGAGGTAGCTAGGTCTCTTTTGACCTGCCAGTACCCACAGACACTTATGCTGCATGTCAATCTGGTGATGGTGCCTGATGCGACTGGCCTTTTTTTCCCACCTTGAAAGCTCTTCTTATGCGCCTTGAAGCTCCCTTAAAAACACTGTGGTTGTCAGGCTTATACTCACGGCAGGCATGGCTGTGAGAGGGCAAAAGAGGTTTCACGACGAGACAGGGTATTTCAGTTTCTAAATCATAGCTGATCCTGTCCTGTTTTATAGCTAAGGGGAAACTCAAAGTGAGCCCTCGCTTCGAAGGCGGCCCCTGATATGCCTTACAGCGGGGTAGGCGTGCAAAAGCTTCCATGAGGCCTGAGTCACTCTTCTGCTTTAGTTGAACGCCAGTAAGCTTTTCAGGCCTCCTAGATCCCTCGCGGCAGCACTCGCTTCCCTACCAAGGCACTGAGCACCCCCAGGCTCTCCTGAGTCGAAGATCAACATTCAGACACGTAGACCCTTCGGAGTACCCGTGTCTGTGCCGAGTGAAGGAGAGCATGATGCACACTTCGTCGCGGGACCTAGATTTTCTCAGCTCACCAATAGCCTCAGGAACATGATTCTAGGAGGTGCAGCATGCCATGCAAGTCTGCCTGCTTACAGTAGTCCGAGCTGTACTGAGAAAAACTCTTTGCTTACAATTCCTTCTACCACCTCATAGCTGAAGTCAACCTACCTCTAGGAGAAAGTCGGCTTGTGGTCCAAGTGCAACTAGAGCACACTTTCTGGTATAATGCTACAGGCTTTTGGAAGATGCCCAGGAGCCAGGACACCTAGGGAATTCTTTCATTTAGGCAGTTCGCTACACGCAGAACACCCGGCATAGGAAAGTGGATTCTCCAAGACCCAGGGAGTAGCTAGGTCTCTTTTGACTTGTTAGAAAGCACAGATGCTTCTTCTGCGTGTCAACCTGGAAATGGCGGCCTTAGGAGTCAAGCCTTGTTTTCCCGTCTTGAAAGCTCCATTCAAGCGGCCTAAAAGCTACCTGAGAAACACTGTGGTTGTGGGACTTGTATTCACTCCAGGCATGGCTCTGGAAGAATATGAGTTATCTCGAAAGAAAGCGGGTGCTTCCAGGCTCTGGTTAGGAGCATATCCTGCCCTGCACTAGAGCTAAGGGGAATCTTGACGTGCACTCTACCCTGGCCTACAGCTTTGATTTTCCCTCCAGAAGGGTAGTTGTGCAGCCTTTTCCTTGAGTCCTTAGTCACAGTTCTGCATTAGTTTAAAGGTACTAATCTTCTCAGGACTCCAGTCCCACTCGTGCCAGTACCCGTTTCCGTACAAGAACTCTGAGTACCCCAGGGCTCCCCTGGGCTTACCGGGCCACACTCACACCCGTAGGCCCTTCACTGTGCCCCTCTGTAGGCCGAGTGAAGCATAACAAACTGCACTCTTTCTTGGGAAAGCTAGAATTCCTCAGCTCACCAGCAGCCTCTGGAACACGGTTCTAGCAAGTCCAGCATACCATGGAAGTCTGCCTCATCGCCCTATTCTGAGCTGTACTGAGCAAAACTCTCTGCTTTGAAGTCCTTCGAGGACCTCATACCTGAAGTCACCGTATCTCAAGGAGAAAGACGGCTTGCATTCCCACTTCCACTAAAGCACAGTTTTCTGTGTAACACTTCAGGCTTTGGGGACAGGCACAGGGCTCTTAGGAGACCTAGGGCAGTCTATTGTCTAGGCACGTCGCTACATGTACAACACCCTGTGTAGAAAACTTGATTCTGGGAAGAGCCAAGTAGCTAGCTAGGTCTCTTTTGTCCTCTTAGAAACCACAGATACTTACGCTGCGTGTCAATCTGGAAACAGGACCTGATGGGACTAGCCTTGTTTCCCATCATGAAAGCTCCTTTTATGCGCCTTGAAGCTAAGTGAAAAACACTGTTGGTGTCGTGCTTATACACACGACAGGCATGGCTGTGAGAGGGAAAAAGAGGTGTCACGAAGAAACATGGTATTCCAGTTTCTGAGTCAGAGCTGATCCTGTCCTGTTCTATAGCTAAAGGGAAACTCAAAGTGAGGCCTAACTTCGAAGGAGGGCCCTGATATGCCTTACAGCGGGTTAGGCGTGCAACAGCTTCCATGAGGCCTTAGTCGCTCTCCTGCTTTAGTTGAACGCTAGTAAGGTTTTCTGGCCGCCTAGATCCCTCGCGGCAGCACTCGTTTCCGTACAAGGATACTGAGTACCCGCAGGCTCCCCTGGGCTTGCTGGGCCGCACTCAGACCCGTAGGCCCATCAGGGTGCCCCTGGGTAGGCCGAGTGAAGGGTAACCCGCTGCACTCTTCCTTGGGCGAGCTAGATATCCCCAGCTCACCAACGGCTTCATGAACACGGTTCTAGCAAGGCCAGCATACCATGGAAGTCGTCCTCGTTGCCCTAGTCTGAGCGGTACTGAGAAAAACTCTCTGCTTACAAGTCCTTCTAGGACCTCATCCCTGAAGTCACCGTATCTCTAGGAGAAAGGCAGCTTGCACAGCAACTTCCACTACAGCACAGTTTTGTGTGGAACACTTCAGGTTTTTGGGAGAGGCACAGGACCCTAGGAGACCTAGGGCAGTCTGTCATCGAAGCAGTTCGCTACACGCAGAGGGTCCTATGCAGAAAAGTTGAATCAGGGAAGAGCCAGGGAGGAAGCTAGGTCTCTTTTGACCTGCCAGTACCCACAGACACTTATGCTGCATGTCAATCTGGTGATGGTGCCTGATGCGACTGGCCTTGTTTTCCCACCTTGAAAGCTCTTCTTCTGCGCCTTGAAGCTCCCTTAAAAACACTGTGGTTGTCAGGCTTATACTCACGGCAGGCATGGCTGTGAGAGGGCAAAAGAGGTTTCACGACGAGACAGGGTATTTCAGTTTCTAAATCAGAGCTGATCCTGTCCTGTTTTATAGCTAAGGGGAAACTCAAAGTGAGCCCTCGCTTCGAAGGCGGCCCCTGATATGCCTTACAGCGGGGTAGGCGTGCAACAGCTTCCATGAGGCCTGAGTCGCTCTTCTGCTTTAGTTGAACGCCAGTAAGCTTTTCAGGCCTCCTAGATCCCTCGCGGCAGCACTCGTTTCCGTACAAGGATACTGAGTACCCCCAGGCTCCCCTGGGCTTGCTGGGCCACACTCAGACCCGTAGGCCCATCAGGGTGCCCCTGGGTAGGCCGAGTGAAGGGTCACCCGCTGCACTCTTCCTTGGGCGAGCTAGATATCCCCAGCTCACCAACGGCTTCATGAACACGGTTCTAGCAAGGCCAGCATACCATGGAAGTCGTCCTCGTTGCCCTAGTCTGAGCGGTACTGAGAAAAACTCTCTGCTTACAAGTCCTTCTAGGACCTCATCCCTGAAGTCACCGTATCTCTAGGAGAAAGGCAGCTTGCACAGCAACTTCCACTACAGCACAGTTTTGTGTGGAACACTTCAGGTTTTTGGGAGAGGCACAGGACCCTAGGAGACCTAGGGCAGTCTTTCATCTAAGCAGTTCGCTACACGCAGAGCGCCCTATGCAGAAAAGTTGAATCAGGGAAGAGCCAGGGAGGTAGCTAGGTCTCTTTTGACCTGCCAGTACCCACGGACACTTATGCTGCGTGTCAACCTGGTGATGGTGCCTCATGCGACTGGCTTTGTTTTCCCACCTTGAAAGCTCTTCTTCTGCGCCTTGAAGCTCCCTTAAAAACACTGTGGTTGTCAGGCTTATACTCACGGCAGGCATGGCTGTGAGAGGGAAAAAGAGGTTACACGAAGAGACAGGGTATTTCAGTTTCTGAGTCAGAGCTCATCCTGCCTTGTTATGTAGCTAAATGGAAACTCAAAGTGAGCCCTAGCTTCGAAGGAGGGCCCTGATATGCCATGCAGCGGGATAGGCGTACAACAGCTTCTATGAAGCCTTAGTCACTCTTCTGCTTTAGCTGAAGGCTAGTAAGCTTTTCTGGACTCCTAGACCCCTCGCGGCAGCACTCGCTTCCCTACCAAGGCACTGAGCACCCCCAGGCTCTCCTGAGTCGAAGATCAACATTCAGACACGTAGACCCTTCGGAGTACCCGTGTCTGTGCCGAGTGAAGGAGAGCATGATGCACACTTCGTCGCGGGACCTAGATTTTCTCAGCTCACCAATAGCCTCAGGAACATGATTCTAGGAGGTGCAGCATGCCATGCAAGTCTGCCTGCTTACAGTAGTCCGAGCTGTACTGAGAAAAACTCTTTGCTTACAATTCCTTCTACCACCTCATAGCTGAAGTCAACCTACCTCTAGGAGAAAGTCGGCTTGTGGTCCAAGTGCAACTAGAGCACACTTTCTGGTATAATGCTACAGGCTTTTGGAAGATGCCCAGGAGCCAGGACACCTAGGGAATTCTTTCATTTAGGCAGTTCGCTACACGCAGAACACCCGGCATAGGAAAGTGGATTCTCCAAGACCCAGGGAGTAGCTAGGTCTCTTTTGACTTGTTAGAAAGCACAGATGCTTCTTCTGCGTGTCAACCTGGAAACGGCGGCCTTAGGAGTCAAGCCTTGTTTTCCCGTCTTGAAAGCTCCATTCAAGCGGCCTTAAAGCTACCTGAGAAACACTGTGGTTGTGGGACTTGTATTCACTCCAGGCATGGCTCTGGAAGAACATGAGTTATCTCGAAAGAAAGCGGGTGCTTCCAGGCACTGGTTAGGAGCATATCCTGCCCTGCACTAGAGCTAAGGGGAATCTTGACGTGCACTCTACCCTGGCCTACAGCTCTGATTTGCCCTCCAGAAGGGTAGTTGTGCAGCCTTTTCCTTGAGTCCTTAGTCACAGTTCTGCATTAGTTTAAAGGTACTAATCTTCTCAGGACTCCAGTCCCACTCGTGCCAGTACCCGTTTCCGTACAAGAACTCTGAGTACCCCAGGGCTCCCCTGGGCTTGCCGGGCCACACTCACACCCGTAGGCCCTTCACTGTCCCCCTCTGTAGGCCGAGTGAAGCATAACAAACTGCACTCTTTCTTGGGAAAGCTAGATTTCCTCAGCTCACCAGCAGCCTCTGGAACACGGTTCTAGCAAGTCCAGCATACCATGGAAGTCTGCCTCATCGCCCTATTCTGAGCTGTACTGAGCAAAACTCTCTGCTTTGAAGTCCTTCGAGGACCTCATACCTGAAGTCACCGTATCTCAAGGAGAAAGACGGCTTGCATTCCCACTTCCACTAAAGCACAGTTTTCTGTGTAACACTTCAGGCTTTGGGGACATGCACAGGGCTCTTAGGAGACCTAGGGCAGTCTATTGTCTAGGCACGTCGCTACATGTACAACACCCTGTGCAGAAAACTTGATTCTGGGAAGAGCCAAGTAGCTAGCTAGGTCTCTTTTGTCCTCTTAGAAACCACAGATACTTACGCTGCGTGCCAATCTGGAAACAGGACCTGATGGGACTAGCCTTGTTTCCCATCATGAAAGCTCCTTTTATGCGCCTTGAAGCTAAGTGAAAAACACTGTTGGTGTCGTGCTTATACACACGACAGGCATGGCTGTGAGAGGGAAAAAGAGGTGTCACGAAGAAACATGGTATTCCAGTTTCTGAGTCAGAGCTGATCCTGTCCTGTTCTATAGCTAAAGGGAAACTCAAAGTGAGGCCTAACTTCGAAGGAGGGCCCTGATATGCCTTACAGCGGGTTAGGCGTGCAACAGCTTCCATGAGGCCTTAGTCGCTCTCCTGCTTTAGTTGAACGCTAGTAAGCTTTTCAGGCCGCCTAGATCCCTCGCGGCAGCACTCGTTTCCGTACAAGGATACTGAGTACCCGCAGGCTCCCCTGGGCTTGCTGGGCCGCACTCAGACCCGTAGGCCCATCAGGGTGCCCCTGGGTAGGCCGAGTGAAGGGTAACCCGCTGCACTCTTCCTTGGGCGAGCTAGATATCCCCAGCTCACCAACGGCTTCATGAACACGGTTCTAGCAAGGCCAGCATACCATGGAAGTCGTCCTCGTTGCCCTAGTCTGAGCGGTACTGAGAAAAACTCTCTGCTTACAAGTCCTTCTAGGACCTCATCCCTGAAGTCACCGTATCTCTAGGAGAAAGGCAGCTTGCACAGCAACTTCCACTACAGCACAGTTTTGTGTGGAACACTTCAGGTTTTTGGGAGAGGCACAGGACCCTAGGAGACCTAGGGCAGTCTGTCATCGAAGCAGTTCGCTACACGCAGAGCGCCCTATGCAGAAAAGTTGAATCAGGGAAGAGCCAGGGAGGAAGCTAGGTCTCTTTTGACCTGCCAGTACCCACAGACACTTATGCTGCATGTCAATCTGGTGATGGTGCCTGATGCGACTGGCCTTGTTTTCCCACCTTGAAAGCTCTTCTTCTGCGCCTTGAAGCTCCCTTAAAAACACTGTGGTTGTCAGGCTTATACTCACGGCAGGCATGGCTGTGAGAGGGCAAAAGAGGTTTCACGACGAGACAGGGTATTTCAGTTTCTAAATCAGAGCTGATCCTGTCCTGTTTTATAGCTAAGGGGAAACTCAAAGTGAGCCCTCGCTTCGAAGGCGGCCCCTGATATGCCTTACAGCGGGGTAGGCGTGCAACAGCTTCCATGAGGCCTGAGTCGCTCTTCTGCTTTAGTTGAACGCCAGTAAGCTTTTCAGGCCTCCTAGATCCCTCGCGGCAGCACTCGTTTCCGTACAAGGATACTGAGTACCCCCAGGCTCCCCTGGGCTTGCTGGGCCACACTCAGACCCGTAGGCCCATCAGGGTGCCCCTGGGTAGGCCGAGTGAAGGGTAACCCGCTGCACTCTTCCTTGGGCGAGCTAGATATCCCCAGCTCACCAACGGCTTCATGAACACGGTTCTAGCAAGGCCAGCATACCATGGAAGTCGTCCTCGTTGCCGTAGTCTGAGCGGTACTGAGAAAAACTCTCTGCTTACAAGTCCTTCCAGGACCTCATCCCTGAAGTCACCGTATCTCTAGGAGAAAGGCAGCTTGCACAACAACTTCCACTACAGCACAGTTTTGTGTGGAACACTTCAGGTTTTTGGGAGAGGCACAGGACCCTAGGAGACCTAGGGCAGTCTTTCATCTAAGCAGTTCGCTACACGCAGAGCGCCCTATGCAGAAAAGTTGAATCAGGGAAGAGCCAGGGAGGTAGCTAGGTCTCTTTTGACCTGCCAGTACCCACGGACACTTATGCTGCGTGTCAACCTGGTGATGGTGCCTCATGCGACTGGCTTTGTTTTCCCACCTTGAAAGCTCTTCTTCTGCGCCTTGAAGCTCCCTTAAAAACACTGTGGTTGTCAGGCTTATACTCACGGCAGGCATGGCTGTGAGAGGGAAAAAGAGGTTACACGAAGAGACAGGGTATTTCAGTTTCTGAGTCAGAGCTCATCCTGCCTTGTTATGTAGCTAAATGGAAACTCAAAGTGAGCCCTAGCTTCGAAGGAGGGCCCTGATATGCCATGCAGCGGGATAGGCGTACAACAGCTTCTATGAAGCCTTAGTCACTCTTCTGCTTTAGCTGAAGGCTAGTAAGCTTTTCTGGACTCCTAGACCCCTCGCGGCAGCACTCGCTTCCCTACCAAGGCACTGAGCACCCCCAGGCTCTCCTGAGTCGAAGATCAACATTCAGACACGTAGACCCTTCGGAGTACCCGTGTCTGTGCCGAGTGAAGGAGAGCATGATGCACACTTCGTCGCGGGACCTAGATTTTCTCAGCTCACCAATAGCCTCAGGAACATGATTCTAGGAGGTGCAGCATGCCATGCAAGTCTGCCTGCTTACAGTAGTCCGAGCTGTACTGAGAAAAACTCTTTGCTTACAATTCCTTCTACCACCTCATAGCTGAAGTCAACCTACCTCTAGGAGAAAGTCGGCTTGTGGTCCAAGTGCAACTAGAGCACACTTTCTGGTATAATGCTACAGGCTTTTGGAAGATGCCCAGGAGCCAGGACACCTAGGGAATTCTTTCATTTAGGCAGTTCGCTACACGCAGAACACCCGGCATAGGAAAGTGGATTCTCCAAGACCCAGGGAGTAGCTAGGTCTCTTTTGACTTGTTAGAAAGCACAGATGCTTCTTCTGCGTGTCAACCTGGAAATGGCGGCCTTAGGAGTCAAGCCTTGTTTTCCCGTCTTGAAAGCTCCATTCAAGCGGCCTTAAAGCTACCTGAGAAACACTGTGGTTGTGGGACTTGTATTCACTCCAGGCATGGCTCTGGAAGAATATGAGTTATCTCGAAAGAAAGCGGGTGCTTCCAGGCTCTGGTTAGGAGCATATCCTGCCCTGCACTAGAGCTAAGGGGAATCTTGACGTGCACTCTACCCTGGCCTACAGCTTTGATTTGCCCTCCAGAAGGGTAGTTGTGCAGCCTTTTCCTTGAGTCCTTAGTCACAGTTCTGCATTAGTTTAAAGGTACTAATCTTCTCAGGACTCCAGTCCCACTCGTGCCAGTACCCGTTTCCGTACAAGAACTCTGAGTACCCCAGGGCTCCCCTGGGCTTACCGGGCCACACTCACACCCGTAGGCCCTTCACTGTGCCCCTCTGTAGGCCGAGTGAAGCATAACAAACTGCACTCTTTCTTGGGAAAGCTAGAATTCCTCAGCTCACCAGCAGCCTCTGGAACACGGTTCTAGCAAGTCCAGCATACCATGGAAGTCTGCCTCATCGCCCTATTCTGAGCTGTACTGAGCAAAACTCTCTGCTTTGAAGTCCTTCGAGGACCTCATACCTGAAGTCACCGTATCTCAAGGAGAAAGACGGCTTGCATTCCAACTTCCACTAAAGCACAGTTTTCTGTGTAACACTTCAGGCTTTGGGGACAGGCACAGGGCTCTTAGGAGACCTAGGGCAGTCTATTGTCTAGGCACGTCGCTACATGTACAACACCCTGTGCAGAAAACTTGATTCTGGGAAGAGCCAAGTAGCTAGCTAGGTCTCTTTTGTCCTCTTAGAAACCACAGATACTTACGCTGCGTGTCAATCTGGAAACAGGACCTGATGGGACTAGCCTTGTTTCCCATCATGAAAGCTCCTTTTATGCGCCTTGAAGCTAAGTGAAAAACACTGTTGGTGTCGTGCTTATACACACGACAGGCATGGCTGTGAGAGGGAAAAAGAGGTGTCACGAAGAAACATGGTATTCCAGTTTCTGAGTCAGAGCTGATCCTGTCCTGTTCTATAGCTAAAGGGAAACTCAAAGTGAGGCCTAACTTCGAAGGAGGGCCCTGATATGCCTTACAGCGGGTTAGGCGTGCAACAGCTTCCATGAGGCCTTAGTCGCTCTCCTGCTTTAGTTGAACGCTAGTAAGCTTTTCAGGCCGCCTAGATCCCTCGCGGCAGCACTCGTTTCCGTACAAGGATACTGAGTACCCGCAGGCTCCCCTGGGCTTGCTGGGCCGCACTCAGACCCGTAGGCCCATCAGGGTGCCCCTGGGTAGGCCGAGTGAAGGGTAACCCGCTGCACTCTTCCTTGGGCGAGCTAGATATCCCCAGCTCACCAACGGCTTCATGAACACGGTTCTAGCAAGGCCAGCATACCATGGAAGTCGTCCTCGTTGCCCTAGTCTGAGCGGTACTGAGAAAAACTCTCTGCTTACAAGTCCTTCTAGGACCTCATCCCTGAAGTCACCGTATCTCTAGGAGAAAGGCAGCTTGCACAGCAACTTCCACTACAGCACAGTTTTGTGTGGAACACTTCAGGTTTTTGGGAGAGGCACAGGACCCTAGGAGACCTAGGGCAGTCTGTCATCGAAGCAGTTCGCTACACGCAGAGGGCCCTATGCAGAAAAGTTGAATCAGGGAAGAGCCAGGGAGGTAGCTAGGTCTCTTTTGACCTGCCAGTACCCACAGACACTTATGCTGCATGTCAATCTGGTGATGGTGCCTGATGCGACTGGCCTTGTTTTCCCACCTTGAAAGCTCTTCTTATGCGCCTTGAAGCTCCCTTAAAAACACTGTGGTTGTCAGGCTTATACTCACGGCAGGCATGGCTGTGAGAGGGCAAAAGAGGTTTCACGACGAGACAGGGTATTTCAGTTTCTAAATCAGAGCTGATCCTGTCCTGTTTTATAGCTAAGGGGAAACTCAAAGTGAGCCCTCGCTTCGAAGGCGGCCCCTGATATGCCTTACAGCGGGGTAGGCGTGCAACAGCTTCCATGAGGCCTGAGTCACTCTTCTGCTTTAGTTGAACGCCAGTAAGCTTTTCAGGCCTCCTAGATCCCTCGCGGCAGCACTCGTTTCCGTACAAGGATACTGAGTACCCCCAGGCTCCCCTGGGCTTGCTGGGCCACACTCAGACCCGTAGGCCCATCAGGGTGCCGCTGGGTAGGCCGAGTGAAGGGTAACCCGCTGCACTCTTCCTTGGGCGAGCTAGATATCCCCAGCTCACCAACGGCTTCATGAACACGGTTCTAGCAAGGCCAGCATACCATGGAAGTCGTCCTCGTTGCCGTAGTCTGAGCGGTACTGAGAAAAACTCTCTGCTTACAAGTCCTTCCAGGACCTCATCCCTGAAGTCACCGTATCTCTAGGAGAAAGGCAGCTTGCACAACAACTTCCACTACAGCACAGTTTTGTGTGGAACACTTCAGGTTTTTGGGAGAGGCACAGGACCCTAGGAGACCTAGGGCAGTCTTTCATCTAAGCAGTTCGCTACACGCAGAGCGCCCTATGCAGAAATGTTGAATCAGGGAAGAGCCAGGGAGGTAGCTAGGTCTCTTTTGACCTGCCAGTACCCACGGACACTTATGCTGCGTGTCAACCTGGTGATGGTGCCTGATGCGACTGGCTTTGTTTTCCCACCTTGAAAGCTCTTCTTCTGCGCCTTGAAGCTCCCTTAAAAACACTGTGGTTGTCAGGCTTATACTCACGGCAGGCATGGCTGTGAGAGGGAAAAAGAGGTTACACGAAGAGACAGGGTATTTCAGTTTCTGAGTCAGAGCTCATCCTGCCTTGTTATGTAGCTAAATGGAAACTCAAAGTGAGCCCTAGCTTCGAAGGAGGGCCCTGATATGCCATGCAGCGGGATAGGCGTACAACAGCTTCTATGAAGCCTTAGTCACTCTTCTGCTTTAGCTGAAGGCTAGTAAGCTTTTCTGGACTCCTAGACCCCTCGCAGCAGCACTCGCTTCCCTACCAAGGCACTGAGCACCCCCAGGCTCTCCTGAGTCGAAGATCAACATTCAGACACGTAGACCCTTCGGAGTACCCGTGTCTGTGCCGAGTGAAGGAGAGCATGATGCACACTTCGTCGCGGGACCTAGATTTTCTCAGCTCACCAATAGCCTCAGGAACATGATTCTAGGAGGTGCAGCATGCCATGCAAGTCTGCCTGCTTACAGTAGTCCGAGCTGTACTGAGAAAAACTCTTTGCTTACAATTCCTTCTACCACCTCATAGCTGAAGTCAACCTACCTCTAGGAGAAAGTCGGCTTGTGGTCCAAGTGCAACTAGAGCACAGTTTCTGGTATAATGCTACAGGCTTTTGGAAGATGCCCAGGAGCCAGGACACCTAGGGAATTCTTTCATTTAGGCAGTTCGCTACACGCAGAACACCCGGCATAGGAAAGTGGATTCTCCAAGACCCAGGGAGTAGCTAGGTCTCTTTTGACTTGTTAGAAAGCACAGATGCTTCTTCTGCGTGTCAACCTGGAAATGGCGGCCTTAGGAGTCAAGCCTTGTTTTCCCGTCTTGAAAGCTCCATTCAAGCGGCCTTAAAGCTACCTGAGAAACACTGTGGTTGTGGGACTTGTATTCACTCCAGGCATGGCTCTGGAAGAATATGAGTTATCTCGAAAGAAAGCGGGTGCTTCCAGGCTCTGGTTAGGAGCATATCCTGCCCTGCACTAGAGCTAAGGGGAATCTTGACGTGCACTCTACCCTGGCCTACAGCTTTGATTTGCCCTCCAGAAGGGTAGTTGTGCAGCCTTTTCCTTGAGTCCTTAGTCACAGTTCTGCATTAGTTTAAAGGTACTAATCTTCTCAGGACTCCAGTCCCACTCGTGCCAGTACCCGTTTCCGTACAAGAACTCTGAGTACCCCAGGGCTCCCCTGGGCTTACCGGGCCACACTCACACCCGTAGGCCCTTCACTGTGCCCCTCTGTAGGCCGAGTGAAGCATAACAAACTGCACTCTTTCTTGGGAAAGCTAGAATTCCTCAGCTCACCAGCAGCCTCTGGAACACGGTTCTAGCAAGTCCAGCATACCATGGAAGTCTGCCTCATCGCCCTATTCTGAGCTGTACTGAGCAAAACTCTCTGCTTTGAAGTCCTTCGAGGACCTCATACCTGAAGTCACCGTATCTCAAGGAGAAAGATGGCTTGCATTCCAACTTCCACTAAAGCACAGTTTTCTGTGTAACACTTCAGGCTTTGGGGACAGGCACAGGGCTCTTAGGAGACCTAGGGCAGTCTATTGTCTAGGCACGTCGCTACATGTACAACACCCTGTGCAGAAAACTTGATTCTGGGAAGAGCCAAGTAGCTAGCTAGGTCTCTTTTGTCCTCTTAGAAACCACAGATACTTACGCTGCGTGTCAATCTGGAAACAGGACCTGATGGGACTAGCCTTGTTTCCCATCATGAAAGCTCCTTTTATGCGCCTTGAAGCTAAGTGAAAAACACTGTTGGTGTCGTGCTTATACACACGACAGGCATGGCTGTGAGAGGGAAAAAGAGGTGTCACGAAGAAACATGGTATTCCAGTTTCTGAGTCAGAGCTGATCCTGTCCTGTTCTATAGCTAAAGGGAAACTCAAAGTGAGGCCTAACTTCGAAGGAGGGCCCTGATATGCCTTACAGCGGGTTAGGCGTGCAACAGCTTCCATGAGGCCTTAGTCGCTCTCCTGCTTTAGTTGAACGCTAGTAAGCTTTTCAGGCCGCCTAGATCCCTCGCGGCAGCACTCGTTTCCGTACAAGGATACTGAGTACCCGCAGGCTCCCCTGGGCTTGCTGGGCCGCACTCAGACCCGTAGGCCCATCAGGGTGCCCCTGGGTAGGCCGAGTGAAGGGTCACCCGCTGCACTCTTCCTTGGGCGAGCTAGATATCCCCAGCTCACCAACGGCTTCATGAACACGGTTCTAGCAAGGCCAGCATACCATGGAAGTCGTCCTCGTTGCCCTAGTCTGAGCGGTACTGAGAAAAACTCTCTGCTTACAAGTCCTTCTAGGACCTCATCCCTGAAGTCACCGTATCTCTAGGAGAAAGGCAGCTTGCACAGCAACTTCCACTACAGCACAGTTTTGTGTGGAACACTTCAGGTTTTTGGGAGAGGCACAGGACCCTAGGAGACCTAGGGCAGTCTGTCATCGAAGCAGTTCGCTACACGCAGAGGGCCCTATGCAGAAAAGTTGAATCAGGGAAGAGCCAGGGAGGTAGCTAGGTCTCTTTTGACCTGCCAGTACCCACAGACACTTATGCTGCATGTCAATCTGGTGATGGTGCCTGATGCGACTGGCCTTGTTTTCCCACCTTGAAAGCTCTTCTTCTGCGCCTTGAAGCTCCCTTAAAAACACTGTGGTTGTCAGGCTTATACTCACGGCAGGCATGGCTGTGAGAGGGAAAAAGAGGTTACACGAAGAGACAGGGTATTTCAGTTTCTGAGTCAGAGCTCATCCTGCCTTGTTATGTAGCTAAATGGAAACTCAAAGTGAGCCCTAGCTTCGAAGGAGGGCCCTGATATGCCATGCAGCGGGATAGGCGTACAACAGCTTCTATGAAGCCTTAGTCACTCTTCTGCTTTAGCTGAAGGCTAGTAAGCTTTTCTGGACTCCTAGACCCCTCGCGGCAGCACTCGCTTCCCTACCAAGGCACTGAGCACCCCCAGGCTCTCCTGAGTCGAAGATCAACATTCAGACACGTAGACCCTTCGGAGTACCCGTGTCTGTGCCGAGTGAAGGAGAGCATGATGCACACTTCGTCGCGGGACCTAGATTTTCTCAGCTCACCAATAGCCTCAGGAACATGATTCTAGGAGGTGCAGCATGCCATGCAAGTCTGCCTGCTTACAGTAGTCCGAGCTGTACTGAGAAAAACTCTTTGCTTACAATTCCTTCTACCACCTCATAGCTGAAGTCAACCTACCTCTAGGAGAAAGTCGGCTTGTGGTCCAAGTGCAACTAGAGCACACTTTCTGGTATAATGCTACAGGCTTTTGGAAGATGCCCAGGAGCCAGGACACCTAGGGAATTCTTTCATTTAGGCAGTTCGCTACACGCAGAACACCCGGCATAGGAAAGTGGATTCTCCAAGACCCAGGGAGTAGCTAGGTCTCTTTTGACTTGTTAGAAAGCACAGATGCTTCTTCTGCGTGTCAACCTGGAAATGGCGGCCTTAGGAGTCAAGCCTTGTTTTCCCGTCTTGAAAGCTCCATTCAAGCGGCCTTAAAGCTACCTGAGAAACACTGTGGTTGTGGGACTTGTATTCACTCCAGGCATGGCTCTGGAAGAATATGAGTTATCTCGAAAGAAAGCGGGTGCTTCCAGGCTCTGGTTAGGAGCATATCCTGCCCTGCACTAGAGCTAAGGGGAATCTTGACGTGCACTCTACCCTGGCCTACAGCTTTGATTTGCCCTCCAGAAGGGTAGTTGTGCAGCCTTTTCCTTGAGTCCTTAGTCACAGTTCTGCATTAGTTTAAAGGTACTCATCTTCTCAGGACTCCAGGCCCACTCGTGCCAGTACCCATTTCCGTACAAGAACTCTGAGTACCCCAGGGCTCCCCTGGGCTTACCGGGCCACACTCACACCCGTAGGCCCTTCACTGTGCCCCTCTGTAGGCCGAGTGAAGCATAACAAACTGCACTCTTTCTTGGGAAAGCTAGAATTCCTCAGCTCACCAGCAGCCTCTGGAACACGGTTCTAGCAAGTCCAGCATACCATGGAAGTCTGCCTCATCGCCCTATTCTGAGCTGTACTGAGCAAAACTCTCTGCTTTGAAGTCCTTCGAGGACCTCATACCTGAAGTCACCGTATCTCAAGGAGAAAGACGGCTTGCATTCCAACTTCCACTAAAGCACAGTTTTCTGTGTAACACTTCAGGCTTTGGGGACAGGCACAGGGCTCTTAGGAGACCTAGGGCAGTCTATTGTCTAGGCACGTCGCTACATGTACAACACCCTGTGCAGAAAACTTGATTCTGGGAAGAGCCAAGTAGCTAGCTAGGTCTCTTTTGTCCTCTTAGAAACCACAGATACTTACGCTGCGTGTCAATCTGGAAACAGGACCTGATGGGACTAGCCTTGTTTCCCATCATGAAAGCTCCTTTTATGCGCCTTGAAGCTAAGTGAAAAACACTGTTGGTGTCGTGCTTATACACACGACAGGCATGGCTGTGAGAGGGAAAAAGAGGTGTCACGAAGAAACATGGTATTCCAGTTTCTGAGTCAGAGCTGATCCTGTCCTGTTCTATAGCTAAAGGGAAACTCAAAGTGAGGCCTAACTTCGAAGGAGGGCCCTGATATGCCTTACAGCGGGTTAGGCGTGCAACAGCTTCCATGAGGCCTTAGTCGCTCTCCTGCTTTAGTTGAACGCTAGTAAGCTTTTCAGGCCGCCTAGATCCCTCGCGGCAGCACTCGTTTCCGTACAAGGATACTGAGTACCCGCAGGCTCCCCTGGGCTTGCTGGGCCGCACTCAGACCCGTAGGCCCATCAGGGTGCCCCTGGGTAGGCCGAGTGAAGGGTAACCCGCTGCACTCTTCCTTGGGCGAGCTAGATATCCCCAGCTCACCAACGGCTTCATGAACACGGTTCTAGCAAGGCCAGCATACCATGGAAGTCGTCCTCGTTGCCCTAGTCTGAGCGGTACTGAGAAAAACTCTCTGCTTACAAGTCCTTCTAGGACCTCATCCCTGAAGTCACCGTATCTCTAGGAGAAAGGCAGCTTGCACAGCAACTTCCACTACAGCACAGTTTTGTGTGGAACACTTCAGGTTTTTGGGAGAGGCACAGGACCCTAGGAGACCTAGGGCAGTCTGTCATCGAAGCAGTTCGCTACACGCAGAGGGCCCTATGCAGAAAAGTTGAATCAGGGAAGAGCCAGGGAGGTAGCTAGGTCTCTTTTGACCTGCCAGTACCCACAGACACTTATGCTGCATGTCAATCTGGTGATGGTGCCTGATGCGACTGGCCTTGTTTTCCCACCTTGAAAGCTCTTCTTCTGCGCCTTGAAGCTCCCTTAAAAACACTGTGGTTGTCAGGCTTATACTCACGGCAGGCATGGCTGTGAGAGGGAAAAAGAGGTTACACGAAGAGACAGGGTATTTCAGTTTCTGAGTCAGAGCTCATCCTGCCTTGTTATGTAGCTAAATGGAAACTCAAAGTGAGCCCTAGCTTCGAAGGAGGGCCCTGATATGCCATGCAGCGGGATAGGCGTACAACAGCTTCTATGAAGCCTTAGTCACTCTTCTGCTTTAGCTGAAGGCTAGTAAGCTTTTCTGGACTCCTAGACCCCTCGCGGCAGCACTCGCTTCCCTACCAAGGCACTGAGCACCCCCAGGCTCTCCTGAGTCGAAGATCAACATTCAGACACGTAGACCCTTCGGAGTACCCGTGTCTGTGCCGAGTGAAGGAGAGCATGATGCACACTTCGTCGCGGGACCTAGATTTTCTCAGCTCACCAATAGCCTCAGGAACATGATTCTAGGAGGTGCAGCATGCCATGCAAGTCTGCCTGCTTACAGTAGTCCGAGCTGTACTGAGAAAAACTCTTTGCTTACAATTCCTTCTACCACCTCATAGCTGAAGTCAACCTACCTCTAGGAGAAAGTCGGCTTGTGGTCCAAGTGCAACTAGAGCACACTTTCTGGTATAATGCTACAGGCTTTTGGAAGATGCCCAGGAGCCAGGACACCTAGGGAATTCTTTCATTTAGGCAGTTCGCTACACGCAGAACACCCGGCATAGGAAAGTGGATTCTCCAAGACCCAGGGAGTAGCTAGGTCTCTTTTGACTTGTTAGAAAGCACAGATGCTTCTTCTGCGTGTCAACCTGGAAATGGCGGCCTTAGGAGTCAAGCCTTGTTTTCCCGTCTTGAAAGCTCCATTCAAGCGGCCTTAAAGCTACCTGAGAAACACTGTGGTTGTGGGACTTGTATTCACTCCAGGCATGGCTCTGGAAGAATATGAGTTATCTCGAAAGAAAGCGGGTGCTTCCAGGCTCTGGTTAGGAGCATATCCTGCCCTGCACTAGAGCTAAGGGGAATCTTGACGTGCACTCTACCCTGGCCTACAGCTTTGATTTGCCCTCCAGAAGGGTAGTTGTGCAGCCTTTTCCTTGAGTCCTTAGTCACAGTTCTGCATTAGTTTAAAGGTACTCATCTTCTCAGGACTCCAGGCCCACTCGTGCCAGTACCCATTTCCGTACAAGAACTCTGAGTACCCCAGGGCTCCCCTGGGCTTACCGGGCCACACTCACACCCGTAGGCCCTTCACTGTGCCCCTCTGTAGGCCGAGTGAAGCATAACAAACTGCACTCTTTCTTGGGAAAGCTAGAATTCCTCAGCTCACCAGCAGCCTCTGGAACACGGTTCTAGCAAGTCCAGCATACCATGGAAGTCTGCCTCATCGCCCTATTCTGAGCTGTACTGAGCAAAACTCTCTGCTTTGAAGTCCTTCGAGGACCTCATACCTGAAGTCACCGTATCTCAAGGAGAAAGACGGCTTGCATTCCAACTTCCACTAAAGCACAGTTTTCTGTGTAACACTTCAGGCTTTGGGGACAGGCACAGGGCTCTTAGGAGACCTAGGGCAGTCTATTGTCTAGGCACGTCGCTACATGTACAACACCCTGTGCAGAAAACTTGATTCTGGGAAGAGCCAAGTAGCTAGCTAGGTCTCTTTTGTCCTCTTAGAAACCACAGATACTTACGCTGCGTGTCAATCTGGAAACAGGACCTGATGGGACTAGCCTTGTTTCCCATCATGAAAGCTCCTTTTATGCGCCTTGAAGCTAAGTGAAAAACACTGTTGGTGTCGTGCTTATACACACGACAGGCATGGCTGTGAGAGGGAAAAAGAGGTGTCACGAAGAAACATGGTATTCCAGTTTCTGAGTCAGAGCTGATCCTGTCCTGTTCTATAGCTAAAGGGAAACTCAAAGTGAGGCCTAACTTCGAAGGAGGGCCCTGATATGCCTTACAGCGGGTTAGGCGTGCAACAGCTTCCATGAGGCCTTAGTCGCTCTCCTGCTTTAGTTGAACGCTAGTAAGCTTTTCAGGCCGCCTAGATCCCTCGCGGCAGCACTCGTTTCCGTACAAGGATACTGAGTACCCGCAGGCTCCCCTGGGCTTGCTGGGCCGCACTCAGACCCGTAGGCCCATCAGGGTGCCCCTGGGTAGGCCGAGTGAAGGGTAACCCGCTGCACTCTTCCTTGGGCGAGCTAGATATCCCCAGCTCACCAACGGCTTCATGAACACGGTTCTAGCAAGGCCAGCATACCATGGAAGTCGTCCTCGTTGCCCTAGTCTGAGCGGTACTGAGAAAAACTCTCTGCTTACAAGTCCTTCTAGGACCTCATCCCTGAAGTCACCGTATCTCTAGGAGAAAGGCAGCTTGCACAGCAACTTCCACTACAGCACAGTTTTGTGTGGAACACTTCAGGTTTTTGGGAGAGGCACAGGACCCTAGGAGACCTAGGGCAGTCTGTCATCGAAGCAGTTCGCTACACGCAGAGGGCCCTATGCAGAAAAGTTGAATCAGGGAAGAGCCAGGGCGGTAGCTAGGTCTCTTTTGACCTGCCAGTACCCACAGACACTTATGCTGCATGTCAATCTGGTGATGGTGCCTGATGCGACTGGCCTTGTTTTCCCACCTTGAAAGCTCTTCTTCTGCGCCTTGAAGCTCCCTTAAAAACACTGTGGTTGTCAGGCTTATACTCACGGCAGGCATGGCTGTGAGAGGGAAAAAGAGGTTACACGAAGAGACAGGGTATTTCAGTTTCTGAGTCAGAGCTCATCCTGCCTTGTTATGTAGCTAAATGGAAACTCAAAGTGAGCCCTAGCTTCGAAGGAGGGCCCTGATATGCCATGCAGCGGGATAGGCGTACAACAGCTTCTATGAAGCCTTAGTCACTCTTCTGCTTTAGCTGAAGGCTAGTAAGCTTTTCTGGACTCCTAGACCCCTCGCGGCAGCACTCGCTTCCCTACAAAGGCACTGAGCACCCCCAGGCTCTCCTGAGTCGAAGATCAACATTCAGACACGTAGACCCTTCGGAGTACCCGTGTCTGTGCCGAGTGAAGGAGAGCATGATGCACACTTCGTCGCGGGACCTAGATTTTCTCAGCTCACCAATAGCCTCAGGAACATGATTCTAGGAGGTGCAGCATGCCATGCAAGTCTGCCTGCTTACAGTAGTCCGAGCTGTACTGAGAAAAACTCTTTGCTTACAATTCCTTCTACCACCTCATAGCTGAAGTCAACCTACCTCTAGGAGAAAGTCGGCTTGTGGTCCAAGTGCAACTAGAGCACACTTTCTGGTATAATGCTACAGGCTTTTGGAAGATGCCCAGGAGCCAGGACACCTAGGGAATTCTTTCATTTAGGCAGTTCGCTACACGCAGAACACCCGGCATAGGAAAGTGGATTCTCCAAGACCCAGGGAGTAGCTAGGTCTCTTTTGACTTGTTAGAAAGCACAGATGCTTCTTCTGCGTGTCAACCTGGAAATGGCGGCCTTAGGAGTCAAGCCTTGTTTTCCCGTCTTGAAAGCTCCATTCAAGCGGCCTTAAAGCTACCTGAGAAACACTGTGGTTGTGGGACTTGTATTCACTCCAGGCATGGCTCTGGAAGAATATGAGTTATCTCGAAAGAAAGCGGGTGCTTCCAGGCTCTGGTTAGGAGCATATCCTGCCCTGCACTAGAGCTAAGGGGCATCTTGACGTGCACTCTACCCTGGCCTACAGCTTTGATTTGCCCTCCAGAAGGGTAGTTGTGCAGCCTTTTCCTTGAGTCCTTAGTCACAGTTCTGCATTAGTTTAAAGGTACTCATCTTCTCAGGACTCCAGGCCCACTCGTGCCAGTACCCATTTCCGTACAAGAACTCTGAGTACCCCAGGGCTCCCCTGGGCTTACCGGGCCACACTCACACCCGTAGGCCCTTCACTGTGCCCCTCTGTAGGCCGAGTGAAGCATAACAAACTGCACTCTTTCTTGGGAAAGCTAGAATTCCTCAGCTCACCAGCAGCCTCTGGAACACGGTTCTAGCAAGTCCAGCATACCATGGAAGTCTGCCTCATCGCCCTATTCTGAGCTGTACTGAGCAAAACTCTCTGCTTTGAAGTCCTTCGAGGACCTCATACCTGAAGTCACCGTATCTCAAGGAGAAAGACGGCTTGCATTCCAACTTCCACTAAAGCACAGTTTTCTGTGTAACACTTCAGGCTTTGGGGACAGGCACAGGGCTCTTAGGAGACCTAGGGCAGTCTATTGTCTAGGCACGTCGCTACATGTACAACACCCTGTGCAGAAAACTTGATTCTGGGAAGAGCCAAGTAGCTAGCTAGGTCTCTTTTGTCCTCTTAGAAACCACAGATACTTAGGCTGCGTGTCAATCTGGAAACAGGACCTGATGGGACTAGCCTTGTTTCCCATCATGAAAGCTCCTTTTATGCGCCTTGAAGCTAAGTGAAAAACACTGTTGGTGTCGTGCTTATACACACGACAGGCATGGCTGTGAGAGGGAAAAAGAGGTGTCACGAAGAAACATGGTATTCCAGTTTCTGAGTCAGAGCTGATCCTGTCCTGTTCTATAGCTAAAGGGAAACTCAAAGTGAGGCCTAACTTCGAAGGAGGGCCCTGATATGCCTTACAGCGGGTTAGGCGTGCAACAGCTTCCATGAGGCCTTAGTCGCTCTCCTGCTTTAGTTGAACGCTAGTAAGCTTTTCAGGCCGCCTAGATCCCTCGCGGCAGCACTCGTTTCCGTACAAGGATACTGAGTACCCGCAGGCTCCCCTGGGCTTGCTGGGCCGCACTCAGACCCGTAGGCCCATCAGGGTGCCCCTGGGTAGGCCGAGTGAAGGGTAACCCGCTGCACTCTTCCTTGGGCGAGCTAGATATCCCCAGCTCACCAACGGCTTCATGAACACGGTTCTAGCAAGGCCAGCATACCATGGAAGTCGTCCTCATTGCCCTAGTCTGAGCGGTACTGAGAAAAACTCTCTGCTTACAAGTCCTTCTAGGACCTCATCCCTGAAGTCACCGTATCTCTAGGAGAAAGGCAGCTTGCACAGCAACTTCCACTACAGCACAGTTTTGTGTGGAACACTTCAGGTTTTTGGGAGAGGCACAGGACCCTAGGAGACCTAGGGCAGTCTGTCATCGAAGCAGTTCGCTACACGCAGAGGGCCCTATGCAGAAAAGTTGAATCAGGGAAGAGCCAGGGAGGTAGCTAGGTCTCTTTTGACCTGCCAGTACCCACAGACACTTATGCTGCATGTCAATCTGGTGATGGTGCCTGATGCGACTGGCCTTGTTTTCCCACCTTGAAAGCTCTTCTTCTGCGCCTTGAAGCTCCCTTAAAAACACTGTGGTTGTCAGGCTTATACTCACGGCAGGCATGGCTGTGAGAGGGAAAAAGAGGTTACACGAAGAGACAGGGTATTTCAGTTTCTGAGTCAGAGCTCATCCTGCCTTGTTATGTAGCTAAATGGAAACTCAAAGTGAGCCCTAGCTTCGAAGGAGGGCCCTGATATGCCATGCAGCGGGATAGGCGTACAACAGCTTCTATGAAGCCTTAGTCACTCTTCTGCTTTAGCTGAAGGCTAGTAAGCTTTTCTGGACTCCTAGACCCCTCGCGGCAGCACTCGCTTCCCTACCAAGGCACTGAGCACCCCCAGGCTCTCCTGAGTCGAAGATCAACGTTCAGACACGTAGACCCTTCGGAGTACCCGTGTCTGTGCCGAGTGAAGGAGAGCATGATGCACACTTCGTCGCGGGACCTAGATTTTCTCAGCTCACCAATAGCCTCAGGAACATGATTCTAGGAGGTGCAGCATGCCATGCAAGTCTGCCTGCTTACAGTAGTCCGAGCTGTACTGAGAAAAACTCTTTGCTTACAATTCCTTCTACCACCTCATAGCTGAAGTCAACCTACCTCTAGGAGAAAGTCGGCTTGTGGTCCAAGTGCAACTAGAGCACACTTTCTGGTATAATGCTACAGGCTTTTGGAAGATGCCCAGGAGCCAGGACACCTAGGGAATTCTTTCATTTAGGCAGTTCGCTACACGCAGAACACCCGGCATAGGAAAGTGGATTCTCCAAGACCCAGGGAGTAGCTAGGTCTCTTTTGACTTGTTAGAAAGCACAGATGCTTCTTCTGCGTGTCAACCTGGAAATGGCGGCCTTAGGAGTCAAGCCTTGTTTTCCCGTCTTGAAAGCTCCATTCAAGCGGCCTTAAAGCTACCTGAGAAACACTGTGGTTGTGGGACTTGTATTCACTCCAGGCATGGCTCTGGAAGAATATGAGTTATCTCGAAAGAAAGCGGGTGCTTCCAGGCTCTGGTTAGGAGCATATCCTGCCCTGCACTAGAGCTAAGGGGCATCTTGACGTGCACTCTACCCTGGCCTACAGCTTTGATTTGCCCTCCAGAAGGGTAGTTGTGCAGCCTTTTCCTTGAGTCCTTAGTCACAGTTCTGCATTAGTTTAAAGGTACTCATCTTCTCAGGACTCCAGGCCCACTCGTGCCAGTACCCATTTCCGTACAAGAACTCTGAGTACCCCAGGGCTCCCCTGGGCTTACCGGGCCACACTCACACCCGTAGGCCCTTCACTGTGCCCCTCTGTAGGCCGAGTGAAGCATAACAAACTGCACTCTTTCTTGGGAAAGCTAGAATTCCTCAGCTCACCAGCAGCCTCTGGAACACGGTTCTAGCAAGTCCAGCATACCATGGAAGTCTGCCTCATCGCCCTATTCTGAGCTGTACTGAGCAAAACTCTCTGCTTTGAAGTCCTTCGAGGACCTCATACCTGAAGTCACCGTATCTCAAGGAGAAAGACGGCTTGCATTCCAACTTCCACTAAAGCACAGTTTTCTGTGTAACACTTCAGGCTTTGGGGACATGCACAGGGCTCTTAGGAGACCTAGGGCAGTCTATTGTCTAGGCACGTCGCTACATGTACAACACCCTGTGCAGAAAACTTGATTCTGGGAAGAGCCAAGTAGCTAGCTAGGTCTCTTTTGTCCTCTTAGAAACCACAGATACTTACGCTGCGTGTCAATCTGGAAACAGGACCTGATGGGACTAGCCTTGTTTCCCATCATGAAAGCTCCTTTTATGCGCCTTGAAGCTAAGTGAAAAACACTGTTGGTGTCGTGCTTATACACACGACAGGCATGGCTGTGAGAGGGAAAAAGAGGTGTCACGAAGAAACATGGTATTCCAGTTTCTGAGTCAGAGCTGATCCTGTCCTGTTCTATAGCTAAAGGGAAACTCAAAGTGAGGCCTAACTTCGAAGGAGGGCCCTGATATGCCTTACAGCGGGTTAGGCGTGCAACAGCTTCCATGAGGCCTTAGTCGCTCTCCTGCTTTAGTTGAACGCTAGTAAGCTTTTCAGGCCGCCTAGATCCCTCGCGGCAGCACTCGTTTCCGTACAAGGATACTGAGTACCCGCAGGCTCCCCTGGGCTTGCTGGGCCGCACTCAGACCCGTAGGCCCATCAGGGTGCCCCTGGGTAGGCCGAGTGAAGGGTAACCCGCTGCACTCTTCCTTGGGCGAGCTAGATATCCCCAGCTCACCAACGGCTTCATGAACACGGTTCTAGCAAGGCCAGCATACCATGGAAGTCGTCCTCGTTGCCCTAGTCTGAGCGGTACTGAGAAAAACTCTCTGCTTACAAGTCCTTCTAGGACCTCATCCCTGAAGTCACCGTATCTCTAGGAGAAAGGCAGCTTGCACAGCAACTTCCACTACAGCACAGTTTTGTGTGGAACACTTCAGGTTTTTGGGAGAGGCACAGGACCCTAGGAGACCTAGGGCAGTCTGTCATCGAAGCAGTTCGCTACACGCAGAGGGCCCTATGCAGAAAAGTTGAATCAGGGAAGAGCCAGGGAGGTAGCTAGGTCTCTTTTGACCTGCCAGTACCCACAGACACTTATGCTGCATGTCAATCTGGTGATGGTGCCTGATGCAACTGGCCTTGTTTTCCCACCTTGAAAGCTCTTCTTCTGCGCCTTGAAGCTCCCTTAAAAACACTGTGGTTGTCAGGCTTATACTCACGGCAGGCATGGCTGTGAGAGGGAAAAAGAGGTTACACGAAGAGACAGGGTATTTCAGTTTCTGAGTCAGAGCTCATCCTGCCTTGTTATGTAGCTAAATGGAAACTCAAAGTGAGCCCTAGCTTCGAAGGAGGGCCCTGATATGCCATGCAGCGGGATAGGCGTACAACAGCTGCTATGAAGCCTTAGTCACTCTTCTGCTTTAGCTGAAGGCTAGTAAGCTTTTCTGGACTCCTAGACCCCTCGCGGCAGCACTCGCTTCCCTACCAAGGCACTGAGCACCCCCAGGCTCTCCTGAGTCGAAGATCAACATTCAGACACGTAGACCCTTCGGAGTACCCGTGTCTGTGCCGAGTGAAGGAGAGCATGATGCACACTTCGTCGCGGGACCTAGATTTTCTCAGCTCACCAATAGCCTCAGGAACATGATTCTAGGAGGTGCAGCATGCCATGCAAGTCTGCCTGCTTACAGTAGTCCGAGCTGTACTGAGAAAAACTCTTTGCTTACAATTCCTTCTACCACCTCATAGCTGAAGTCAACCTACCTCTAGGAGAAAGTCGGCTTGTGGTCCAAGTGCAACTAGAGCACACTTTCTGGTATAATGCTACAGGCTTTTGGAAGATGCCCAGGAGCCAGGACACCTAGGGAATTCTTTCATTTAGGCAGTTCGCTACACGCAGAACACCCGGCATAGGAAAGTGGATTCTCCAAGACCCAGGGAGTAGCTAGGTCTCTTTTGACTTGTTAGAAAGCACAGATGCTTCTTCTGCGTGTCAACCTGGAAATGGCGGCCTTAGGAGTCAAGCCTTGTTTTCCCGTCTTGAAAGCTCCATTCAAGCGGCCTTAAAGCTACCTGAGAAACACTGTGGTTGTGGGACTTGTATTCACTCCAGGCATGGCTCTGGAAGAATATGAGTTATCTCGAAAGAAAGCGGGTGCTTCCAGGCTCTGGTTAGGAGCATATCCTGCCCTGCACTAGAGCTAAGGGGCATCTTGACGTGCACTCTACCCTGGCCTACAGCTTTGATTTGCCCTCCAGAAGGGTAGTTGTGCAGCCTTTTCCTTGAGTCCTTAGTCACAGTTCTGCATTAGTTTAAAGGTACTCATCTTCTCAGGACTCCAGGCCCACTCGTGCCAGTACCCATTTCCGTACAAGAACTCTGAGTACCCCAGGGCTCCCCTGGGCTTACCGGGCCACACTCACACCCGTAGGCCCTTCACTGTGCCCCTCTGTAGGCCGAGTGAAGCATAACAAACTGCACTCTTTCTTGGGAAAGCTAGAATTCCTCAGCTCACCAGCAGCCTCTGGAACACGGTTCTAGCAAGTCCAGCATACCATGGAAGTCTGCCTCATCGCCCTATTCTGAGCTGTACTGAGCAAAACTCTCTGCTTTGAAGTCCTTCGAGGACCTCATACCTGAAGTCACCGTATCTCAAGGAGAAAGACGGCTTGCATTCCAACTTCCACTAAAGCACAGTTTTCTGTGTAACACTTCAGGCTTTGGGGACAGGCACAGGGCTCTTAGGAGACCTAGGGCAGTCTATTGTCTAGGCACGTCGCTACATGTACAACACCCTGTGCAGAAAACTTGATTCTGGGAAGAGCCAAGTAGCTAGCTAGGTCTCTTTTGTCCTCTTAGAAACCACAGATACTTACGCTGCGTGTCAATCTGGAAACAGGACCTGATGGGACTAGCCTTGTTTCCCATCATGAAAGCTCCTTTTATGCGCCTTGAAGCTAAGTGAAAAACACTGTTGGTGTCGTGCTTATACACACGACAGGCATGGCTGTGAGAGGGAAAAAGAGGTGTCACGAAGAAACATGGTATTCCAGTTTCTGAGTCAGAGCTGATCCTGTCCTGTTCTATAGCTAAAGGGAAACTCAAAGTGAGGCCTAACTTCGAAGGAGGGCCCTGATATGCCTTACAGCGGGTTAGGCGTGCAACAGCTTCCATGAGGCCTTAGTCGCTCTCCTGCTTTAGTTGAACGCTAGTAAGCTTTTCAGGCCGCCTAGATCCCTCGCGGCAGCACTCGTTTCCGTACAAGGATACTGAGTACCCGCAGGCTCCCCTGGGCTTGCTGGGCCGCACTCAGACCCGTAGGCCCATCAGGGTGCCCCTGGGTAGGCCGAGTGAAGGGTAACCCGCTGCACTCTTCCTTGGGCGAGCTAGATATCCCCAGCTCACCAACGGCTTCATGAACACGGTTCTAGCAAGGCCAGCATACCATGGAAGTCGTCCTCGTTGCCCTAGTCTGAGCGGTACTGAGAAAAACTCTCTGCTTACAAGTCCTTCTAGGACCTCATCCCTGAAGTCACCGTATCTCTAGGAGAAAGGCAGCTTGCACAGCAACTTCCACTACAGCACAGTTTTGTGTGGAACACTTCAGGTTTTTGGGAGAGGCACAGGACCCTAGGAGACCTAGGGCAGTCTGTCATCGAAGCAGTTCGCTACACGCAGAGGGCCCTATGCAGAAAAGTTGAATCAGGGAAGAGCCAGGGAGGTAGCTAGGTCTCTTTTGACCTGCCAGTACCCACAGACACTTATGCTGCATGTCAATCTGGTGATGGTGCCTGATGCGACTGGCCTTGTTTTCCCACCTTGAAAGCTCTTCTTCTGCGCCTTGAAGCTCCCTTAAAAACACTGTGGTTGTCAGGCTTATACTCACGGCAGGCATGGCTGTGAGAGGGAAAAAGAGGTTACACGAAGAGACAGGGTATTTCAGTTTCTGAGTCAGAGCTCATCCTGCCTTGTTATGTAGCTAAATGGAAACTCAAAGTGAGCCCTAGCTTCGAAGGAGGGCCCTGATATGCCATGCAGCGGGATAGGCGTACAACAGCTTCTATGAAGCCTTAGTCACTCTTCTGCTTTAGCTGAAGGCTAGTAAGCTTTTCTGGACTCCTAGACCCCTCGCGGCAGCACTCGCTTCCCTACCAAGGCACTGAGCACCCCCAGGCTCTCCTGAGTCGAAGATCAACATTCAGACACGTAGACCCTTCGGAGTACCCGTGTCTGTGCCGAGTGAAGGAGAGCATGATGCACACTTCGTCGCGGGACCTAGATTTTCTCAGCTCACCAATAGCCTCAGGAACATGATTCTAGGAGGTGCAGCATGCCATGCAAGTCTGCCTGCTTACAGTAGTCCGAGCTGTACTGAGAAAAACTCTTTGCTTACAATTCCTTCTACCACCTCATAGCTGAAGTCAACCTACCTCTAGGAGAAAGTCGGCTTGTGGTCCAAGTGCAACTAGAGCACACTTTCTGGTATAATGCTACAGGCTTTTGGAAGATGCCCAGGAGCCAGGACACCTAGGGAATTCTTTCATTTAGGCAGTTCGCTACACGCAGAACACCCGGCATAGGAAAGTGGATTCTCCAAGACCCAGGGAGTAGCTAGGTCTCTTTTGACTTGTTAGAAAGCACAGATGCTTCTTCTGCGTGTCAACCTGGAAATGGCGGCCTTAGGAGTCAAGCCTTGTTTTCCCGTCTTGAAAGCTCCATTCAAGCGGCCTTAAAGCTACCTGAGAAACACTGTGGTTGTGGGACTTGTATTCACTCCAGGCATGGCTCTGGAAGAATATGAGTTATCTCGAAAGAAAGCGGGTGCTTCCAGGCTCTGGTTAGGAGCATATCCTGCCCTGCACTAGAGCTAAGGGGCATCTTGACGTGCACTCTACCCTGGCCTACAGCTTTGATTTGCCCTCCAGAAGGGTAGTTGTGCAGCCTTTTCCTTGAGTCCTTAGTCACAGTTCTGCATTAGTTTAAAGGTACTCATCTTCTCAGGACTCCAGGCCCACTCGTGCCAGTACCCATTTCCGTACAAGAACTCTGAGTACCCCAGGGCTCCCCTGGGCTTACCGGGCCACACTCACACCCGTAGGCCCTTCACTGTGCCCCTCTGTAGGCCGAGTGAAGCATAACAAACTGCACTCTTTCTTGGGAAAGCTAGAATTCCTCAGCTCACCAGCAGCCTCTGGAACACGGTTCTAGCAAGTCCAGCATACCATGGAAGTCTGCCTCATCGCCCTATTCTGAGCTGTACTGAGCAAAACTCTCTGCTTTGAAGTCCTTCGAGGACCTCATACCTGAAGTCACCGTATCTCAAGGAGAAAGACGGCTTGCATTCCAACTTCCACTAAAGCACAGTTTTCTGTGTAACACTTCAGGCTTTGGGGACAGGCACAGGGCTCTTAGGAGACCTAGGGCAGTCTATTGTCTAGGCACGTCGCTACATGTACAACACCCTGTGCAGAAAACTTGATTCTGGGAAGAGCCAAGTAGCTAGCTAGGTCTCTTTTGTCCTCTTAGAAACCACAGATACTTACGCTGCGTGTCAATCTGGAAACAGGACCTGATGGGACTAGCCTTGTTTCCCATCATGAAAGCTCCTTTTATGCGCCTTGAAGCTAAGTGAAAAACACTGTTGGTGTCGTGCTTATACACACGACAGGCATGGCTGTGAGAGGGAAAAAGAGGTGTCACGAAGAAACATGGTATTCCAGTTTCTGAGTCAGAGCTGATCCTGTCCTGTTCTATAGCTAAAGGGAAACTCAAAGTGAGGCCTAACTTCGAAGGAGGGCCCTGATATGCCTTACAGCGGGTTAGGCGTGCAACAGCTTCCATGAGGCCTTAGTCGCTCTCCTGCTTTAGTTGAACGCTAGTAAGCTTTTCAGGCCGCCTAGATCCCTCGCGGCAGCACTCGTTTCCGTACAAGGATACTGAGTACCCGCAGGCTCCCCTGGGCTTGCTGGGCCGCACTCAGACCCGTAGGCCCATCAGGGTGCCCCTGGGTAGGCCGAGTGAAGGGTAACCCGCTGCACTCTTCCTTGGGCGAGCTAGATATCCCCAGCTCACCAACGGCTTCATGAACACGGTTCTAGCAAGGCCAGCATACCATGGAAGTCGTCCTCGTTGCCCTAGTCTGAGCGGTACTGAGAAAAACTCTCTGCTTACAAGTCCTTCTAGGACCTCATCCCTGAAGTCACCGTATCTCTAGGAGAAAGGCAGCTTGCACAGCAACTTCCACTACAGCACAGTTTTGTGTGGAACACTTCAGGTTTTTGGGAGAGGCACAGGACCCTAGGAGACCTAGGGCAGTCTGTCATCGAAGCAGTTCGCTACACGCAGAGGGCCCTATGCAGAAAAGTTGAATCAGGGAAGAGCCAGGGAGGTAGCTAGGTCTCTTTTGACCTGCCAGTACCCACAGACACTTATGCTGCATGTCAATCTGGTGATGGTGCCTGATGCGACTGGCCTTGTTTTCCCACCTTGAAAGCTCTTCTTCTGCGCCTTGAAGCTCCCTTAAAAACACTGTGGTTGTCAGGCTTATACTCACGGCAGGCATGGCTGTGAGAGGGAAAAAGAGGTTACACGAAGAGACAGGGTATTTCAGTTTCTGAGTCAGAGCTCATCCTGCCTTGTTATGTAGCTAAATGGAAACTCAAAGTGAGCCCTAGCTTCGAAGGAGGGCCCTGATATGCCATGCAGCGGGATAGGCGTACAACAGCTTCTATGAAGCCTTAGTCACTCTTCTGCTTTAGCTGAAGGCTAGTAAGCTTTTCTGGACTCCTAGACCCCTCGCGGCAGCACTCGCTTCCCTACCAAGGCACTGAGCACCCCCAGGCTCTCCTGAGTCGAAGATCAACATTCAGACACGTAGACCCTTCGGAGTACCCGTGTCTGTGCCGAGTGAAGGAGAGCATGATGCACACTTCGTCGCGGGACCTAGATTTTCTCAGCTCACCAATAGCCTCAGGAACATGATTCTAGGAGGTGCAGCATGCCATGCAAGTCTGCCTGCTTACAGTAGTCCGAGCTGTACTGAGAAAAACTCTTTGCTTACAATTCCTTCTACCACCTCATAGCTGAAGTCAACCTACCTCTAGGAGAAAGTCGGCTTGTGGTCCAAGTGCAACTAGAGCACACTTTCTGGTATAATGCTACAGGCTTTTGGAAGATGCCCAGGAGCCAGGACACCTAGGGAATTCTTTCATTTAGGCAGTTCGCTACACGCAGAACACCCGGCATAGGAAAGTGGATTCTCCAAGACCCAGGGAGTAGCTAGGTCTCTTTTGACTTGTTAGAAAGCACAGATGCTTCTTCTGCGTGTCAACCTGGAAATGGCGGCCTTAGGAGTCAAGCCTTGTTTTCCCGTCTTGAAAGCTCCATTCAAGCGGCCTTAAAGCTACCTGAGAAACACTGTGGTTGTGGGACTTGTATTCACTCCAGGCATGGCTCTGGAAGAATATGAGTTATCTCGAAAGAAAGCGGGTGCTTCCAGGCTCTGGTTAGGAGCATATCCTGCCCTGCACTAGAGCTAAGGGGCATCTTGACGTGCACTCTACCCTGGCCTACAGCTTTGATTTGCCCTCCAGAAGGGTAGTTGTGCAGCCTTTTCCTTGAGTCCTTAGTCACAGTTCTGCATTAGTTTAAAGGTACTCATCTTCTCAGGACTCCAGGCCCACTCGTGCCAGTACCCATTTCCGTACAAGAACTCTGAGTACCCCAGGGCTCCCCTGGGCTTACCGGGCCACACTCACACCCGTAGGCCCTTCACTGTGCCCCTCTGTAGGCCGAGTGAAGCATAACAAACTGCACTCTTTCTTGGGAAAGCTAGAATTCCTCAGCTCACCAGCAGCCTCTGGAACACGGTTCTAGCAAGTCCAGCATACCATGGAAGTCTGCCTCATCGCCCTATTCTGAGCTGTACTGAGCAAAACTCTCTGCTTTGAAGTCCTTCGAGGACCTCATACCTGAAGTCACCGTATCTCAAGGAGAAAGACGGCTTGCATTCCCACTTCCACTAAAGCACAGTTTTCTGTGTAACACTTCAGGCTTTGGGGACAGGCACAGGGCTCTTAGGAGACCTAGGGCAGTCTATTGTCTAGGCACGTCGCTACATGTACAACACCCTGTGCAGAAAACTTGATTCTGGGAAGAGCCAAGTAGCTAGCTAGGTCTCTTTTGTCCTCTTAGAAACCACAGATACTTACGCTGCGTGTCAATCTGGAAACAGGACCTGATGGGACTAGCCTTGTTTCCCATCATGAAAGCTCCTTTTATGCGCCTTGAAGCTAAGTGAAAAACACTGTTGGTGTCGTGCTTATACACACGACAGGCATGGCTGTGAGAGGGAAAAAGAGGTGTCACGAAGAAACATGGTATTCCAGTTTCTGAGTCAGAGCTGATCCTGTCCTGTTCTATAGCTAAAGGGAAACTCAAAGTGAGGCCTAACTTCGAAGGAGGGCCCTGATATGCCTTACAGCGGGTTAGGCGTGCAACAGCTTCCATGAGGCCTTAGTCGCTCTCCTGCTTTAGTTGAACGCTAGTAAGCTTTTCAGGCCGCCTAGATCCCTCGCGGCAGCACTCGTTTCCGTACAAGGATACTGAGTACCCGCAGGCTCCCCTGGGCTTGCTGGGCCGCACTCAGACCCGTAGGCCCATCAGGGTGCCCCTGGGTAGGCCGAGTGAAGGGTAACCCGCTGCACTCTTCCTTGGGCGAGCTAGATATCCCCAGCTCACCAACGGCTTCATGAACACGGTTCTAGCAAGGCCAGCATACCATGGAAGTCGTCCTCGTTGCCCTAGTCTGAGCGGTACTGAGAAAAACTCTCTGCTTACAAGTCCTTCTAGGACCTCATCCCTGAAGTCACCGTATCTCTAGGAGAAAGGCAGCTTGCACAGCAACTTCCACTACAGCACAGTTTTGTGTGGAA
Organism: Eubalaena glacialis; assembly: GCF_028564815.1. NCBI lineage: Eukaryota > Metazoa > Chordata > Mammalia > Artiodactyla > Balaenidae > Eubalaena > Eubalaena glacialis. The sequence goes on from NC_083724.1 coordinate 96,036,629, forward strand.
CACTTCAGGTTTTTGGGAGAGGCACAGGACCCTAGGAGACCTAGGGCAGTCTGTCATCGAAGCAGTTCGCTACACGCAGAGGGCCCTATGCAGAAAAGTTGAATCAGGGAAGAGCCAGGGAGGTAGCTAGGTCTCTTTTGACCTGCCAGTACCCACAGACACTTATGCTGCATGTCAATCTGGTGATGGTGCCTGATGCGACTGGCCTTGTTTTCCCACCTTGAAAGCTCTTCTTCTGCGCCTTGAAGCTCCCTTAAAAACACTGTGGTTGTCAGGCTTATACTCACGGCAGGCATGGCTGTGAGAGGGCAAAAGTGGTTTCACGACGAGACAGCGTATTTCAGTTTCTAAATCAGAGCTCATCCTGCCTTGTTATGTAGCTAAATGGAAACTCAAAGTGAGCCCTAGCTTCGAAGGAGGGCCCTGATATGCCATGCAGCGGGATAGGCGTACAACAGCTTCTATGAAGCCTTAGTCACTCTTCTGCTTTAGCTGAAGGCTAGTAAGCTTTTCTGGACTCCTAGACCCCTCGCGGCAGCACTCGCTTCCCTACAAAGGCACTGAGCACCCCCAGGCTCTCCTGAGTCGAAGATCAACATTCAGACACGTAGACCCTTCGGAGTACCCGTGTCTGTGCCGAGTGAAGGAGAGCATGATGCACACTTCGTCGCGGGACCTAGATTTTCTCAGCTCACCAATAGCCTCAGGAACATGATTCTAGGAGGTGCAGCATGCCATGCAAGTCTGCCTGCTTACAGTAGTCCGAGCTGTACTGAGAAAAACTCTTTGCTTACAATTCCTTCTACCACCTCATAGCTGAAGTCAACCTACCTCTAGGAGAAAGTCGGCTTGTGGTCCAAGTGCAACTAGAGCACACTTTCTGGTATAATGCTACAGGCTTTTGGAAGATGCCCAGGAGCCAGGACACCTAGGGAATTCTTTCATTTAGGCAGTTCGCTACACGCAGAACACCCGGCATAGGAAAGTGGATTCTCCAAGACCCAGGGAGTAGCTAGGTCTCTTTTGACTTGTTAGAAAGCACAGATGCTTCTTCTGCGTGTCAACCTGGAAATGGCGGCCTTAGGAGTCAAGCCTTGTTTTCCCGTCTTGAAAGCTCCATTCAAGCGGCCTTAAGGCTACCTGAGAAACACTGTGGTTGTGGGACTTGTATTCACTCCAGGCATGGCTCTGGAAGAATATGAGTTATCTCGAAAGAAAGCGGGTGCTTCCAGGCTCTGGTTAGGAGCATATCCTGCCCTGCACTAGAGCTAAGGGGCATCTTGACGTGCACTCTACCCTGGCCTACAGCTTTGATTTGCCCTCCAGAAGGGTAGTTGTGCAGCCTTTTCCTTGAGTCCTTAGTCACAGTTCTGCATTAGTTTAAAGGTACTCATCTTCTCAGGACTCCAGGCCCACTCGTGCCAGTACCCATTTCCGTACAAGAACTCTGAGTACCCCAGGGCTCCCCTGGGCTTACCGGGCCACACTCACACCCGTAGGCCCTTCACTGTGCCCCTCTGTAGGCCGAGTGAAGCATAACAAACTGCACTCTTTCTTGGGAAAGCTAGAATTCCTCAGCTCACCAGCAGCCTCTGGAACACGGTTCTAGCAAGTCCAGCATACCATGGAAGTCTGCCTCATCGCCCTATTCTGAGCTGTACTGAGCAAAACTCTCTGCTTTGAAGTCCTTCGAGGACCTCATACCTGAAGTCACCGTATCTCAAGGAGAAAGACGGCTTGCATTCCAACTTCCACTAAAGCACAGTTTTCTGTGTAACACTTCAGGCTTTGGGGACAGGCACAGGGCTCTTAGGAGACCTAGGGCAGTCTATTGTCTAGGCACGTCGCTACATGTACAACACCCTGTGCAGAAAACTTGATTCTGGGAAGAGCCAAGTAGCTAGCTAGGTCTCTTTTGTCCTCTTAGAAACCACAGATACTTACGCTGCGTGTCAATCTGGAAACAGGACCTGATGGGACTAGCCTTGTTTCCCATCATGAAAGCTCCTTTTATGCGCCTTGAAGCTAAGTGAAAAACACTGTTGGTGTCGTGCTTATACACACGACAGGCATGGCTGTGAGAGGGAAAAAGAGGTGTCACGAAGAAACATGGTATTCCAGTTTCTGAGTCAGAGCTGATCCTGTCCTGTTCTATAGCTAAAGGGAAACTCAAAGTGAGGCCTAACTTCGAAGGAGGGCCCTGATATGCCTTACAGCGGGTTAGGCGTGCAACAGCTTCCATGAGGCCTTAGTCGCTCTCCTGCTTTAGTTGAACGCTAGTAAGCTTTTCAGGCCGCCTAGATCCCTCGCGGCAGCACTCGTTTCCGTACAAGGATACTGAGTACCCGCAGGCTCCCCTGGGCTTGCTGGGCCGCACTCAGACCCGTAGGCCCATCAGGGTGCCCCTGGGTAGGCCGAGTGAAGGGTAACCCGCTGCACTCTTCCTTGGGCGAGCTAGATATCCCCAGCTCACCAACGGCTTCATGAACACGGTTCTAGCAAGGCCAGCATACCATGGAAGTCGTCCTCGTTGCCCTAGTCTGAGCGGTACTGAGAAAAACTCTCTGCTTACAAGTCCTTCTAGGACCTCATCCCTGAAGTCACCGTATCTCTCGGAGAAAGGCAGCTTGCACAGCAACTTCCACTACAGCACAGTTTTGTGTGGAACACTTCAGGTTTTTGGGAGAGGCACAGGACCCTAGGAGACCTAGGGCAGTCTGTCATCGAAGCAGTTCGCTACACGCAGAGGGCCCTATGCAGAAAAGTTGAATCAGGGAAGAGCCAGGGAGGTAGCTAGGTCTCTTTTGACCTGCCAGTACCCACAGACACTTATGCTGCATGTCAATCTGGTGATGGTGCCTGATGCGACTGGCCTTGTTTTCCCACCTTGAAAGCTCTTCTTCTGCGCCTTGAAGCTCCCTTAAAAACACTGTGGTTGTCAGGCTTATACTCACGGCAGGCATGGCTGTGAGAGGGCAAAAGAGGTTTCACGACGAGACAGGGTATTTCAGTTTCTAAATCAGAGCTGATCCTGTCCTGTTTTATAGCTAAGGGGAAACTCAAAGTGAGCCCTCGCTTCGAAGGCGGCCCCTGATATGCCTTACAGCGGGGTAGGCGTGCAACAGCTTCCATGAGGCCTGAGTCACTCTTCTGCTTTAGTTGAACGCCAGTAAGCTTTTCAGGCCTCCTAGATCCCTCGCGGCAGCACTCGTTTCCGTACAAGGATACTGAGTACCCCCAGGCTCCCCTGGGCTTGCTGGGCCACACTCAGACCCGTAGGCCCATCAGGGTGCCCCTGGGTAGGCCGAGTGAAGGGTAACCCGCTGCACTCTTCCTTGGGCGAGCTAGATATCCCCAGCTCACCAACGGCTTCATGAACACGGTTCTAGCAAGGCCAGCATACCATGGAAGTCGTCCTCGTTGCCGTAGTCTGAGCGGTACTGAGAAAAACTCTCTGCTTACAAGTCCTTCCAGGACCTCATCCCTGAAGTCACCGTATCTCTAGGAGAAAGGCAGCTTGCACAACAACTTCCACTACAGCACAGTTTTGTGTGGAACACTTCAGGTTTTTGGGAGAGGCACAGGACCCTAGGAGACCTAGGGCAGTCTTTCATCTAAGCAGTTCGCTACACGCAGAGCGCCCTATGCAGAAATGTTGAATCAGGGAAGAGCCAGGGAGGTAGCTAGGTCTCTTTTGACCTGCCAGTACCCACGGACACTTATGCTGCGTGTCAACCTGGTGATGGTGCCTGATGCGACTGGCTTTGTTTTCCCACCTTGAAAGCTCTTCTTCTGCGCCTTGAAGCTCCCTTAAAAACACTGTGGTTGTCAGGCTTATACTCACGGCAGGCATGGCTGTGAGAGGGAAAAAGAGGTTACACGAAGAGACAGGGTATTTCAGTTTCTGAGTCAGAGCTCATCCTGCCTTGTTATGTAGCTAAATGGAAACTCAAAGTGAGCCCTAGCTTCGAAGGAGGGCCCTGATATGCCATGCAGCGGGATAGGCGTACAACAGCTTCTATGAAGCCTTAGTCACTCTTCTGCTTTAGCTGAAGGCTAGTAAGCTTTTCTGGACTCCTAGACCCCTCGCGGCAGCACTCGCTTCCCTACCAAGGCACTGAGCACCCCCAGGCTCTCCTGAGTCGAAGATCAACATTCAGACACGTAGACCCTTCGGAGTACCCGTGTCTGTGCCGAGTGAAGGAGAGCATGATGCACACTTCGTCGCGGGACCTAGATTTTCTCAGCTCACCAATAGCCTCAGGAACATGATTCTAGGAGGTGCAGCATGCCATGCAAGTCTGCCTGCTTACAGTAGTCCGAGCTGTACTGAGAAAAACTCTTTGCTTACAATTCCTTCTACCACCTCATAGCTGAAGTCAACCTACCTCTAGGAGAAAGTCGGCTTGTGGTCCAAGTGCAACTAGAGCACACTTTCTGGTATAATGCTACAGGCTTTTGGAAGATGCCCAGGAGCCAGGACACCTAGGGAATTCTTTCATTTAGGCAGTTCGCTACACGCAGAACACCCGGCATAGGAAAGTGGATTCTCCAAGACCCAGGGAGTAGCTAGGTCTCTTTTGACTTGTTAGAAAGCACAGATGCTTCTTCTGCGTGTCAACCTGGAAATGGCGGCCTTAGGAGTCAAGCCTTGTTTTCCCATCTTGAAAGCTCCATTCAAGCGGCCTTAAAGCTACCTGAGAAACACTGTGGTTGTGGGACTTGTATTCACTCCAGGCATGGCTCTGGAAGAATATGAGTTATCTCGAAAGAAAGCGGGTGCTTCCAGGCTCTGGTTAGGAGCATATCCTGCCCTGCACTAGAGCTAAGGGGAATCTTGACGTGCACTCTACCCTGGCCTACAGCTTTGATTTGCCCTCCAGAAGGGTAGTTGTGCAGCCTTTTCCTTGAGTCCTTAGTCACAGTTCTGCATTAGTTTAAAGGTACTAATCTTCTCAGGACTCCAGTCCCACTCGTGCCAGTACCCGTTTCCGTACAAGAACTCTGAGTACCCCAGGGCTCCCCTGGGCTTACCAGGCCACACTCACACCCGTAGGCCCTTCACTGTGCCCCTCTGTAGGCCGAGTGAAGCATAACAAACTGCACTCTTTCTTGGGAAAGCTAGAATTCCTCAGCTCACCAGCAGCCTCTGGAACACGGTTCTAGCAAGTCCAGCATACCATGGAAGTCTGCCTCATCGCCCTATTCTGAGCTGTACTGAGCAAAACTCTCTGCTTTGAAGTCCTTCGAGGACCTCATACCTGAAGTCACCGTATCTCAAGGAGAAAGACGGCTTGCATTCCAACTTCCACTAAAGCACAGTTTTCTGTGTAACACTTCAGGCTTTGGGGACAGGCACAGGGCTCTTAGGAGACCTAGGGCAGTCTATTGTCTAGGCACGTCGCTACATGTACAACACCCTGTGCAGAAAACTTGATTCTGGGAAGAGCCAAGTAGCTAGCTAGGTCTCTTTTGTCCTCTTAGAAACCACAGATACTTACGCTGCGTGTCAATCTGGAAACAGGACCTGATGGGACTAGCCTTGTTTCCCATCATGAAAGCTCCTTTTATGCGCCTTGAAGCTAAGTGAAAAACACTGTTGGTGTCGTGCTTATACACACGACAGGCATGGCTGTGAGAGGGAAAAAGAGGTGTCACGAAGAAACATGGTATTCCAGTTTCTGAGTCAGAGCTGATCCTGTCCTGTTCTATAGCTAAAGGGAAACTCAAAGTGAGGCCTAACTTCGAAGGAGGGCCCTGATATGCCTTACAGCGGGTTAGGCGTGCAACAGCTTCCATGAGGCCTTAGTCGTTCTCCTGCTTTAGTTGAACGCTAGTAAGCTTTTCAGGCCGCCTAGATCCCTCGCGGCAGCACTCGTTTCCGTACAAGGATACTGAGTACCCGCAGGCTCCCCTGGGCTTGCTGGGCCGCACTCAGACCCGTAGGCCCATCAGGGTGCCCCTGGGTAGGCCGAGTGAAGGGTAACCCGCTGCACTCTTCCTTGGGCGAGCTAGATATCCCCAGCTCACCAACGGCTTCATGAACACGGTTCTAGCAAGGCCAGCATACCATGGAAGTCGTCCTCGTTGCCCTAGTCTGAGCGGTACTGAGAAAAACTCTCTGCTTACAAGTCCTTCTAGGACCTCATCCCTGAAGTCACCGTATCTCTCGGAGAAAGGCAGCTTGCACAGCAACTTCCACTACAGCACAGTTTTGTGTGGAACACTTCAGGTTTTTGGGAGAGGCACAGGACCCTAGGAGACCTAGGGCAGTCTGTCATCGAAGCAGTTCGCTACACGCAGAGGGCCCTATGCAGAAAAGTTGAATCAGGGAAGAGCCAGGGAGGTAGCTAGGTCTCTTTTGACCTGCCAGTACCCACAGACACTTATGCTGCATGTCAATCTGGTGATGGTGCCTGATGCGACTGGCCTTGTTTTCCCACCTTGAAAGCTCTTCTTATGCGCCTTGAAGCTCCCTTAAAAACACTGTGGTTGTCAGGCTTATACTCACGGCAGGCATGGCTGTGAGAGGGAAAAAGAGGTTACACGAAGAGACAGGGTATTTCAGTTTCTGAGTCAGAGCTCATCCTGCCTTGTTATGTAGCTAAATGGAAACTCAAAGTGAGCCCTAGCTTCGAAGGAGGGCCCTGATATGCCATGCAGCAGGATAGGCGTACAACAGCTTCTATGAAGCCTTAGTCACTCTTCTGCTTTAGCTGAAGGCTAGTAAGCTTTTCTGGACTCCTAGACCCCTCGCGGCAGCACTCGCTTCCCTACAAAGGCACTGAGCACCCCCAGGCTCTCCTGAGTCGAAGATCAACATTCAGACACGTAGACCCTTCGGAGTACCCGTGTCTGTGCCGAGTGAAGGAGAGCATGATGCACACTTCGTCGCGGGACCTAGATTTTCTCAGCTCACCAATAGCCTCAGGAACATGATTCTAGGAGGTGCAGCATGCCATGCAAGTCTGCCTGCTTACAGTAGTCCGAGCTGTACTGAGAAAAACTCTTTGCTTACAATTCCTTCTACCACCTCATAGCTGAAGTCAACCTACCTCTAGGAGAAAGTCGGCTTGTGGTCCAAGTGCAACTAGAGCACACTTTCTGGTATAATGCTACAGGCTTTTGGAAGATGCCCAGGAGCCAGGACACCTAGGGAATTCTTTCATTTAGGCAGTTCGCTACACGCAGAACACCCGGCATAGGAAAGTGGATTCTCCAAGACCCAGGGAGTAGCTAGGTCTCTTTTGACTTGTTAGAAAGCACAGATGCTTCTTCTGCGTGTCAACCTGGAAATGGCGGCCTTAGGAGTCAAGCCTTGTTTTCCCGTCTTGAAAGCTCCATTCAAGCGGCCTTAAAGCTACCTGAGAAACACTGTGGTTGTGGGACTTGTATTCACTCCAGGCATGGCTCTGGAAGAATATGAGTTATCTCGAAAGAAAGCGGGTGCTTCCAGGCTCTGGTTAGGAGCATATCCTGCCCTGCACTAGAGCTAAGGGGAATCTTGACGTGCACTCTACCCTGGCCTACAGCTTTGATTTGCCCTCCAGAAGGGTAGTTGTGCAGCCTTTTCCTTGAGTCCTTAGTCACAGTTCTGCATTAGTTTAAAGGTACTAATCTTCTCAGGACTCCAGTCCCACTCGTGCCAGTACCCGTTTCCGTACAAGAACTCTGAGTACCCCAGGGCTCCCCTGGGCTTACCGGGCCACACTCACACCCGTAGGCCCTTCACTGTGCCCCTCTGTAGGCCGAGTGAAGCATAACAAACTGCACTCTTTCTTGGGAAAGCTAGAATTCCTCAGCTCACCAGCAGCCTCTGGAACACGGTTCTAGCAAGTCCAGCATACCATGGAAGTCTGCCTCATCGCCCTATTCTGAGCTGTACTGAGCAAAACTCTCTGCTTTGAAGTCCTTCGAGGACCTCATACCTGAAGTCACCGTATCTCAAGGAGAAAGACGGCTTGCATTCCAACTTCCACTAAAGCACAGTTTTCTGTGTAACACTTCAGGCTTTGGGGACAGGCACAGGGCTCTTAGGAGACCTAGGGCAGTCTATTGTCTAGGCACGTCGCTACATGTACAACACCCTGTGCAGAAAACTTGATTCTGGGAAGAGCCAAGTAGCTAGCTAGGTCTCTTTTGTCCTCTTAGAAACCACAGATACTTACGCTGCGTGTCAATCTGGAAACAGGACCTGATGGGACTAGCCTCGTTTCCCATCATGAAAGCTCCTTTTATGCGCCTTGAAGCTAAGTGAAAAACACTGTTGGTGTCGTGCTTATACACACGACAGGCATGGCTGTGAGAGGGAAAAAGAGGTGTCACGAAGAAACATGGTATTCCAGTTTCTGAGTCAGAGCTGATCCTGTCCTGTTCTATAGCTAAAGGGAAACTCAAAGTGAGGCCTAACTTCGAAGGAGGGCCCTGATATGCCTTACAGCGGGTTAGGCGTGCAACAGCTTCCATGAGGCCTTAGTCGTTCTCCTGCTTTAGTTGAACGCTAGTAAGCTTTTCAGGCCGCCTAGATCCCTCGCGGCAGCACTCGTTTCCGTACAAGGATACTGAGTACCCGCAGGCTCCCCTGGGCTTGCTGGGCCGCACTCAGACCCGTAGGCCCATCAGGGTGCCCCTGGGTAGGCCGAGTGAAGGGTAACCCGCTGCACTCTTCCTTGGGCGAGCTAGATATCCCCAGCTCACCAACGGCTTCATGAACACGGTTCTAGCAAGGCCAGCATACCATGGAAGTCGTCCTCGTTGCCCTAGTCTGAGCGGTACTGAGAAAAACTCTCTGCTTACAAGTCCTTCTAGGACCTCATCCCTGAAGTCACCGTATCTCTAGGAGAAAGGCAGCTTGCACAGCAACTTCCACTACAGCACAGTTTTGTGTGGAACACTTCAGGTTTTTGGGAGAGGCACAGGACCCTAGGAGACCTAGGGCAGTCTGTCATCGAAGCAGTTCGCTACACGCAGAGGGCCCTATGCAGAAAAGTTGAATCAGGGAAGAGCCAGGGAGGTAGCTAGGTCTCTTTTGACCTGCCAGTACCCACAGACACTTATGCTGCATGTCAATCTGGTGATGGTGCCTGATGCGACTGGCCTTGTTTTCCCACCTTGAAAGCTCTTCTTCTGCGCCTTGAAGCTCCCTTAAAAACACTGTGGTTGTCAGGCTTATACTCACGGCAGGCATGGCTGTGAGAGGGAAAAAGAGGTTACACGAAGAGACAGGGTATTTCAGTTTCTGAGTCAGAGCTCATCCTGCCTTGTTATGTAGCTAAATGGAAACTCAAAGTGAGCCCTAGCTTCGAAGGAGGGCCCTGATATGCCATGCAGCGGGATAGGCGTACAACAGCTTCTATGAAGCCTTAGTCACTCTTCTGCTTTAGCTGAAGGCTAGTAAGCTTTTCTGGACTCCTAGACCCCTCGCGGCAGCACTCGCTTCCCTACCAAGGCACTGAGCACCCCCAGGCTCTCCTGAGTCGAAGATCAACATTCAGACACGTAGACCCTTCGGAGTACCCGTGTCTGTGCCGAGTGAAGGAGAGCATGATGCACACTTCGTCGCGGGACCTAGATTTTCTCAGCTCACCAATAGCCTCAGGAACATGATTCTAGGAGGTGCAGCATGCCATGCAAGTCTGCCTGCTTACAGTAGTCCGAGCTGTACTGAGAAAAACTCTTTGCTTACAATTCCTTCTACCACCTCATAGCTGAAGTCAACCTACCTCTAGGAGAAAGTCGGCTTGTGGTCCAAGTGCAACTAGAGCACACTTTCTGGTATAATGCTACAGGCTTTTGGAAGATGCCCAGGAGCCAGGACACCTAGGGAATTCTTTCATTTAGGCAGTTCGCTACACGCAGAACACCCGGCATAGGAAAGTGGATTCTCCAAGACCCAGGGAGTAGCTAGGTCTCTTTTGACTTGTTAGAAAGCACAGATGCTTCTTCTGCGTGTCAACCTGGAAATGGCGGCCTTAGGAGTCAAGCCTTGTTTTCCCGTCTTGAAAGCTCCATTCAAGCGGCCTTAAAGCTACCTGAGAAACACTGTGGTTGTGGGACTTGTATTCACTCCAGGCATGGCTCTGGAAGAATATGAGTTATCTCGAAAGAAAGCGGGTGCTTCCAGGCTCTGGTTAGGAGCATATCCTGCCCTGCACTAGAGCTAAGGGGAATCTTGACGTGCACTCTACCCTGGCCTACAGCTTTGATTTGCCCTCCAGAAGGGTAGTTGTGCAGCCTTTTCCTTGAGTCCTTAGTCACAGTTCTGCATTAGTTTAAAGGTACTAATCTTCTCAGGACTCCAGTCACACTCGTGCCAGTACCCGTTTCCGTACAAGAACTCTGAGTACCCCAGGGCTCCCCTGGGCTTACCGGGCCGCACTCACACCCGTAGGCCCTTCACTGTGCCCCTCTGTAGGCCGAGTGAAGCATAACAAACTGCACTCTTTCTTGGGAAAGCTAGAATTCCTCAGCTCACCAGCAGCCTTTGGAACACGGTTCTAGCAAGTCCAGCATACCATGGAAGTCTGCCTCATCGCCCTATTCTGAGCTGTACTGAGCAAAACTCTCTGCTTTGAAGTCCTTCGAGGACCTCATACCTGAAGTCACCGTATCTCAAGGAGAAAGACGGCTTGCATTCCAACTTCCACTAAAGCACAGTTTTCTGTGTAACACTTCAGGCTTTGGGGACAGGCACAGGGCTCTTAGGAGACCTAGGGCAGTCTATTGTCTAGGCACGTCGCTACATGTACAACACCCTGTGCAGAAAACTTGATTCTGGGAAGAGCCAAGTAGCTAGCTAGGTCTCTTTTGTCCTCTTAGAAACCACAGATACTTACGCTGCGTGTCAATCTGGAAACAGGACCTGATGGGACTAGCCTTGTTTCCCATCATGAAAGCTCCTTTTATGCGCCTTGAAGCTAAGTGAAAAACACTGTTGGTGTCGTGCTTATACACACGACAGGCATGGCTGTGAGAGGGAAAAAGAGGTGTCACGAAGAAACATGGTATTCCAGTTTCTGAGTCAGAGCTGATCCTGTCCTGTTCTATAGCTAAAGGGAAACTCAAAGTGAGGCCTAACTTCGAAGGAGGGCCCTGATATGCCTTACAGCGGGTTAGGCGTGCAACAGCTTCCATGAGGCCTTAGTCGTTCTCCTGCTTTAGTTGAACGCTAGTAAGCTTTTCAGGCCGCCTAGATCCCTCGCGGCAGCACTCGTTTCCGTACAAGGATACTGAGTACCCGCAGGCTCCCCTGGGCTTGCTGGGCCGCACTCAGACCCGTAGGCCCATCAGGGTGCCCCTGGGTAGGCCGAGTGAAGGGTAACCCGCTGCACTCTTCCTTGGGCGAGCTAGATATCCCCAGCTCACCAACGGCTTCATGAACACGGTTCTAGCAAGGCCAGCATACCATGGAAGTCGTCCTCGTTGCCCTAGTCTGAGCGGTACTGAGAAAAACTCTCTGCTTACAAGTCCTTCTAGGACCTCATCCCTGAAGTCACCGTATCTCTAGGAGAAAGGCAGCTTGCACAGCAACTTCCACTACAGCACAGTTTTGTGTGGAACACTTCAGGTTTTTGGGAGAGGCACAGGACCCTAGGAGACCTAGGGCAGTCTGTCATCGAAGCAGTTCGCTACACGCAGAGGGCCCTATGCAGAAAAGTTGAATCAGGGAAGAGCCAGGGAGGTAGCTAGGTCTCTTTTGACCTGCCAGTACCCACAGACACTTATGCTGCATGTCAATCTGGTGATGGTGCCTGATGCGACTGGCCTTGTTTTCCCACCTTGAAAGCTCTTCTTATGCGCCTTGAAGCTCCCTTAAAAACACTGTGGTTGTCAGGCTTATACTCACGGCAGGCATGGCTGTGAGAGGGAAAAAGAGGTTACACGAAGAGACAGGGTATTTCAGTTTCTGAGTCAGAGCTCATCCTGCCTTGTTATGTAGCTAAATGGAAACTCAAAGTGAGCCCTAGCTTCGAAGGAGGGCCCTGATATGCCATGCAGCGGGATAGGCGTACAACAGCTTCTATGAAGCCTTAGTCACTCTTCTGCTTTAGCTGAAGGCTAGTAAGCTTTTCTGGACTCCTAGACCCCTCGCGGCAGCACTCGCTTCCCTACCAAGGCACTGAGCACCCCCAGGCTCTCCTGAGTCGAAGATCAACATTCAGACACGTAGACCCTTCGGAGTACCCGTGTCTGTGCCGAGTGAAGGAGAGCATGATGCACACTTCGTCGCGGGACCTAGATTTTCTCAGCTCACCAATAGCCTCAGGAACATGATTCTAGGAGGTGCAGCATGCCATGCAAGTCTGCCTGCTTACAGTAGTCCGAGCTGTACTGAGAAAAACTCTTTGCTTACAATTCCTTCTACCACCTCATAGCTGAAGTCAACCTACCTCTAGGAGAAAGTCGGCTTGTGGTCCAAGTGCAACTAGAGCACACTTTCTGGTATAATGCTACAGGCTTTTGGAAGATGCCCAGGAGCCAGGACACCTAGGGAATTCTTTCATTTAGGCAGTTCGCTACACGCAGAACACCCGGCATAGGAAAGTGGATTCTCCAAGACCCAGGGAGTAGCTAGGTCTCTTTTGACTTGTTAGAAAGCACAGATGCTTCTTCTGCGTGTCAACCTGGAAATGGCGGCCTTAGGAGTCAAGCCTTGTTTTCCCGTCTTGAAAGCTCCATTCAAGCGGCCTTAAAGCTACCTGAGAAACACTGTGGTTGTGGGACTTGTATTCACTCCAGGCATGGCTCTGGAAGAATATGAGTTATCTCGAAAGAAAGCGGGTGCTTCCAGGCTCTGGTTAGGAGCATATCCTGCCCTGCACTAGAGCTAAGGGGAATCTTGACGTGCACTCTACCCTGGCCTACAGCTTTGATTTGCCCTCCAGAAGGGTAGTTGTGCAGCCTTTTCCTTGAGTCCTTAGTCACAGTTCTGCATTAGTTTAAAGGTACTAATCTTCTCAGGACTCCAGTCCCACTCGTGCCAGTACCCGTTTCCGTACAAGAACTCTGAGTACCCCAGGGCTCCCCTGGGCTTACCGGGCCGCACTCACACCCGTAGGCCCTTCACTGTGCCCCTCTGTAGGCCGAGTGAAGCATAACAAACTGCACTCTTTCTTGGGAAAGCTAGAATTCCTCAGCTCACCAGCAGCCTTTGGAACACGGTTCTAGCAAGTCCAGCATACCATGGAAGTCTGCCTCATCGCCCTATTCTGAGCTGTACTGAGCAAAACTCTCTGCTTTGAAGTCCTTCGAGGACCTCATACCTGAAGTCACCGTATCTCAAGGAGAAAGACGGCTTGCATTCCAACTTCCACTAAAGCACAGTTTTCTGTGTAACACTTCAGGCTTTGGGGACAGGCACAGGGCTCTTAGGAGACCTAGGGCAGTCTATTGTCTAGGCACGTCGCTACATGTACAACACCCTGTGCAGAAAACTTGATTCTGGGAAGAGCCAAGTAGCTAGCTAGGTCTCTTTTGTCCTCTTAGAAACCACAGATACTTACGCTGCGTGTCAATCTGGAAACAGGACCTGATGGGACTAGCCTTGTTTCCCATCATGAAAGCTCCTTTTATGCGCCTTGAAGCTAAGTGAAAAACACTGTTGGTGTCGTGCTTATACACACGACAGGCATGGCTGTGAGAGGGAAAAAGAGGTGTCACGAAGAAACATGGTATTCCAGTTTCTGAGTCAGAGCTGATCCTGTCCTGTTCTATAGCTAAAGGGAAACTCAAAGTGAGGCCTAACTTCGAAGGAGGGCCCTGATATGCCTTACAGCGGGTTAGGCGTGCAACAGCTTCCATGAGGCCTTAGTCGTTCTCCTGCTTTAGTTGAACGCTAGTAAGCTTTTCAGGCCGCCTAGATCCCTCGCGGCAGCACTCGTTTCCGTACAAGGATACTGAGTACCCGCAGGCTCCCCTGGGCTTGCTGGGCCGCACTCAGACCCGTAGGCCCATCAGGGTGCCCCTGGGTAGGCCGAGTGAAGGGTAACCCGCTGCACTCTTCCTTGGGCGAGCTAGATATCCCCAGCTCACCAACGGCTTCATGAACACGGTTCTAGCAAGGCCAGCATACCATGGAAGTCGTCCTCGTTGCCCTAGTCTGAGCGGTACTGAGAAAAACTCTCTGCTTACAAGTCCTTCTAGGACCTCATCCCTGAAGTCACCGTATCTCTAGGAGAAAGGCAGCTTGCACAGCAACTTCCACTACAGCACAGTTTTGTGTGGAACACTTCAGGTTTTTGGGAGAGGCACAGGACCCTAGGAGACCTAGGGCAGTCTGTCATCGAAGCAGTTCGCTACACGCAGAGGGCCCTATGCAGAAAAGTTGAATCAGGGAAGAGCCAGGGAGGTAGCTAGGTCTCTTTTGACCTGCCAGTACCCACAGACACTTATGCTGCATGTCAATCTGGTGATGGTGCCTGATGCGACTGGCCTTGTTTTCCCACCTTGAAAGCTCTTCTTATGCGCCTTGAAGCTCCCTTAAAAACACTGTGGTTGTCAGGCTTATACTCACGGCAGGCATGGCTGTGAGAGGGAAAAAGAGGTTACACGAAGAGACAGGGTATTTCAGTTTCTGAGTCAGAGCTCATCCTGCCTTGTTATGTAGCTAAATGGAAACTCAAAGTGAGCCCTAGCTTCGAAGGAGGGCCCTGATATGCCATGCAGCAGGATAGGCGTACAACAGCTTCTATGAAGCCTTAGTCACTCTTCTGCTTTAGCTGAAGGCTAGTAAGCTTTTCTGGACTCCTAGACCCCTCGCGGCAGCACTCGCTTCCCTACAAAGGCACTGAGCACCCCCAGGCTCTCCTGAGTCGAAGATCAACATTCAGACACGTAGACCCTTCGGAGTACCCGTGTCTGTGCCGAGTGAAGGAGAGCATGATGCACACTTCGTCGCGGGACCTAGATTTTCTCAGCTCACCAATAGCCTCAGGAACATGATTCTAGGAGGTGCAGCATGCCATGCAAGTCTGCCTGCTTACAGTAGTCCGAGCTGTACTGAGAAAAACTCTTTGCTTACAATTCCTTCTACCACCTCATAGCTGAAGTCAACCTACCTCTAGGAGAAAGTCGGCTTGTGGTCCAAGTGCAACTAGAGCACACTTTCTGGTATAATGCTACAGGCTTTTGGAAGATGCCCAGGAGCCAGGACACCTAGGGAATTCTTTCATTTAGGCAGTTCGCTACACGCAGAACACCCGGCATAGGAAAGTGGATTCTCCAAGACCCAGGGAGTAGCTAGGTCTCTTTTGACTTGTTAGAAAGCACAGATGCTTCTTCTGCGTGTCAACCTGGAAATGGCGGCCTTAGGAGTCAAGCCTTGTTTTCCCGTCTTGAAAGCTCCATTCAAGCGGCCTTAAAGCTACCTGAGAAACACTGTGGTTGTGGGACTTGTATTCACTCCAGGCATGGCTCTGGAAGAATATGAGTTATCTCGAAAGAAAGCGGGTGCTTCCAGGCTCTGGTTAGGAGCATATCCTGCCCTGCACTAGAGCTAAGGGGAATCTTGACGTGCACTCTACCCTGGCCTACAGCTTTGATTTGCCCTCCAGAAGGGTAGTTGTGCAGCCTTTTCCTTGAGTCCTTAGTCACAGTTCTGCATTAGTTTAAAGGTACTAATCTTCTCAGGACTCCAGTCCCACTCGTGCCAGTACCCGTTTCCGTACAAGAACTCTGAGTACCCCAGGGCTCCCCTGGGCTTACCGGGCCGCACTCACACCCGTAGGCCCTTCACTGTGCCCCTCTGTAGGCCGAGTGAAGCATAACAAACTGCACTCTTTCTTGGGAAAGCTAGAATTCCTCAGCTCACCAGCAGCCTTTGGAACACGGTTCTAGCAAGTCCAGCATACCATGGAAGTCTGCCTCATCGCCCTATTCTGAGCTGTACTGAGCAAAACTCTCTGCTTTGAAGTCCTTCGAGGACCTCATACCTGAAGTCACCGTATCTCAAGGAGAAAGACGGCTTGCATTCCAACTTCCACTAAAGCACAGTTTTCTGTGTAACACTTCAGGCTTTGGGGACAGGCACAGGGCTCTTAGGAGACCTAGGGCAGTCTATTGTCTAGGCACGTCGCTACATGTACAACACCCTGTGCAGAAAACTTGATTCTGGGAAGAGCCAAGTAGCTAGCTAGGTCTCTTTTGTCCTCTTAGAAACCACAGATACTTACGCTGCGTGTCAATCTGGAAACAGGACCTGATGGGACTAGCCTTGTTTCCCATCATGAAAGCTCCTTTTATGCGCCTTGAAGCTAAGTGAAAAACACTGTTGGTGTCGTGCTTATACACACGACAGGCATGGCTGTGAGAGGGAAAAAGAGGTGTCACGAAGAAACATGGTATTCCAGTTTCTGAGTCAGAGCTGATCCTGTCCTGTTCTATAGCTAAAGGGAAACTCAAAGTGAGGCCTAACTTCGAAGGAGGGCCCTGATATGCCTTACAGCGGGTTAGGCGTGCAACAGCTTCCATGAGGCCTTAGTCGTTCTCCTGCTTTAGTTGAACGCTAGTAAGCTTTTCAGGCCGCCTAGATCCCTCGCGGCAGCACTCGTTTCCGTACAAGGATACTGAGTACCCGCAGGCTCCCCTGGGCTTGCTGGGCCGCACTCAGACCCGTAGGCCCATCAGGGTGCCCCTGGGTAGGCCGAGTGAAGGGTAACCCGCTGCACTCTTCCTTGGGCGAGCTAGATATCCCCAGCTCACCAACGGCTTCATGAACACGGTTCTAGCAAGGCCAGCATACCATGGAAGTCGTCCTCGTTGCCCTAGTCTGAGCGGTACTGAGAAAAACTCTCTGCTTACAAGTCCTTCTAGGACCTCATCCCTGAAGTCACCGTATCTCTCGGAGAAAGGCAGCTTGCACAGCAACTTCCACTACAGCACAGTTTTGTGTGGAACACTTCAGGTTTTTGGGAGAGGCACAGGACCCTAGGAGACCTAGGGCAGTCTGTCATCGAAGCAGTTCGCTACACGCAGAGGGCCCTATGCAGAAAAGTTGAATCAGGGAAGAGCCAGGGAGGTAGCTAGGTCTCTTTTGACCTGCCAGTACCCACAGACACTTATGCTGCATGTCAATCTGGTGATGGTGCCTGATGCGACTGGCCTTGTTTTCCCACCTTGAAAGCTCTTCTTATGCGCCTTGAAGCTCCCTTAAAAACACTGTGGTTGTCAGGCTTATACTCACGGCAGGCATGGCTGTGAGAGGGAAAAAGAGGTTACACGAAGAGACAGGGTATTTCAGTTTCTGAGTCAGAGCTCATCCTGCCTTGTTATGTAGCTAAATGGAAACTCAAAGTGAGCCCTAGCTTCGAAGGAGGGCCCTGATATGCCATGCAGCAGGATAGGCGTACAACAGCTTCTATGAAGCCTTAGTCACTCTTCTGCTTTAGCTGAAGGCTAGTAAGCTTTTCTGGACTCCTAGACCCCTCGCGGCAGCACTCGCTTCCCTACAAAGGCACTGAGCACCCCCAGGCTCTCCTGAGTCGAAGATCAACATTCAGACACGTAGACCCTTCGGAGTACCCGTGTCTGTGCCGAGTGAAGGAGAGCATGATGCACACTTCGTCGCGGGACCTAGATTTTCTCAGCTCACCAATAGCCTCAGGAACATGATTCTAGGAGGTGCAGCATGCCATGCAAGTCTGCCTGCTTACAGTAGTCCGAGCTGTACTGAGAAAAACTCTTTGCTTACAATTCCTTCTACCACCTCATAGCTGAAGTCAACCTACCTCTAGGAGAAAGTCGGCTTGTGGTCCAAGTGCAACTAGAGCACACTTTCTGGTATAATGCTACAGGCTTTTGGAAGATGCCCAGGAGCCAGGACACCTAGGGAATTCTTTCATTTAGGCAGTTCGCTACACGCAGAACACCCGGCATAGGAAAGTGGATTCTCCAAGACCCAGGGAGTAGCTAGGTCTCTTTTGACTTGTTAGAAAGCACAGATGCTTCTTCTGCGTGTCAACCTGGAAATGGCGGCCTTAGGAGTCAAGCCTTGTTTTCCCATCTTGAAAGCTCCATTCAAGCGGCCTTAAAGCTACCTGAGAAACACTGTGGTTGTGGGACTTGTATTCACTCCAGGCATGGCTCTGGAAGAATATGAGTTATCTCGAAAGAAAGCGGGTGCTTCCAGGCTCTGGTTAGGAGCATATCCTGCCCTGCACTAGAGCTAAGGGGAATCTTGACGTGCACTCTACCCTGGCCTACAGCTTTGATTTGCCCTCCAGAAGGGTAGTTGTGCAGCCTTTTCCTTGAGTCCTTAGTCACAGTTCTGCATTAGTTTAAAGGTACTAATCTTCTCAGGACTCCAGTCCCACTCGTGCCAGTACCCGTTTCCGTACAAGAACTCTGAGTACCCCAGGGCTCCCCTGGGCTTACCGGGCCGCACTCACACCCGTAGGCCCTTCACTGTGCCCCTCTGTAGGCCGAGTGAAGCATAACAAACTGCACTCTTTCTTGGGAAAGCTAGAATTCCTCAGCTCACCAGCAGCCTCTGGAACACGGTTCTAGCAAGTCCAGCATACCATGGAAGTCTGCCTCATCGCCCTATTCTGAGCTGTACTGAGCAAAACTCTCTGCTTTGAAGTCCTTCGAGGACCTCATACCTGAAGTCACCGTATCTCAAGGAGAAAGACGGCTTGCATTCCAACTTCCACTAAAGCACAGTTTTCTGTGTAACACTTCAGGCTTTGGGGACAGGCACAGGGCTCTTAGGAGACCTAGGGCAGTCTATTGTCTAGGCACATCGCTACATGTACAACACCCTGTGCAGAAAACTTGATTCTGGGAAGAGCCAAGTAGCTAGCTAGGTCTCTTTTGTCCTCTTAGAAACCACAGATACTTACGCTGCGTGTCAATCTGGAAACAGGACCTGATGGGACTAGCCTTGTTTCCCATCATGAAAGCTCCTTTTATGCGCCTTGAAGCTAAGTGAAAAACACTGTTGGTGTCGTGCTTATACACACGACAGGCATGGCTGTGAGAGGGAAAAAGAGGTGTCACGAAGAAACATGGTATTCCAGTTTCTGAGTCAGAGCTGATCCTGTCCTGTTCTATAGCTAAAGGGAAACTCAAAGTGAGGCCTAACTTCGAAGGAGGGCCCTGATATGCCTTACAGCGGGTTAGGCGTGCAACAGCTTCCATGAGGCCTTAGTCGTTCTCCTGCTTTAGTTGAACGCTAGTAAGCTTTTCAGGCCGCCTAGATCCCTCGCGGCAGCACTCGTTTCCGTACAAGGATACTGAGTACCCGCAGGCTCCCCTGGGCTTGCTGGGCCGCACTCAGACCCGTAGGCCCATCAGGGTGCCCCTGGGTAGGCCGAGTGAAGGGTAACCCGCTGCACTCTTCCTTGGGCGAGCTAGATATCCCCAGCTCACCAACGGCTTCATGAACACGGTTCTAGCAAGGCCAGCATACCATGGAAGTCGTCCTCGTTGCCCTAGTCTGAGCGGTACTGAGAAAAACTCTCTGCTTACAAGTCCTTCTAGGACCTCATCCCTGAAGTCACCGTATCTCTCGGAGAAAGGCAGCTTGCACAGCAACTTCCACTACAGCACAGTTTTGTGTGGAACACTTCAGGTTTTTGGGAGAGGCACAGGACCCTAGGAGACCTAGGGCAGTCTGTCATCGAAGCAGTTCGCTACACGCAGAGGGCCCTATGCAGAAAAGTTGAATCAGGGAAGAGCCAGGGAGGTAGCTAGGTCTCTTTTGACCTGCCAGTACCCACAGACACTTATGCTGCATGTCAATCTGGTGATGGTGCCTGATGCGACTGGCCTTGTTTTCCCACCTTGAAAGCTCTTCTTATGCGCCTTGAAGCTCCCTTAAAAACACTGTGGTTGTCAGGCTTATACTCACGGCAGGCATGGCTGTGAGAGGGAAAAAGAGGTTACACGAAGAGACAGGGTATTTCAGTTTCTGAGTCAGAGCTCATCCTGCCTTGTTATGTAGCTAAATGGAAACTCAAAGTGAGCCCTAGCTTCGAAGGAGGGCCCTGATATGCCATGCAGCAGGATAGGCGTACAACAGCTTCTATGAAGCCTTAGTCACTCTTCTGCTTTAGCTGAAGGCTAGTAAGCTTTTCTGGACTCCTAGACCCCTCGCGGCAGCACTCGCTTCCCTACAAAGGCACTGAGCACCCCCAGGCTCTCCTGAGTCGAAGATCAACATTCAGACACGTAGACCCTTCGGAGTACCCGTGTCTGTGCCGAGTGAAGGAGAGCATGATGCACACTTCGTCGCGGGACCTAGATTTTCTCAGCTCACCAATAGCCTCAGGAACATGATTCTAGGAGGTGCAGCATGCCATGCAAGTCTGCCTGCTTACAGTAGTCCGAGCTGTACTGAGAAAAACTCTTTGCTTACAATTCCTTCTACCACCTCATAGCTGAAGTCAACCTACCTCTAGGAGAAAGTCGGCTTGTGGTCCAAGTGCAACTAGAGCACACTTTCTGGTATAATGCTACAGGCTTTTGGAAGATGCCCAGGAGCCAGGACACCTAGGGAATTCTTTCATTTAGGCAGTTCGCTACACGCAGAACACCCGGCATAGGAAAGTGGATTCTCCAAGACCCAGGGAGTAGCTAGGTCTCTTTTGACTTGTTAGAAAGCACAGATGCTTCTTCTGCGTGTCAACCTGGAAATGGCGGCCTTAGGAGTCAAGCCTTGTTTTCCCGTCTTGAAAGCTCCATTCAAGCGGCCTTAAAGCTACCTGAGAAACACTGTGGTTGTGGGACTTGTATTCACTCCAGGCATGGCTCTGGAAGAATATGAGTTATCTCGAAAGAAAGCGGGTGCTTCCAGGCTCTGGTTAGGAGCATATCCTGCCCTGCACTAGAGCTAAGGGGAATCTTGACGTGCACTCTACCCTGGCCTACAGCTTTGATTTGCCCTCCAGAAGGGTAGTTGTGCAGCCTTTTCCTTGAGTCCTTAGTCACAGTTCTGCATTAGTTTAAAGGTACTAATCTTCTCAGGACTCCAGTCACACTCGTGCCAGTACCCGTTTCCGTACAAGAACTCTGAGTACCCCAGGGCTCCCCTGGGCTTACCGGGCCGCACTCACACCCGTAGGCCCTTCACTGTGCCCCTCTGTAGGCCGAGTGAAGCATAACAAACTGCACTCTTTCTTGGGAAAGCTAGAATTCCTCAGCTCACCAGCAGCCTCTGGAACACGGTTCTAGCAAGTCCAGCATACCATGGAAGTCTGCCTCATCGCCCTATTCTGAGCTGTACTGAGCAAAACTCTCTGCTTTGAAGTCCTTCGAGGACCTCATACCTGAAGTCACCGTATCTCAAGGAGAAAGACGGCTTGCATTCCAACTTCCACTAAAGCACAGTTTTCTGTGTAACACTTCAGGCTTTGGGGACAGGCACAGGGCTCTTAGGAGACCTAGGGCAGTCTATTGTCTAGGCACGTCGCTACATGTACAACACCCTGTGCAGAAAACTTGATTCTGGGAAGAGCCAAGTAGCTAGCTAGGTCTCTTTTGTCCTCTTAGAAACCACAGATACTTACGCTGCGTGTCAATCTGGAAACAGGACCTGATGGGACTAGCCTTGTTTCCCATCATGAAAGCTCCTTTTATGCGCCTTGAAGCTAAGTGAAAAACACTGTTGGTGTCGTGCTTATACACACGACAGGCATGGCTGTGAGAGGGAAAAAGAGGTGTCACGAAGAAACATGGTATTCCAGTTTCTGAGTCAGAGCTGATCCTGTCCTGTTCTATAGCTAAAGGGAAACTCAAAGTGAGGCCTAACTTCGAAGGAGGGCCCTGATATGCCTTACAGCGGGGTAGGCGTGCAACAGCTTCCATGAGGCCTTAGTCGCTCTCCTGCTTTAGTTGAACGCTAGTAAGCTTTTCAGGCCGCCTAGATCCCTCGCGGCAGCACTCGTTTCCGTACAAGGATACTGAGTACCCCCAGGCTCCCCTGGGCTTGCTGGGCCACACTCAGACCCGTAGGCCCATCAGGGTGCCCCTGGGTAGGCCGAGTGAAGGGTAACCCGCTGCACTCTTCCTTGGGCGAGCTAGATATCCCCAGCTCACCAACGGCTTCATGAACACGGTTCTAGCAAGGCCAGCATACCATGGAAGTCGTCCTCGTTGCCCTAGTCTGAGCGGTACTGAGAAAAACTCTCTGCTTACAAGTCCTTCTAGGACCTCATCCCTGAAGTCACCGTATCTCTAGGAGAAAGGCAGCTTGCACAGCAACTTCCACTACAGCACAGTTTTGTGTGGAACACTTCAGGTTTTTGGGAGAGGCACAGGACCCTAGGAGACCTAGGGCAGTCTGTCATCGAAGCAGTTCGCTACACGCAGAGGGCCCTATGCAGAAAAGTTGAATCAGGGAAGAGCCAGGGAGGTAGCTAGGTCTCTTTTGACCTGCCAGTACCCACAGACACTTATGCTGCATGTCAATCTGGTGATGGTGCCTGATGCAACTGGCCTTGTTTTCCCACCTTGAAAGCTCTTCTTCTGCGCCTTGAAGCTCCCTTAAAAACACTGTGGTTGTCAGGCTTATACTCACGGCAGGCATGGCTGTGAGAGGGAAAAAGAGGTTACACGAAGAGACAGGGTATTTCAGTTTCTGAGTCAGAGCTCATCCTGCCTTGTTATGTAGCTAAATGGAAACTCAAAGTGAGCCCTAGCTTCGAAGGAGGGCCCTGATATGCCATGCAGCGGGATAGGCGTACAACAGCTTTTATGAAGCCTTAGTCACTCTTCTGCTTTAGCTGAAGGCTAGTAAGCTTTTCTGGACTCCTAGACCCCTCGCGGCAGCACTCGCTTCCCTACCAAGGCACTGAGCACCCCCAGGCTCTCCTGAGTCGAAGATCAACATTCAGACACGTAGACCCTTCGGAGTACCCGTGTCTGTGCCGAGTGAAGGAGAGCATGATGCACACTTCGTCGCGGGACCTAGATTTTCTCAGCTCACCAATAGCCTCAGGAACATGATTCTAGGAGGTGCAGCATGCCATGCAAGTCTGCCTGCTTACAGTAGTCCGAGCTGTACTGAGAAAAACTCTTTGCTTACAATTCCTTCTACCACCTCATAGCTGAAGTCAACCTACCTCTAGGAGAAAGTCGGCTTGTGGTCCAAGTGCAACTAGAGCACACTTTCTGGTATAATGCTACAGGCTTTTGGAAGATGCCCAGGAGCCAGGACACCTAGGGAATTCTTTCATTTAGGCAGTTCGCTACACGCAGAACACCCGGCATAGGAAAGTGGATTCTCCAAGACCCAGGGAGTAGCTAGGTCTCTTTTGACTTGTTAGAAAGCACAGATGCTTCTTCTGCGTGTCAACCTGGAAATGGCGGCCTTAGGAGTCAAGCCTTGTTTTCCCGTCTTGAAAGCTCCATTCAAGCGGCCTTAAAGCTACCTGAGAAACACTGTGGTTGTGGGACTTGTATTCACTCCAGGCATGGCTCTGGAAGAATATGAGTTATCTCGAAAGAAAGCGGGTGCTTCCAGGCTCTGGTTAGGAGCATATCCTGCCCTGCACTAGAGCTAAGGGGAATCTTGACGTGCACTCTACCCTGGCCTACAGCTTTGATTTGCCCTCCAGAAGGGTAGTTGTGCAGCCTTTTCCTTGAGTCCTTAGTCACAGTTCTGCATTAGTTTAAAGGTACTAATCTTCTCAGGACTCCAGTCCCACTCGTGCCAGTACCCGTTTCCGTACAAGAACTCTGAGTACCCCAGGGCTCCCCTGGGCTTACCGGGCCGCACTCACACCCGTAGGCCCTTCACTGTGCCCCTCTGTAGGCCGAGTGAAGCATAACAAACTGCACTCTTTCTTGGGAAAGCTAGAATTCCTCAGCTCACCAGCAGCCTCTGGAACACGGTTCTAGCAAGTCCAGCATACCATGGAAGTCTGCCTCATCGCCCTATTCTGAGCTGTACTGAGCAAAACTCTCTGCTTTGAAGTCCTTCGAGGACCTCATACCTGAAGTCACCGTATCTCAAGGAGAAAGACGGCTTGCATTCCAACTTCCACTAAAGCACAGTTTTCTGTGTAACACTTCAGGCTTTGGGGACAGGCACAGGGCTCTTAGGAGACCTAGGGCAGTCTATTGTCTAGGCACGTCGCTACATGTACAACACCCTGTGCAGAAAACTTGATTCTGGGAAGAGCCAAGTAGCTAGCTAGGTCTCTTTTGTCCTCTTAGAAACCACAGATACTTACGCTGCGTGTCAATCTGGAAACAGGACCTGATGGGACTAGCCTTGTTTCCCATCATGAAAGCTCCTTTTATGCGCCTTGAAGCTAAGTGAAAAACACTGTTGGTGTCGTGCTTATACACACGACAGGCATGGCTGTGAGAGGGAAAAAGAGGTGTCACGAAGAAACATGGTATTCCAGTTTCTGAGTCAGAGCTGATCCTGTCCTGTTCTATAGCTAAAGGGAAACTCAAAGTGAGGCCTAACTTCGAAGGAGGGCCCTGATATGCCTTACAGCGGGGTAGGCGTGCAACAGCTTCCATGAGGCCTTAGTCGCTCTCCTGCTTTAGTTGAACGCTAGTAAGCTTTTCAGGCCGCCTAGATCCCTCGCGGCAGCACTCGTTTCCGTACAAGGATACTGAGTACCCCCAGGCTCCCCTGGGCTTGCTGGGCCACACTCAGACCCGTAGGCCCATCAGGGTGCCCCTGGGTAGGCCGAGTGAAGGGTAACCCGCTGCACTCTTCCTTGGGCGAGCTAGATATCCCCAGCTCACCAACGGCTTCATGAACACGGTTCTAGCAAGGCCAGCATACCATGGAAGTCGTCCTCGTTGCCCTAGTCTGAGCGGTACTGAGAAAAACTCTCTGCTTACAAGTCCTTCTAGGACCTCATCCCTGAAGTCACCGTATCTCTAGGAGAAAGGCAGCTTGCACAGCAACTTCCACTACAGCACAGTTTTGTGTGGAACACTTCAGGTTTTTGGGAGAGGCACAGGACCCTAGGAGACCTAGGGCAGTCTGTCATCGAAGCAGTTCGCTACACGCAGAGGGCCCTATGCAGAAAAGTTGAATCAGGGAAGAGCCAGGGAGGTAGCTAGGTCTCTTTTGACCTGCCAGTACCCACAGACACTTATGCTGCATGTCAATCTGGTGATGGTGCCTGATGCGACTGGCCTTGTTTTCCCACCTTGAAAGCTCTTCTTCTGCGCCTTGAAGCTCCCTTAAAAACACTGTGGTTGTCAGGCTTATACTCACGGCAGGCATGGCTGTGAGAGGGAAAAAGAGGTTACACGAAGAGACAGGGTATTTCAGTTTCTGAGTCAGAGCTCATCCTGCCTTGTTATGTAGCTAAATGGAAACTCAAAGTGAGCCCTAGCTTCGAAGGAGGGCCCTGATATGCCATGCAGCGGGATAGGCGTACAACAGCTTCTATGAAGCCTTAGTCACTCTTCTGCTTTAGCTGAAGGCTAGTAAGCTTTTCTGGACTCCTAGACCCCTCGCGGCAGCACTCGCTTCCCTACCAAGGCACTGAGCACCCCCAGGCTCTCCTGAGTCGAAGATCAACATTCAGACACGTAGACCCTTCGGAGTACCCGTGTCTGTGCCGAGTGAAGGAGAGCATGATGCACACTTCGTCGCGGGACCTAGATTTTCTCAGCTCACCAATAGCCTCAGGAACATGATTCTAGGAGGTGCAGCATGCCATGCAAGTCTGCCTGCTTACAGTAGTCCGAGCTGTACTGAGAAAAACTCTTTGCTTACAATTCCTTCTACCACCTCATAGCTGAAGTCAACCTACCTCTAGGAGAAAGTCGGCTTGTGGTCCAAGTGCAACTAGAGCACACTTTCTGGTATAATGCTACAGGCTTTTGGAAGATGCCCAGGAGCCAGGACACCTAGGGAATTCTTTCATTTAGGCAGTTCGCTACACGCAGAACACCCGGCATAGGAAAGTGGATTCTCCAAGACCCAGGGAGTAGCTAGGTCTCTTTTGACTTGTTAGAAAGCACAGATGCTTCTTCTGCGTGTCAACCTGGAAATGGCGGCCTTAGGAGTCAAGCCTTGTTTTCCCGTCTTGAAAGCTCCATTCAAGCGGCCTTAAAGCTACCTGAGAAACACTGTGGTTGTGGGACTTGTATTCACTCCAGGCATGGCTCTGGAAGAATATGAGTTATCTCGAAAGAAAGCGGGTGCTTCCAGGCTCTGGTTAGGAGCATATCCTGCCCTGCACTAGAGCTAAGGGGAATCTTGACGTGCACTCTACCCTGGCCTACAGCTTTGATTTGCCCTCCAGAAGGGTAGTTGTGCAGCCTTTTCCTTGAGTCCTTAGTCACAGTTCTGCATTAGTTTAAAGGTACTCATCTTCTCAGGACTCCAGGCCCACTCGTGCCAGTACCCGTTTCCGTACAAGAACTCTGAGTACCCCAGGGCTCCCCTGGGCTTACCGGGCCACACTCACACCCGTAGGCCCTTCACTGTGCCCCTCTGTAGGCCGAGTGAAGCATAACAAACTGCACTCTTTCTGGGAAAGCTAGATTTCCTCAGCTCACCAGCAGCCTCTGGAACACGGTTCTAGCAAGTCCAGCATACCATGGAAGTCTGCCTCATCGCCCTATTCTGAGCTGTACTGAGCAAAACTCTCTGCTTTGAAGTCCTTCGAGGACCTCATACCTGAAGTCACCGTATCTCAAGGAGAAAGACGGCTTGCATTCCAACTTCCACTAAAGCACAGTTTTCTGTGTAACACTTCAGGCTTTGGGGACAGGCACAGGGCTCTTAGGAGACCTAGGGCAGTCTATTGTCTAGGCACGTCGCTACATGTACAACACCCTGTGCAGAAAACTTGATTCTGGGAAGAGCCAAGTAGCTAGCTAGGTCTCTTTTGTCCTCTTAGAAACCACAGATACTTACGCTGCGTGTCAATCTGGAAACAGGACCTGATGGGACTAGCCTTGTTTCCCATCATGAAAGCTCCTTTTATGCGCCTTGAAGCTAAGTGAAAAACACTGTTGGTGTCGTGCTTATACACACGACAGGCATGGCTGTGAGAGGGAAAAAGAGGTGTCACGAAGAAACATGGTATTCCAGTTTCTGAGTCAGAGCTGATCCTGTCCTGTTCTATAGCTAAAGGGAAACTCAAAGTGAGGCCTAACTTCGAAGGAGGGCCCTGATATGCCTTACAGCGGGTTAGGCGTGCAACAGCTTCCATGAGGCCTTAGTCGCTCTCCTGCTTTAGTTGAACGCTAGTAAGCTTTTCAGGCCGCCTAGATCCCTCGCGGCAGCACTCGTTTCCGTACAAGGATACTGAGTACCCGCAGGCTCCCCTGGGCTTGCTGGGCCGCACTCAGACCCGTAGGCCCATCAGGGTGCCCCTGGGTAGGCCGAGTGAAGGGTAACCCGCTGCACTCTTCCTTGGGCGAGCTAGATATCCCCAGCTCACCAACGGCTTCATGAACACGGTTCTAGCAAGGCCAGCATACCATGGAAGTCGTCCTCGTTGCCCTAGTCTGAGCGGTACTGAGAAAAACTCTCTGCTTACAAGTCCTTCTAGGACCTCATCCCTGAAGTCACCGTATCTCTAGGAGAAAGGCAGCTTGCACAGCAACTTCCACTACAGCACAGTTTTGTGTGGAACACTTCAGGTTTTTGGGAGAGGCACAGGACCCTAGGAGACCTAGGGCAGTCTGTCATCGAAGCAGTTCGCTACACGCAGAGGGCCCTATGCAGAAAAGTTGAATCAGGGAAGAGCCAGGGAGGTAGCTAGGTCTCTTTTGACCTGCCAGTACCCACAGACACTTATGCTGCATGTCAATCTGGTGATGGTGCCTGATGCGACTGGCCTTGTTTTCCCACCTTGAAAGCTCTTCTTCTGCGCCTTGAAGCTCCCTTAAAAACACTGTGGTTGTCAGGCTTATACTCACGGCAGGCATGGCTGTGAGAGGGAAAAAGAGGTTTCACGACGAGACAGGGTATTTCAGTTTCTAAATCAGAGCTCATCCTGCCTTGTTATGTAGCTAAATGGAAACTCAAAGTGAGCCCTAGCTTCGAAGGAGGGCCCTGATATGCCATGCAGCGGGATAGGCGTACAACAGCTTCTATGAAGCCTTAGTCACTCTTCTGCTTTAGCTGAAGGCTAGTAAGCTTTTCTGGACTCCTAGACCCCTCGCGGCAGCACTCGCTTCCCTACAAAGGCACTGAGCACCCCCAGGCTCTCCTGAGTCGAAGATCAACATTCAGACACGTAGACCCTTCGGAGTACCCGTGTCTGTGCCGAGTGAAGGAGAGCATGATGCACACTTCGTCGCGGGACCTAGATTTTCTCAGCTCACCAATAGCCTCAGGAACATGATTCTAGGAGGTGCAGCATGCCATGCAAGTCTGCCTGCTTACAGTAGTCCGAGCTGTACTGAGAAAAACTCTTTGCTTACAATTCCTTCTACCACCTCATAGCTGAAGTCAACCTACCTCTAGGAGAAAGTCGGCTTGTGGTCCAAGTGCAACTAGAGCACACTTTCTGGTATAATGCTACAGGCTTTTGGAAGATGCCCAGGAGCCAGGACACCTAGGGAATTCTTTCATTTAGGCAGTTCGCTACACGCAGAACACCCGGCATAGGAAAGTGGATTCTCCAAGACCCAGGGAGTAGCTAGGTCTCTTTTGACTTGTTAGAAAGCACAGATGCTTCTTCTGCGTGTCAACCTGGAAACGGCGGCCTTAGGAGTCAAGCCTTGTTTTCCCGTCTTGAAAGCTCCATTCAAGCGGCCTTAAAGCTACCTGAGAAACACTGTGGTTGTGGGACTTGTATTCACTCCAGGCATGGCTCTGGAAGAATATGAGTTATCTCGAAAGAAAGCGGGTGCTTCCAGGCTCTGGTTAGGAGCATATCCTGCCCTGCACTAGAGCTAAGGGGAATCTTGACGTGCACTCTACCCTGGCCTACAGCTTTGATTTGCCCTCCAGAAGGGTAGTTGTGCAGCCTTTTCCTTGAGTCCTTAGTCACAGTTCTGCATTAGTTTAAAGGTACTAATCTTCTCAGGACTCCAGGCCCACTCGTGCCAGTACCCATTTCCGTACAAGAACTCTGAGTACCCCAGGGCTCCCCTGGGCTTACCGGGCCACACTCACACCCGTAGGCCCTTCACTGTGCCCCTCTGTAGGCCGAGTGAAGCATAACAAACTGCACTCTTTCTTGGGAAAGCTAGAATTCCTCAGCTCACCAGCAGCCTCTGGAACACGGTTCTAGCAAGTCCAGCATACCATGGAAGTCTGCCTCATCGCCCTATTCTGAGCTGTACTGAGCAAAACTCTCTGCTTTGAAGTCCTTCGAGGACCTCATACCTGAAGTCACCGTATCTCAAGGAGAAAGACGGCTTGCATTCCAACTTCCACTAAAGCACAGTTTTCTGTGTAACACTTCAGGCTTTGGGGACAGGCACAGGGCTCTTAGGAGACCTAGGGCAGTCTATTGTCTAGGCACGTCGCTACATGTACAACACCCTGTGCAGAAAACTTGATTCTGGGAAGAGCCAAGTAGCTAGCTAGGTCTCTTTTGTCCTCTTAGAAACCACAGATACTTACGCTGCGTGTCAATCTGGAAACAGGACCTGATGGGACTAGCCTTGTTTCCCATCATGAAAGCTCCTTTTATGCGCCTTGAAGCTAAGTGAAAAACACTGTTGGTGTCGTGCTTATACACACGACAGGCATGGCTGTGAGAGGGAAAAAGAGGTGTCACGAAGAAACATGGTATTCCAGTTTCTGAGTCAGAGCTGATCCTGTCCTGTTCTATAGCTAAAGGGAAACTCAAAGTGAGGCCTAACTTCGAAGGAGGGCCCTGATATGCCTTACAGCGGGTTAGGCGTGCAACAGCTTCCATGAGGCCTTAGTCGCTCTCCTGCTTTAGTTGAACGCTAGTAAGCTTTTCAGGCCGCCTAGATCCCTCGCGGCAGCACTCGTTTCCGTACAAGGATACTGAGTACCCGCAGGCTCCCCTGGGCTTGCTGGGCCGCACTCAGACCCGTAGGCCCATCAGGGTGCCCCTGGGTAGGCCGAGTGAAGGGTAACCCGCTGCACTCTTCCTTGGGCGAGCTAGATATCCCCAGCTCACCAACGGCTTCATGAACACGGTTCTAGCAAGGCCAGCATACCATGGAAGTCGTCCTCGTTGCCCTAGTCTGAGCGGTACTGAGAAAAACTCTCTGCTTACAAGTCCTTCTAGGACCTCATCCCTGAAGTCACCGTATCTCTAGGAGAAAGGCAGCTTGCACAGCAACTTCCACTACAGCACAGTTTTGTGTGGAACACTTCAGGTTTTTGGGAGAGGCACAGGACCCTAGGAGACCTAGGGCAGTCTGTCATCGAAGCAGTTCGCTACACGCAGAGGGCCCTATGCAGAAAAGTTGAATCAGGGAAGAGCCAGGGAGGTAGCTAGGTCTCTTTTGACCTGCCAGTACCCACAGACACTTATGCTGCATGTCAATCTGGTGATGGTGCCTGATGCGACTGGCCTTGTTTTCCCACCTTGAAAGCTCTTCTTCTGCGCCTTGAAGCTCCCTTAAAAACACTGTGGTTGTCAGGCTTATACTCACGGCAGGCATGGCTGTGAGAGGGAAAAAGAGGTTACACGAAGAGACAGGGTATTTCAGTTTCTGAGTCAGAGCTCATCCTGCCTTGTTATGTAGCTAAATGGAAACTCAAAGTGAGCCCTAGCTTCGAAGGAGGGCCCTGATATGCCATGCAGCGGGATAGGCGTACAACAGCTTCTATGAAGCCTTAGTCACTCTTCTGCTTTAGCTGAAGGCTAGTAAGCTTTTCTGGACTCCTAGACCCCTCGCGGCAGCACTCGCTTCCCTACCAAGGCACTGAGCACCCCCAGGCTCTCCTGAGTCGAAGATCAACATTCAGACACGTAGACCCTTCGGAGTACCCGTGTCTGTGCCGAGTGAAGGAGAGCATGATGCACACTTCGTCGCGGGACCTAGATTTCCTCAGCTCACCAATAGCCTCAGGAACATGATTCTAGGAGGTGCAGCATGCCATGCAAGTCTGCCTGCTTACAGTAGTCCGAGCTGTACTGAGAAAAACTCTTTGCTTACAATTCCTTCTACCACCTCATAGCTGAAGTCAACCTACCTCTAGGAGAAAGTCGGCTTGTGGTCCAAGTGCAACTAGAGCACACTTTCTGGTATAATGCTACAGGCTTTTGGAAGATGCCCAGGAGCCAGGACACCTAGGGAATTCTTTCATTTAGGCAGTTCGCTACACGCAGAACACCCGGCATAGGAAAGTGGATTCTCCAAGACCCAGGGAGTAGCTAGGTCTCCTTTGACTTGTTAGAAAGCACAGATGCTTCTTCTGCGTGTCAACCTGGAAATGGCGGCCTTAGGAGTCAAGCCTTGTTTTCCCGTCTTGAAAGCTCCATTCAAGCGGCCTTAAAGCTACCTGAGAAACACTGTGGTTGTGGGACTTGTATTCACTCCAGGCATGGCTCTGGAAGAATATGAGTTATCTCGAAAGAAAGCGGGTGCTTCCAGGCTCTGGTTAGGAGCATATCCTGCCCTGCACTAGAGCTAAGGGGAATCTTGACGTGCACTCTACCCTGGCCTACAGCTTTGATTTGCCCTCCAGAAGGGTAGTTGTGCAGCCTTTTCCTTGAGTCCTTAGTCACAGTTCTGCATTAGTTTAAAGGTACTCATCTTCTCAGGACTCCAGGCCCACTCGTGCCAGTACCCGTTTCCGTACAAGAACTCTGAGTACCCCAGGGCTCCCCTGGGCTTACCGGGCCACACTCACACCCGTAGGCCCTTCACTGTGCCCCTCTGTAGGCCGAGTGAAGCATAACAAACTGCACTCTTTCTTGGGAAAGCTAGAATTCCTCAGCTCACCAGCAGCCTCTGGAACACGGTTCTAGCAAGTCCAGCATACCATGGAAGTCTGCCTCATCGCCCTATTCTGAGCTGTACTGAGCAAAACTCTCTGCTTTGAAGTCCTTCGAGGACCTCATACCTGAAGTCACCGTATCTCAAGGAGAAAGACGGCTTGCATTCCAACTTCCACTAAAGCACAGTTTTCTGTGTAACACTTCAGGCTTTGGGGACAGGCACAGGGCTCTTAGGAGACCTAGGGCAGTCTATTGTCTAGGCACGTCGCTACATGTACAACACCCTGTGCAGAAAACTTGATTCTGGGAAGACTCAAGTAGCTAGCTAGGTCTCTTTTGTCCTCTTAGAAACCACAGATACTTACGCTGCGTGTCAATCTGGAAACAGGACCTGATGGGACTAGCCTTGTTTCCCATCATGAAAGCTCCTTTTATGCGCCTTGAAGCTAAGTGAAAAACACTGTTGGTGTCGTGCTTATACACACGACAGGCATGGCTGTGAGAGGGAAAAAGAGGTGTCACGAAGAAACATGGTATTCCAGTTTCTGAGTCAGAGCTGATCCTGTCCTGTTCTATAGCTAAAGGGAAACTCAAAGTGAGGCCTAACTTCGAAGGAGGGCCCTGATATGCCTTACAGCGGGTTAGGCGTGCAACAGCTTCCATGAGGCCTTAGTCGCTCTCCTGCTTTAGTTGAACGCTAGTAAGCTTTTCAGGCCGCCTAGATCCCTCGCGGCAGCACTCGTTTCCGTACAAGGATACTGAGTACCCGCAGGCTCCCCTGGGCTTGCTGGGCCGCACTCAGACCCGTAGGCCCATCAGGGTGCCCCTGGGTAGGCCGAGTGAAGGGTAACCCGCTGCACTCTTCCTTGGGCGAGCTAGATATCCCCAGCTCACCAACGGCTTCATGAACACGGTTCTAGCAAGGCCAGCATACCATGGAAGTCGTCCTCGTTGCCCTAGTCTGAGCGGTACTGAGAAAAACTCTCTGCTTACAAGTCCTTCTAGGACCTCATCCCTGAAGTCACCGTATCTCTAGGAGAAAGGCAGCTTGCACAGCAACTTCCACTACAGCACAGTTTTGTGTGGAACACTTCAGGTTTTTGGGAGAGGCACAGGACCCTAGGAGACCTAGGGCAGTCTGTCATCGAAGCAGTTCGCTACACGCAGAGGGCCCTATGCAGAAAAGTTGAATCAGGGAAGAGCCAGGGAGGTAGCTAGGTCTCTTTTGACCTGCCAGTACCCACAGACACTTATGCTGCATGTCAATCTGGTGATGGTGCCTGATGCGACTGGCCTTGTTTTCCCACCTTGAAAGCTCTTCTTCTGCGCCTTGAAGCTCCCTTAAAAACACTGTGGTTGTCAGGCTTATACTCACGGCAGGCATGGCTGTGAGAGGGAAAAAGAGGTTACACGAAGAGACAGGGTATTTCAGTTTCTGAGTCAGAGCTCATCCTGCCTTGTTATGTAGCTAAATGGAAACTCAAAGTGAGCCCTAGCTTCGAAGGAGGGCCCTGATATGCCATGCAGCGGGATAGGCGTACAACAGCTTCTATGAAGCCTTAGTCACTCTTCTGCTTTAGCTGAAGGCTAGTAAGCTTTTCTGGACTCCTAGACCCCTCGCGGCAGCACTCGCTTCCCTACCAAGGCACTGAGCACCCCCAGGCTCTCCTGAGTCGAAGATCAACATTCAGACACGTAGACCCTTCGGAGTACCCGTGTCTGTGCCGAGTGAAGGAGAGCATGATGCACACTTCGTCGCGGGACCTAGATTTTCTCAGCTCACCAATAGCCTCAGGAACATGATTCTAGGAGGTGCAGCATGCCATGCAAGTCTGCCTGCTTACAGTAGTCCGAGCTGTACTGAGAAAAACTCTTTGCTTACAATTCCTTCTACCACCTCATAGCTGAAGTCAACCTACCTCTAGGAGAAAGTCGGCTTGTGGTCCAAGTGCAACTAGAGCACACTTTCTGGTATAATGCTACAGGCTTTTGGAAGATGCCCAGGAGCCAGGACACCTAGGGAATTCTTTCATTTAGGCAGTTCGCTACACGCAGAACACCCGGCATAGGAAAGTGGATTCTCCAAGACCCAGGGAGTAGCTAGGTCTCTTTTGACTTGTTAGAAAGCACAGATGCTTCTTCTGCGTGTCAACCTGGAAATGGCGGCCTTAGGAGTCAAGCCTTGTTTTCCCGTCTTGAAAGCTCCATTCAAGCGGCCTTAAAGCTACCTGAGAAACACTGTGGTTGTGGGACTTGTATTCACTCCAGGCATGGCTCTGGAAGAATATGAGTTATCTCGAAAGAAAGCGGGTGCTTCCAGGCTCTGGTTAGGAGCATATCCTGCCCTGCACTAGAGCTAAGGGGAATCTTGACGTGCACTCTACCCTGGCCTACAGCTTTGATTTGCCCTCCAGAAGGGTAGTTGTGCAGCCTTTTCCTTGAGTCCTTAGTCACAGTTCTGCATTAGTTTAAAGGTACTCATCTTCTCAGGACTCCAGGCCCACTCGTGCCAGTACCCGTTTCCGTACAAGAACTCTGAGTACCCCAGGGCTCCCCTGGGCTTACCGGGCCACACTCACACCCGTAGGCCCTTCACTGTGCCCCTCTGTAGGCCGAGTGAAGCATAACAAACTGCACTCTTTCTTGGGAAAGCTAGAATTCCTCAGCTCACCAGCAGCCTCTGGAACACGGTTCTAGCAAGTCCAGCATACCATGGAAGTCTGCCTCATCGCCCTATTCTGAGCTGTACTGAGCAAAACTCTCTGCTTTGAAGTCCTTCGAGGACCTCATACCTGAAGTCACCGTATCTCAAGGAGAAAGACGGCTTGCATTCCAACTTCCACTAAAGCACAGTTTTCTGTGTAACACTTCAGGCTTTGGGGACAGGCACAGGGCTCTTAGGAGACCTAGGGCAGTCTATTGTCTAGGCACGTCGCTACATGTACAACACCCTGTGCAGAAAACTTGATTCTGGGAAGAGCCAAGTAGCTAGCTAGGTCTCTTTTGTCCTCTTAGAAACCACAGATACTTACGCTGCGTGTCAATCTGGAAACAGGACCTGATGGGACTAGCCTTGTTTCCCATCATGAAAGCTCCTTTTATGCGCCTTGAAGCTAAGTGAAAAACACTGTTGGTGTCGTGCTTATACACACGACAGGCATGGCTGTGAGAGGGAAAAAGAGGTGTCACGAAGAAACATGGTATTCCAGTTTCTGAGTCAGAGCTGATCCTGTCCTGTTCTATAGCTAAAGGGAAACTCAAAGTGAGGCCTAACTTCGAAGGAGGGCCCTGATATGCCTTACAGCGGGTTAGGCGTGCAACAGCTTCCATGAGGCCTTAGTCGCTCTCCTGCTTTAGTTGAACGCTAGTAAGCTTTTCAGGCCGCCTAGATCCCTCGCGGCAGCACTCGTTTCCGTACAAGGATACTGAGTACCCGCAGGCTCCCCTGGGCTTGCTGGGCCGCACTCAGACCCGTAGGCCCATCAGGGTGCCCCTGGGTAGGCCGAGTGAAGGGTAACCCGCTGCACTCTTCCTTGGGCGAGCTAGATATCCCCAGCTCACCAACGGCTTCATGAACACGGTTCTAGCAAGGCCAGCATACCATGGAAGTCGTCCTCGTTGCCCTAGTCTGAGCGGTACTGAGAAAAACTCTCTGCTTACAAGTCCTTCTAGGACCTCATCCCTGAAGTCACCGTATCTCTAGGAGAAAGGCAGCTTGCACAGCAACTTCCACTACAGCACAGTTTTGTGTGGAACACTTCAGGTTTTTGGGAGAGGCACAGGACCCTAGGAGACCTAGGGCAGTCTGTCATCGAAGCAGTTCGCTACACGCAGAGGGCCCTATGCAGAAAAGTTGAATCAGGGAAGAGCCAGGGAGGTAGCTAGGTCTCTTTTGACCTGCCAGTACCCACAGACACTTATGCTGCATGTCAATCTGGTGATGGTGCCTGATGCGACTGGCCTTGTTTTCCCACCTTGAAAGCTCTTCTTCTGCGCCTTGAAGCTCCCTTAAAAACACTGTGGTTGTCAGGCTTATACTCACGGCAGGCATGGCTGTGAGAGGGCAAAAGAGGTTTCACGACGAGACAGGGTATTTCACTTTCTAAATCAGAGCTGATCCTGTCCTGTTTTATAGCTAAGGGGAAACTCAAAGTGAGCCCTCGCTTCGAAGGCGGCCCCTGATATGCCTTACAGCGGGGTAGGCGTGCAACAGCTTCCATGAGGCCTGAGTCGCTCTTCTGCTTTAGTTGAACGCCAGTAAGCTTTTCAGGCCTCCTAGATCCCTCGCGGCAGCACTCGTTTCCGTACAAGGATACTGAGTACCCCCAGGCTCCCCTGGGCTTGCTGGGCCACACTCAGACCCGTAGGCCCATCAGGGTGCCCCTGGGTAGGCCGAGTGAAGGGTAACCCGCTGCACTCTTCCTTGGGCGAGCTAGATATCCCCAGCTCACCAACGGCTTCATGAACACGGTTCTAGCAAGGCCAGCATACCATGGAAGTCGTCCTCGTTGCCCTAGTCTGAGCGGTACTGAGAAAAACTCTCTGCTTACAAGTCCTTCTAGGACCTCATCCCTGAAGTCACCGTATCTCTAGGAGAAAGGCAGCTTGCACAGCAACTTCCACTACAGCACAGTTTTGTGTGGAACACTTCAGGTTTTTGGGAGAGGCACAGGACCCTAGGAGACCTAGGGCAGTCTGTCATCGAAGCAGTTCGCTACACGCAGAGGGCCCTATGCAGAAAAGTTGAATCAGGGAAGAGCCAGGGAGGTAGCTAGGTCTCTTTTGACCTGCCAGTACCCACAGACACTTATGCTGCATGTCAATCTGGTGATGGTGCCTGATGCGACTGGCCTTGTTTTCCCACCTTGAAAGCTCTTCTTATGCGCCTTGAAGCTCCCTTAAAAACACTGTGGTTGTCAGGCTTATACTCACGGCAGGCATGGCTGTGAGAGGGCAAAAGAGGTTTCACGACGAGACAGGGTATTTCAGTTTCTAAATCAGAGCTGATCCTGTCCTGTTTTATAGCTAAGGGGAAACTCAAAGTGAGCCCTCGCTTCGAAGGCGGCCCCTGATATGCCTTACAGCGGGGTAGGCGTGCAACAGCTTCCATGAGGCCTGAGTCGCTCTTCTGCTTTAGTTGAACGCCAGTAAGCTTTTCAGGCCTCCTAGATCCCTCGCGGCAGCACTCGTTTCCGTACAAGGATACTGAGTACCCCCAGGCTCCCCTGGGCTTGCTGGGCCGCACTCAGACCCGTAGGCCCATCAGAGTGCCCCTGGGTAGGCCGAGTGAAGGGTAACCCGCTGCACTCTTCCTTGGGCGAGCTAGATATCCCCAGCTCACCAACGGCTTCATGAACACGGTTCTAGCAAGGCCAGCATACCATGGAAGTCGTCCTCGTTGCCCTAGTCTGAGCGGTACTGAGAAAAACTCTCTGCTTACAAGTCCTTCTAGGACCTCATCCCTGAAGTCACCGTATCTCTAGGAGAAAGGCAGCTTGCACAGCAACTTCCACTACAGCACAGTTTTGTGTGGAACACTTCAGGTTTTTGGGAGAGGCACAGGACCCTAGGAGACCTAGGGCAGTCTGTCATCGAAGCAGTTCGCTACACGCAGAGGGCCCTATGCAGAAAAGTTGAATCAGGGAAGAGCCAGGGAGGTAGCTAGGTCTCTTTTGACCTGCCAGTACCCACGGACACTTATGCTGCGTGTCAATCTGGTGATGGTGCCTGATGCGACTGGCCTTGTTTTCCCACCTTGAAAGCTCTTCTTATGCGCCTTGAAGCTCCCTTAAAAACACTGTGGTTGTCAGGCTTATACTCACGGCAGGCATGGCTGTGAGAGGGCAAAAGAGGTTTCACGACGAGACAGGGTATTTCAGTTTCTAAATCAGAGCTGATCCTGTCCTGTTTTATAGCTAAGGGGAAACTCAAAGTGAGCCCTCGCTTCGAAGGCGGCCCCTGATATGCCTTACAGCGGGGTAGGCCTGCAACAGCTTCCATGAGGCCTGAGTCGCTCTTCTGCTTTAGTTGAACGCCAGTAAGCTTTTCTGGCCTCCTAGATCCCTCGCGGCAGCACTCGTTTCCGTACAAGGATACTGAGTACCCGCAGGCTCCCCTGGGCTTGCTGGGCCGCACTCAGACCCGTAGGCCCATCAGGGTGCCCCTGGGTAGGCCGAGTGAAGGGTAACCCGCTGCACTCTTCCTTGGGCGAGCTAGATATCCCCAGCTCACCAACGGCTTCATGAACACGGTTCTAGCAAGGCCAGCATACCATGGAAGTCGTCCTCGTTGCCCTAGTCTGAGCGGTACTGAGAAAAACTCTCTGCTTACAAGTCCTTCTAGGACCTCATCCCTGAAGTCACCGTATCTCTAGGAGAAACGCAGCTTGCACAGCAACTTCCA
Source organism: Eubalaena glacialis (assembly GCF_028564815.1). Taxonomy (NCBI): domain Eukaryota; kingdom Metazoa; phylum Chordata; class Mammalia; order Artiodactyla; family Balaenidae; genus Eubalaena; species Eubalaena glacialis. Next base: position 96,074,836 of record NC_083724.1, read on the forward strand.
CTACAGCACAGTTTTGTGTGGAACACTTCAGGTTTTTGGGAGAGGCACAGGACCCTAGGAGACCTAGGGCAGTCTTTCATCTAAGCAGTTCGCTACACGCAGAGCGCCCTATGCAGAAAAGTTGAATCAGGGAAGAGCCAGGGAGGTAGCTAGGTCTCTTTTGACCTGCCAGTACCCACGGACACTTATGCTGCGTGTCAACCTGGTGATGGTGCCTCATGCGACTGGCTTTGTTTTCCCACCTTGAAAGCTCTTCTTCTGCGCCTTGAAGCTCCCTTAAAAACACTGTGGTTGTCAGGCTTATACTCACGGCAGGCATGGCTGTGAGAGGGAAAAAGAGGTTACACGAAGAGACAGGGTATTTCAGTTTCTGAGTCAGAGCTCATCCTGCCTTGTTATGTAGCTAAATGGAAACTCAAAGTGAGCCCTAGCTTCGAAGGAGGGCCCTGATATGCCATGCAGCGGGATAGGCGTACAACAGCTTCTATGAAGCCTTAGTCACTCTTCTGCTTTAGCTGAAGGCTAGTAAGCTTTTCTGGACTCCTAGACCCCTCGCGGCAGCACTCGCTTCCCTACAAAGGCACTGAGCACCCCCAGGCTCTCCTGAGTCGAAGATCAACATTCAGACACGTAGACCCTTCGGAGTACCCGTGTCTGTGCCGAGTGAAGGAGAGCATGATGCACACTTCGTCGCAGGACCTAGATTTTCTCAGCTCACCAATAGCCTCAGGAACATGATTCTAGGAGGTGCAGCATGCCATGCAAGTCTGCCTGCTTACAGTAGTCCGAGCTGTACTGAGAAAAACTCTTTGCTTACAATTCCTTCTACCACCTCATAGCTGAAGTCAACCTACCTCTAGGAGAAAGTCGGCTTGTGGTCCAAGTGCAACTAGAGCACACTTTCTGGTATAATGCTACAGGCTTTTGGAAGATGCCCAGGAGCCAGGACACCTAGGGAATTCTTTCATTTAGGCAGTTCGCTACACGCAGAACACCCGGCATAGGAAAGTGGATTCTCCAAGACCCAGGGAGTAGCTAGGTCTCTTTTGACTTGTTAGAAAGCACAGATGCTTCTTCTGCGTGTCAACCTGGAAATGGCGGCCTTAGGAGTCAAGCCTTGTTTTCCCGTCTTGAAAGCTCCATTCAAGCGGCCTTAAAGCTACCTGAGAAACACTGTGGTTGTGGGACTTGTATTCACTCCAGGCATGGCTCTGGAAGAACATGAGTTATCTCGAAAGAAAGCGGGTGCTTCCAGGCTCTGGTTAGGAGCATATCCTGCCCTGCACTAGAGCTAAGGGGAATCTTGACGTGCACTCTACCCTGGCCTACAGCTCTGATTTGCCCTCCAGAAGGGTAGTTGTGCAGCCTTTTCCTTGAGTCCTTAGTCACAGTTCTGCATTAGTTTAAAGGTACTAATCTTCTCAGGACTCCAGTCCCACTCGTGCCAGTACCCGTTTCCGTACAAGAACTCTGAGTACCCCAGGGCTCCCCTGGGCTTGCCGGGCCACACTCACACCCGTAGGCCCTTCACTGTGCCCCTCTGTAGGCCGAGTGAAGCATAACAAACTGCACTCTTTCTTGGGAAAGCTAGATTTCCTCAGCTCACCAGCAGCCTCTGGAACACGGTTCTAGCAAGTCCAGCATACCATGGAAGTCTGCCTCATCGCCCTATTCTGAGCTGTACTGAGCAAAACTCTCTGCTTTGAAGTCCTTCGAGGACCTCATACCTGAAGTCACCGTATCTCAAGGAGAAAGACGGCTTGCATTCCCACTTCCACTAAAGCACAGTTTTCTGTGTAACACTTCAGGCTTTGGGGACATGCACAGGGCTCTTAGGAGACCTAGGGCAGTCTATTGTCTAGGCACGTCGCTACATGTACAACACCCTGTGCAGAAAACTTGATTCTGGGAAGAGCCAAGTAGCTAGCTAGGTCTCTTTTGTCCTCTTAGAAACCACAGATACTTACGCTGCGTGTCAATCTGGAAACAGGACCTGATGGGACTAGCCTTGTTTCCCATCATGAAAGCTCCTTTTATGCGCCTTGAAGCTAAGTGAAAAACACTGTTGGTGTCGTGCTTATACACACGACAGGCATGGCTGTGAGAGGGAAAAAGAGGTGTCACGAAGAAACATGGTATTCCAGTTTCTGAGTCAGAGCTGATCCTGTCCTGTTCTATAGCTAAAGGGAAACTCAAAGTGAGGCCTAACTTCGAAGGAGGGCCCTGATATGCCTTACAGCGGGTTAGGCGTGCAACAGCTTCCATGAGGCCTTAGTCGCTCTCCTGCTTTAGTTGAACGCTAGTAAGCTTTTCAGGCCGCCTAGATCCCTCGCGGCAGCACTCGTTTCCGTACAAGGATACTGAGTACCCCCAGGCTCCCCTGGGCTTGCTGGGCCGCACTCAGACCCGTAGGCCCATCAGGGTGCCCCTGGGTAGGCCGAGTGAAGGGTAACCCGCTGCACTCTTCCTTGGGCGAGCTAGATATCCCCAGCTCACCAACGGCTTCATGAACACGGTTCTAGCAAGGCCAGCATACCATGGAAGTCGTCCTCGTTGCCCTAGTCTGAGCGGTACTGAGAAAAACTCTCTGCTTACAAGTCCTTCTAGGACCTCATCCCTGAAGTCACCGTATCTCTAGGAGAAAGGCAGCTTGCACAGCAACTTCCACTACAGCACAGTTTTGTGTGGAACACTTCAGGTTTTTGGGAGAGGCACAGGACCCTAGGAGACCTAGGGCAGTCTGTCATCGAAGCAGTTCGCTACACGCAGAGGGCCCTATGCAGAAAAGTTGAATCAGGGAAGAGCCAGGGAGGTAGCTAGGTCTCTTTTGACCTGCCAGTACCCACAGACACTTATGCTGCATGTCAATCTGGTGATGGTGCCTGATGCGACTGGCCTTGTTTTCCCACCTTGAAAGCTCTTCTTATGCGCCTTGAAGCTCCCTTAAAAACACTGTGGTTGTCAGGCTTATACTCACGGCAGGCATGGCTGTGAGAGGGCAAAAGAGGTTTCACGACGAGACAGGGTATTTCACTTTCTAAATCAGAGCTGATCCTGTCCTGTTTTATAGCTAAGGGGAAACTCAAAGTGAGCCCTCGCTTCGAAGGCGGCCCCTGATATGCCTTACAGCGGGGTAGGCGTGCAACAGCTTCCATGAGGCCTGAGTCGCTCTTCTGCTTTAGTTGAACGCCAGTAAGCTTTTCAGGCCTCCTAGATCCCTCGCGGCAGCACTCGTTTCCGTACAAGGATACTGAGTACCCCCAGGCTCCCCTGGGCTTGCTGGGCCACACTCAGACCCGTAGGCCCATCAGGGTGCCCCTGGGTAGGCCGAGTGAAGGGTAACCCGCTGCACTCTTCCTTGGGCGAGCTAGATATCCCCAGCTCACCAACGGCTTCATGAACACGGTTCTAGCAAGGCCAGCATACCATGGAAGTCGTCCTCGTTGCCCTAGTCTGAGCGGTACTGAGAAAAACTCTCTGCTTACAAGTCCTTCTAGGACCTCATCCCTGAAGTCACCGTATCTCTAGGAGAAAGGCAGCTTGCACAGCAACTTCCACTACAGCACAGTTTTGTGTGGAACACTTCAGGTTTTTGGGAGAGGCACAGGACCCTAGGAGACCTAGGGCAGTCTGTCATCGAAGCAGTTCGCTACACGCAGAGGGCCCTATGCAGAAAAGTTGAATCAGGGAAGAGCCAGGGAGGTAGCTAGGTCTCTTTTGACCTGCCAGTACCCACAGACACTTATGCTGCATGTCAATCTGGTGATGGTGCCTGATGCGACTGGCCTTGTTTTCCCACCTTGAAAGCTCTTCTTATGCGCCTTGAAGCTCCCTTAAAAACACTGTGGTTGTCAGGCTTATACTCACGGCAGGCATGGCTGTGAGAGGGCAAAAGAGGTTTCACGACGAGACAGGGTATTTCAGTTTCTAAATCAGAGCTGATCCTGTCCTGTTTTATAGCTAAGGGGAAACTCAAAGTGAGCCCTCGCTTCGAAGGCGGCCCCTGATATGCCTTACAGCGGGGTAGGCGTGCAACAGCTTCCATGAGGCCTGAGTCGCTCTTCTGCTTTAGTTGAACGCCAGTAAGCTTTTCAGGCCTCCTAGATCCCTCGCGGCAGCACTCGTTTCCGTACAAGGATACTGAGTACCCCCAGGCTCCCCTGGGCTTGCTGGGCCGCACTCAGACCCGTAGGCCCATCAGAGTGCCCCTGGGTAGGCCGAGTGAAGGGTAACCCGCTGCACTCTTCCTTGGGCGAGCTAGATATCCCCAGCTCACCAACGGCTTCATGAACACGGTTCTAGCAAGGCCAGCATACCATGGAAGTCGTCCTCGTTGCCCTAGTCTGAGCGGTACTGAGAAAAACTCTCTGCTTACAAGTCCTTCTAGGACCTCATCCCTGAAGTCACCGTATCTCTAGGAGAAACGCAGCTTGCACAGCAACTTCCACTACAGCACAGTTTTGTGTGGAACACTTCAGGTTTTTGGGAGAGGCACAGGACCCTAGGAGACCTAGGGCAGTCTTTCATCTAAGCAGTTCGCTACACGCAGAGCGCCCTATGCAGAAAAGTTGAATCAGGGAAGAGCCAGGGAGGTAGCTAGGTCTCTTTTGACCTGCCAGTACCCACGGACACTTATGCTGCGTGTCAACCTGGTGATGGTGCCTCATGCGACTGGCTTTGTTTTCCCACCTTGAAAGCTCTTCTTCTGCGCCTTGAAGCTCCCTTAAAAACACTGTGGTTGTCAGGCTTATACTCACGGCAGGCATGGCTGTGAGAGGGAAAAAGAGGTTACACGAAGAGACAGGGTATTTCAGTTTCTGAGTCAGAGCTCATCCTGCCTTGTTATGTAGCTAAATGGAAACTCAAAGTGAGCCCTAGCTTCGAAGGAGGGCCCTGATATGCCATGCAGCGGGATAGGCGTACAACAGCTTCTATGAAGCCTTAGTCACTCTTCTGCTTTAGCTGAAGGCTAGTAAGCTTTTCTGGACTCCTAGACCCCTCGCGGCAGCACTCGCTTCCCTACAAAGGCACTGAGCACCCCCAGGCTCTCCTGAGTCGAAGATCAACATTCAGACACGTAGACCCTTCGGAGTACCCGTGTCTGTGCCGAGTGAAGGAGAGCATGATGCACACTTCGTCGCGGGACCTAGATTTTCTCAGCTCACCAATAGCCTCAGGAACATGATTCTAGGAGGTGCAGCATGCCATGCAAGTCTGCCTGCTTACAGTAGTCCGAGCTGTACTGAGAAAAACTCTTTGCTTACAATTCCTTCTACCACCTCATAGCTGAAGTCAACCTACCTCTAGGAGAAAGTCGGCTTGTGGTCCAAGTGCAACTAGAGCACACTTTCTGGTATAATGCTACAGGCTTTTGGAAGATGCCCAGGAGCCAGGACACCTAGGGAATTCTTTCATTTAGGCAGTTCGCTACACGCAGAACACCCGGCATAGGAAAGTGGATTCTCCAAGACCCAGGGAGTAGCTAGGTCTCTTTTGACTTGTTAGAAAGCACAGATGCTTCTTCTGCGTGTCAACCTGGAAATGGCGGCCTTAGGAGTCAAGCCTTGTTTTCCCGTCTTGAAAGCTCCATTCAAGCGGCCTTAAAGCTACCTGAGAAACACTGTGGTTGTGGGACTTGTATTCACTCCAGGCATGGCTCTGGAAGAACATGAGTTATCTCGAAAGAAAGCGGGTGCTTCCAGGCTCTGGTTAGGAGCATATCCTGCCCTGCACTAGAGCTAAGGGGAATCTTGACGTGCACTCTACCCTGGCCTACAGCTCTGATTTGCCCTCCAGAAGGGTAGTTGTGCAGCCTTTTCCTTGAGTCCTTAGTCACAGTTCTGCATTAGTTTAAAGGTACTAATCTTCTCAGGACTCCAGTCCCACTCGTGCCAGTACCCGTTTCCGTACAAGAACTCTGAGTACCCCAGGGCTCCCCTGGGCTTGCCGGGCCACACTCACACCCGTAGGCCCTTCACTGTGCCCCTCTGTAGGCCGAGTGAAGCATAACAAACTGCACTCTTTCTTGGGAAAGCTAGATTTCCTCAGCTCACCAGCAGCCTCTGGAACACGGTTCTAGCAAGTCCAGCATACCATGGAAGTCTGCCTCATCGCCCTATTCTGAGCTGTACTGAGCAAAACTCTCTGCTTTGAAGTCCTTCGAGGACCTCACACCTGAAGTCACCGTATCTCAAGGAGAAAGACGGCTTGCATTCCAACTTCCACTAAAGCACAGTTTTCTGTGTAACACTTCAGGCTTTGGGGACATGCACAGGGCTCTTAGGAGACCTAGGGCAGTCTATTGTCTAGGCACGTCGCTACATGTACAACACCCTGTGCAGAAAACTTGATTCTGGGAAGAGCCAAGTAGCTAGCTAGGTCTCTTTTGTCCTCTTAGAAACCACAGATACTTACGCTGCGTGTCAATCTGGAAACAGGACCTGATGGGACTAGCCTTGTTTCCCATCATGAAAGCTCCTTTTATGCGCCTTGAAGCTAAGTGAAAAACACTGTTGGTGTCGGGCTTATACACACGACAGGCATGGCTGTGAGAGGGCAAAAGAGGTGTCACGAAGAAACATGGTATTCCAGTTTCTGAGTCAGAGCTGATCCTGTCCTGTTCTATAGCTAAAGGGAAACTCAAAGAGAGGCCTAACTTCGAAGGAGGGCCCTGATATGCCTTACAGCGGGTTAGGCGTGCAACAGCTTCCATGAGGCCTTAGCCGCTCTCCTGCTTTAGTTGAACGCTAGTAAGCTTTTCAGGCCGCCTAGATCCCTCGCGGCAGCACTCGTTTCCGTACAAGGATACTGAGTACCCCCAGGCTCCCCTGGGCTTGCTGGGCCGCACTCAGACCCGTAGGCCCATCAGGGTGCCCCTGGGTAGGCCGAGTGAAGGGTAACCCTCTGCACTCTTCCTTGGGCGAGCTAGATATCCCCAGCTCACCAACGGCTTCATGAACACGGTTCTAGCAAGGCCAGCATACCATGGAAGTCGTCCTCGTTGCCCTAGTCTGAGCGGTACTGAGAAAAACTCTCTGCTTACAAGTCCTTCTAGGACCTCATCCCTGAAGTCACCGTATCTCTAGGAGAAAGGCAGCTTGCACAGCAACTTCCACTACAGCACAGTTTTGTGTGGAACACTTCAGGTTTTTGGGAGAGGCACAGGACCCTAGGAGACCTAGGGCAGTCTGTCATCGAAGCAGTTCGCTACACGCAGAGGGCCCTATGCAGAAAAGTTGAATCAGGGAAGAGCCAGGGAGGTAGCTAGGTCTCTTTTGACCTGCCAGTACCCACAGACACTTATGCTGCATGTCAATCTGGTGATGGTGCCTGATGCGACTGGCCTTGTTTTCCCACCTTGAAAGCTCTTCTTATGCGCCTTGAAGCTCCCTTAAAAACACTGTGGTTGTCAGGCTTATACTCACGGCAGGCATGGCTGTGAGAGGGCAAAAGAGGTTTCACGACGAGACAGGGTATTTCAGTTTCTAAATCAGAGCTGATCCTGTCCTGTTTTATAGCTAAGGGGAAACTCAAAGTGAGCCCTCGCTTCGAAGGTGGCCCCTGATATGCCTTACAGCGGGGTAGGCGTGCAACAGCTTCCATGAGGCCTGAGTCGCTCTTCTGCTTTAGTTGAACGCCAGTAAGCTTTTCAGGCCTCCTAGATCCCTCGCGGCAGCACTCGTTTCCGTACAAGGATACTGAGTACCCCCAGGCTCCCCTGGGCTTGCTGGGCCGCACTCAGACCCGTAGGCCCATCAGAGTGCCCCTGGGTAGGCCGAGTGAAGGGTAACCCGCTGCACTCTTCCTTGGGCGAGCTAGATATCCCCAGCTCACCAACGGCTTCATGAACACGGTTCTAGCAAGGCCAGCATACCATGGAAGTCGTCCTCGTTGCCCTAGTCTGAGCGGTACTGAGAAAAACTCTCTGCTTACAAGTCCTTCTAGGACCTCATCCCTGAAGTCACCGTATCTCTAGGAGAAAGGCAGCTTGCACAGCAACTTCCACTACAGCACAGTTTTGTGTGGAACACTTCAGGTTTTTGGGAGAGGCACAGGACCCTAGGAGACCTAGGGCAGTCTGTCATCGAAGCAGTTCGCTACACGCAGAGGGCCCTATGCAGAAAAGTTGAATCAGGGAAGAGCCAGGGAGGTAGCTAGGTCTCTTTTGACCTGCCAGTACCCACGGACACTTATGCTGCGTGTCAATCTGGTGATGGTGCCTGATGCGACTGGCCTTGTTTTCCCACCTTGAAAGCTCTTCTTATGCGCCTTGAAGCTCCCTTAAAAACACTGTGGTTGTCAGGCTTATACTCACGGCAGGCATGGCTGTGAGAGGGCAAAAGAGGTTTCACGACGAGACAGGGTATTTCAGTTTCTAAATCAGAGCTGATCCTGTCCTGTTTTATAGCTAAGGGGAAACTCAAAGTGAGCCCTCGCTTCGAAGGCGGCCCCTGATATGCCTTACAGCGGGGTAGGCCTGCAACAGCTTCCATGAGGCCTGAGTCGCTCTTCTGCTTTAGTTGAACGCCAGTAAGCTTTTCTGGCCTCCTAGATCCCTCGCGGCAGCACTCGTTTCCGTACAAGGATACTGAGTACCCCCAGGCTCCCCTGGGCTTGCTGGGCCACACTCAGACCCGTAGGCCCATCAGGGTGCCCCTGGGTAGGCCGAGTGAAGGGTAACCCGCTGCACTCTTCCTTGGGCGAGCTAGATATCCCCAGCTCACCAACGGCTTCATGAACACGGTTCTAGCAAGGCCAGCATACCATGGAAGTCGTCCTCGTTGCCCTAGTCTGAGCGGTACTGAGAAAAACTCTCTGCTTACAAGTCCTTCTAGGACCTCATCCCTGAAGTCACCGTATCTCTAGGAGAAAGGCAGCTTGCACAGCAACTTCCACTACAGCACAGTTTTGTGTGGAACACTTCAGGTTTTTGGGAGAGGCACAGGACCCTAGGAGACCTAGGGCAGTCTTTCATCTAAGCAGTTCGCTACACGCAGAGCGCCCTATGCAGAAAAGTTGAATCAGGGAAGAGCCAGGGAGGTAGCTAGGTCTCTTTTGACCTGCCAGTACCCACGGACACTTATGCTGCGTGTCAACCTGGTGATGGTGCCTGATGCGACTGGCTTTGTTTTCCCACCTTGAAAGCTCTTCTTCTGCGCCTTGAAGCTCCCTTAAAAACACTGTGGTTGTCAGGCTTATACTCACGGCAGGCATGGCTGTGAGAGGGAAAAAGAGGTTACACGAAGAGACAGGGTATTTCAGTTTCTGAGTCAGAGCTCATCCTGCCTTGTTATGTAGCTAAATGGAAACTCAAAGTGAGCCCTAGCTTCGAAGGAGGGCCCTGATATGCCATGCAGCGGGATAGGCGTACAACAGCTTCTATGAAGCCTTAGTCACTCTTCTGCTTTAGCTGAAGGCTAGTAAGCTTTTCTGGACTCCTAGACCCCTCGCGGCAGCACTCGCTTCCCTACAAAGGCACTGAGCACCCCCAGGCTCTCCTGAGTCGAAGATCAACATTCAGACACGTAGACCCTTCGGAGTACCCGTGTCTGTGCCGAGTGAAGGAGAGCATGATGCACACTTCGTCGCGGGACCTAGATTTTCTCAGCTCACCAATAGCCTCAGGAACATGATTCTAGGAGGTGCAGCATGCCATGCAAGTCTGCCTGCTTACAGTAGTCCGAGCTGTACTGAGAAAAACTCTTTGCTTACAATTCCTTCTACCACCTCATAGCTGAAGTCAACCTACCTCTAGGAGAAAGTCGGCTTGTGGTCCAAGTGCAACTAGAGCACACTTTCTGGTATAATGCTACAGGCTTTTGGAAGATGCCCAGGAGCCAGGACACCTAGGGAATTCTTTCATTTAGGCAGTTCGCTACACGCAGAACACCCGGCATAGGAAAGTGGATTCTCCAAGACCCAGGGAGTAGCTAGGTCTCTTTTGACTTGTTAGAAAGCACAGATGCTTCTTCTGCGTGTCAACCTGGAAATGGCGGCCTTAGGAGTCAAGCCTTGTTTTCCCGTCTTGAAAGCTCCATTCAAGCGGCCTTAAAGCTACCTGAGAAACACTGTGGTTGTGGGACTTGTATTCACTCCAGGCATGGCTCTGGAAGAACATGAGTTATCTCGAAAGAAAGCGGGTGCTTCCAGGCTCTGGTTAGGAGCATATCCTGCCCTGCACTAGAGCTAAGGGGAATCTTGACGTGCACTCTACCCTGGCCTACAGCTCTGATTTGCCCTCCAGAAGGGTAGTTGTGCAGCCTTTTCCTTGAGTCCTTAGTCACAGTTCTGCATTAGTTTAAAGGTACTAATCTTCTCAGGACTCCAGTCCCACTCGTGCCAGTACCCGTTTCCGTACAAGAACTCTGAGTACCCCAGGGCTCCCCTGGGCTTGCCGGGCCACACTCACACCCGTAGGCCCTTCACTGTGCCCCTCTGTAGGCCGAGTGAAGCATAACAAACTGCACTCTTTCTTGGGAAAGCTAGATTTCCTCAGCTCACCAGCAGCCTCTGGAACACGGTTCTAGCAAGTCCAGCATACCATGGAAGTCTGCCTCATCGCCCTATTCTGAGCTGTACTGAGCAAAACTCTCTGCTTTGAAGTCCTTCGAGGACCTCATACCTGAAGTCACCGTATCTCAAGGAGAAAGACGGCTTGCATTCCAACTTCCACTAAAGCACAGTTTTCTGTGTAACACTTCAGGCTTTGGGGACATGCACAGGGCTTTAGGAGACCTAGGGCAGTCTATTGTCTAGGCACGTCGCTACATGTACAACACCCTGTGCAGAAAACTTGATTCTGGGAAGAGCCAAGTAGCTAGCTAGGTCTCTTTTGTCCTCTTAGAAACCACAGATACTTACGCTGCGTGTCAATCTGGAAACAGGACCTGATGGGACTAGCCTTGTTTCCCATCATGAAAGCTCCTTTTATGCGCCTTGAAGCTAAGTGAAAAACACTGTTGGTGTCGTGCTTATACACACGACAGGCATGGCTGTGAGAGGGAAAAAGAGGTGTCACGAAGAAACATGGTATTCCAGTTTCTGAGTCAGAGCTGATCCTGTCCTGTTCTATAGCTAAAGGGAAACTCAAAGAGAGGCCTAACTTCGAAGGAGGGCCCTGATATGCCTTACAGCGGGTTAGGCGTGCAACAGCTTCCATGAGGCCTTAGCCGCTCTCCTGCTTTAGTTGAACGCTAGTAAGCTTTTCAGGCCGCCTAGATCCCTCGCGGCAGCACTCGTTTCCGTACAAGGATACTGAGTACCCCCAGGCTCCCCTGGGCTTGCTGGGCCGCACTCAGACCCGTAGGCCCATCAGGGTGCCCCTAGGTAGGCCGAGTGAAGGGTAACCCTCTGCACTCTTCCTTGGGCGAGCTAGATATCCCCAGCTCACCAACGGCTTCATGAACACGGTTCTAGCAAGGCCAGCATACCATGGAAGTCGTCCTCGTTGCCCTAGTCTGAGCGGTACTGAGAAAAACTCTCTGCTTACAAGTCCTTCTAGGACCTCATCCCTGAAGTCACCGTATCTCTAGGAGAAAGGCAGCTTGCACAGCAACTTCCACTACAGCACAGTTTTGTGTGGAACACTTCAGGTTTTTGGGAGAGGCACAGGACCCTAGGAGACCTAGGGCAGTCTGTCATCGAAGCAGTTCGCTACACGCAGAGGGCCCTATGCAGAAAAGTTGAATCAGGGAAGAGCCAGGGAGGTAGCTAGGTCTCTTTTGACCTGCCAGTACCCACAGACACTTATGCTGCATGTCAATCTGGTGATGGTGCCTGATGCGACTGGCCTTGTTTTCCCACCTTGAAAGCTCTTCTTATGCGCCTTGAAGCTCCCTTAAAAACACTGTGGTTTTCAGGCTTATACTCACGGCAGGCATGGCTGTGAGAGGGCAAAAGAGGTTTCACGACGAGACAGGGTATTTCAGTTTCTAAATCAGAGCTGATCCTGTCCTGTTTTATAGCTAAGGGGAAACTCAAAGTGAGCCCTCGCTTCGAAGGTGGCCCCTGATATGCCTTACAGCGGGGTAGGCGTGCAACAGCTTCCATGAGGCCTGAGTCGCTCTTCTGCTTTAGTTGAACGCCAGTAAGCTTTTCAGGCCTCCTAGATCCCTCGCGGCAGCACTCGTTTCCGTACAAGGATACTGAGTACCCCCAGGCTCCCCTGGGCTTGCTGGGCCGCACTCAGACCCGTAGGCCCATCAGAGTGCCCCTGGGTAGGCCGAGTGAAGGGTAACCCGCTGCACTCTTCCTTGGGCGAGCTAGATATCCCCAGCTCACCAACGGCTTCATGAACACGGTTCTAGCAAGGCCAGCATACCATGGAAGTCGTCCTCGTTGCCCTAGTCTGAGCGGTACTGAGAAAAACTCTCTGCTTACAAGTCCTTCTAGGACCTCATCCCTGAAGTCACCGTATCTCTAGGAGAAAGGCAGCTTGCACAGCAACTTCCACTACAGCACAGTTTTTTGTGGAACACTTCAGGTTTTTGGGAGAGGCACAGGACCCTAGGAGACCTAGGGCAGTCTGTCATCTAAGCAGTTCGCTACACGCAGAGGGCCCTATGCAGAAAAGTTGAATCAGGGAAGAGCCAGGGAGGTAGCTAGGTCTCTTTTGACCTGCCAGTACCCACAGACACTTATGCTGCATGTCAATCTGGTGATGGTGCCTGATGCGACTGGCCTTGTTTTCCCACCTTGAAAGCTCTTCTTCTGCGCCTTGAAGCTCCCTTAAAAACACTGTGGTTGTCAGGCTTATACTCACGGCAGGCATGGCTGTGAGAGGGAAAAAGAGGTTACACGAAGAGACAGGGTATTTCAGTTTCTGAGTCAGAGCTCATCCTGCCTTGTTATGTAGCTAAATGGAAACTCAAAGTGAGCCCTAGCTTCGAAGGAGGGCCCTGATATGCCATGCAGCGGGATAGGCGTACAACAGCTTCTATGAAGCCTTAGTCACTCTTCTGCTTTAGCTGAAGGCTAGTAAGCTTTTCTGGACTCCTAGACCCCTCGCGGCAGCACTCGCTTCCCTACCAAGGCACTGAGCACCCCCAGGCTCTCCTGAGTCGAAGATCAACATTCAGACACGTAGACCCTTCGGAGTACCCGTGTCTGTGCCGAGTGAAGGAGAGCATGATGCACACTTCGTCGCGGGACCTAGATTTTCTCAGCTCACCAATAGCCTCAGGAACATGATTCTAGGAGGTGCAGCATGCCATGCAAGTCTGCCTGCTTACAGTAGTCCGAGCTGTACTGAGAAAAACTCTTTGCTTACAATTCCTTCTACCACCTCATAGCTGAAGTCAACCTACCTCTAGGAGAAAGTCGGCTTGTGGTCCAAGTGCAACTAGAGCACACTTTCTGGTATAATGCTACAGGCTTTTGGAAGATGCCCAGGAGCCAGGACACCTAGGGAATTCTTTCATTTAGGCAGTTCGCTACACGCAGAACACCCGGCATAGGAAAGTGGATTCTCCAAGACCCAGGGAGTAGCTAGGTCTCTTTTGACTTGTTAGAAAGCACAGATGCTTCTTCTGCGTGTCAACCTGGAAATGGCGGCCTTAGGAGTCAAGCCTTGTTTTCCCGTCTTGAAAGCTCCATTCAAGCGGCCTTAAAGCTACCTGAGAAACACTGTGGTTGTGGGACTTGTATTCACTCCAGGCATGGCTCTGGAAGAACATGAGTTATCTCGAAAGAAAGCGGGTGCTTCCAGGCTCTGGTTAGGAGCATATCCTGCCCTGCACTAGAGCTAAGGGGAATCTTGACGTGCACTCTACCCTGGCCTACAGCTCTGATTTGCCCTCCAGAAAGGTAGTTGTGCAGCCTTTTCCTTGAGTCCTTAGTCACAGTTCTGCATTAGTTTAAAGGTACTAATCTTCTCAGGACTCCAGTCCCACTCGTGCCAGTACCCGTTTCCGTACAAGAACTCTGAGTACCCCAGGGCTCCCCTGGGCTTGCCGGGCCACACTCACACCCGTAGGCCCTTCACTGTGCCCCTCTGTAGGCCGAGTGAAGCATAACAAACTGCACTCTTTCTTGGGAAAGCTAGATTTCCTCAGCTCACCAGCAGCCTCTGGAACACGGTTCTAGCAAGTCCAGCATACCATGGAAGTCTGCCTCATCGCCCTATTCTGAGCTGTACTGAGCAAAACTCTCTGCTTTGAAGTCCTTCGAGGACCTCATACCTGAAGTCACCGTATCTCAAGGAGAAAGACGGCTTGCATTCCAACTTCCACTAAAGCACAGTTTTCTGTGTAACACTTCAGGCTTTGGGGACAGGCACAGGGCTTTAGGAGACCTAGGGCAGTCTATTGTCTAGGCACGTCGCTACATGTACAACACCCTGTGCAGAAAACTTGATTCTGGGAAGAGCCAAGTAGCTAGCTAGGTCTCTTTTGTCCTCTTAGAAACCACAGATACTTACGCTGCGTGTCAATCTGGAAACAGGACCTGATGGGACTAGCCTTGTTTCCCATCATGAAAGCTCCTTTTATGCGCCTTGAAGCTAAGTGAAAAACACTGTTGGTGTCGTGCTTATACACACGACAGGCATGGCTGTGAGAGGGAAAAAGAGGTGTCACGAAGAAACATGGTATTCCAGTTTCTGAGTCAGAGCTGATCCTGTCCTGTTCTATAGCTAAAGGGAAACTCAAAGTGAGGCCTAACTTCGAAGGAGGGCCCTGATATGCCTTACAGCGGGTTAGGCGTGCAACAGCTTCCATGAGGCCTTAGTCGCTCTCCTGCTTTAGTTGAACGCTAGTAAGCTTTTCAGGCCGCCTAGATCCCTCGCGGCAGCACTCGTTTCCGTACAAGGATACTGAGTACCCGCAGGCTCCCCTGGGCTTGCTGGGCCGCACTCAGACCCGTAGGCCCATCAGGGTGCCCCTGGGTAGGCCGAGTGAAGGGTAACCCGCTGCACTCTTCCTTGGGCGAGCTAGATATCCCCAGCTCACCAACGGCTTCATGAACACGGTTCTAGCAAGGCCAGCATACCATGGAAGTCGTCCTCGTTGCCCTAGTCTGAGCGGTACTGAGAAAAACTCTCTGCTTACAAGTCCTTCTAGGACCTCATCCCTGAAGTCACCGTATCTCTAGGAGAAAGGCAGCTTGCACAGCAACTTCCACTACAGCACAGTTTTGTGTGGAACACTTCAGGTTTTTGGGAGAGGCACAGGACCCTAGGAGACCTAGGGCAGTCTGTCATCGAAGCAGTTCGCTACACGCAGAGGGCCCTATGCAGAAAAGTTGAATCAGGGAAGAGCCAGGGAGGTAGCTAGGTCTCTTTTGACCTGCCAGTACCCACAGACACTTATGCTGCATGTCAATCTGGTGATGGTGCCTGATGCGACTGGCCTTGTTTTCCCACCTTGAAAGCTCTTCTTATGCGCCTTGAAGCTCCCTTAAAAACACTGTGGTTGTCAGGCTTATACTCACGGCAGGCATGGCTGTGAGAGGGAAAAAGAGGTTTCACGACGAGACAGGGTATTTCAGTTTCTAAATCAGAGCTGATCCTGTCCTGTTTTATAGCTAAGGGGAAACTCAAAGTGAGCCCTCGCTTCGAAGGCGGCCCCTGATATGCCTTACAGCGGGGTAGGCGTGCAACAGCTTCCATGAGGCCTGAGTCACTCTTCTGCTTTAGTTGAACGCCAGTAAGCTTTTCAGGCCTCCTAGATCCCTCGCGGCAGCACTCGTTTCCGTACAAGGATACTGAGTACCCCCAGGCTCCCCTGGGCTTGCTGGGCCACACTCAGACCCGTAGGCCCATCAGGGTGCCCCTGGGTAGGCCGAGTGAAGGGTAACCCGCTGCACTCTTCCTTGGGCGAGCTAGATATCCCCAGCTCACCAACGGCTTCATGAACACGGTTCTAGCAAGGCCAGCATACCATGGAAGTCGTCCTCGTTGCCCTAGTCTGAGCGGTACTGAGAAAAACTCTCTGCTTACAAGTCCTTCCAGGACCTCATCCCTGAAGTCACCGTATCTCTAGGAGAAAGGCAGCTTGCACAGCAACTTCCACTACAGCACAGTTTTGTGTGGAACACTTCAGGTTTTTGGGAGAGGCACAGGACCCTAGGGGACCTAGGGCAGTCTTTCATCTAAGCAGTTCGCTACACGCAGAGCGCCCTATGCAGAAATGTTGAATCAGGGAAGAACCAGGGATGTAGTTAGGTCTCTTTTGACCTGCCAGTACCCACGGACACTTATGCTGCGTGTCAACCTGGTGATGGTGCCTGATGCGACTGGCTTTGTTTTCCCACCTTGAAAGCTCTTCTTCTGCGCCTTGAAGCTCCCTTAAAAACACTGTGGTTGTCAGGCTTATACTCACGGCAGGCATGGCTGTGAGAGGGAAAAAGAGGTTACACGAAGAGACAGGGTATTTCAGTTTCTGAGTCAGAGCTCATCCTGCCTTGTTATGTAGCTAAATGGAAACTCAAAGTGAGCCCTAGCTTCGAAGGAGGGCCCTGATATGCCATGCAGCGGGATAGGCGTACAATAGCTTCTATGAAGCCTTAGTCACTCTTCTGCTTTAGCTGAAGGCTAGTAAGCTTTTCTGGACTCCTAGACCCCTCGCGGCAGCACTCGCTTCCCTACCAAGGCACTGAGCACCCCCAGGCTCTCCTGAGTCGAAGATCAACATTCAGACACGTAGACCCTTCGGAGTACCCGTGTCTGTGCCGAGTGAAGGAGAGCATGATGCACACTTCGTCGCGGGACCTAGATTTTCTCAGCTCACCAATAGCCTCAGGAACATGATTCTAGGAGGTGCAGCATGCCATGCAAGTCTGCCTGCTTACAGTAGTCCGAGCTGTACTGAGAAAAACTCTTTGCTTACAATTCCTTCTACCACCTCATAGCTGAAGTCAACCTACCTCTAGGAGAAAGTCGGCTTGTGGTCCAAGTGCAACTAGAGCACACTTTCTGGTATAATGCTACAGGCTTTTGGAAGATGCCCAGGAGCCAGGACACCTAGGGAATTCTTTCATTTAGGCAGTTCGCTACACGCAGAACACCCGGCATAGGAAAGTGGATTCTCCAAGACCCAGGGAGTAGCTAGGTCTCTTTTGACTTGTTAGAAAGCACAGATGCTTCTTCTGCGTGTCAACCTGGAAATGGCGGCCTTAGGAGTCAAGCCTTGTTTTCCCGTCTTGAAAGCTCCATTCAAGCGGCCTTAAAGCTACCTGAGAAACACTGTGGTTGTGGGACTTGTATTCACTCCAGGCATGGCTCTGGAAGAACATGAGTTATCTCGAAAGAAAGCGGGTGCTTCCAGGCTCTGGTTAGGAGCATATCCTGCCCTGCACTAGAGCTAAGGGGAATCTTGACGTGCACTCTACCCTGGCCTACAGCTCTGATTTGCCCTCCAGAAGGGTAGTTGTGCAGCCTTTTCCTTGAGTCCTTAGTCACAGTTCTGCATTAGTTTAAAGGTACTAATCTTCTCAGGACTCCAGTCCCACTCGTGCCAGTACCCGTTTCCGTACAAGAACTCTGAGTACCCCAGGGCTCCCCTGGGCTTGCCGGGCCACACTCACACCCGTAGGCCCTTCACTGTGCCCCTCTGTAGGCCGAGTGAAGCATAACAAACTGCACTCTTTCTTGGGAAAGCTAGATTTCCTCAGCTCACCAGCAGCCTCTGGAACACGGTTCTAGCAAGTCCAGCATACCATGGAAGTCTGCCTCATCGCCCTATTCTGAGCTGTACTGAGCAAAACTCTCTGCTTTGAAGTCCTTCGAGGACCTCATACCTGAAGTCACCGTATCTCAAGGAGAAAGACGGCTTGCATTCCAACTTCCACTAAAGCACAGTTTTCTGTGTAACACTTCAGGCTTTGGGGACAGGCACAGGGCTTTAGGAGACCTAGGGCAGTCTATTGTCTAGGCACGTCGCTACATGTACAACACCCTGTGCAGAAAACTTGATTCTGGGAAGAGCCAAGTAGCTAGCTAGGTCTCTTTTGTCCTCTTAGAAACCACAGATACTTACGCTGCGTGTCAATCTGGAAACAGGACCTGATGGGACTAGCCTTGTTTCCCATCATGAAAGCTCCTTTTATGCGCCTTGAAGCTAAGTGAAAAACACTGTTGGTGTCGTGCTTATACACACGACAGGCATGGCTGTGAGAGGGAAAAAGAGGTGTCACGAAGAAACATGGTATTCCAGTTTCTGAGTCAGAGCTGATCCTGTCCTGTTCTATAGCTAAAGGGAAACTCAAAGTGAGGCCTAACTTCGAAGGAGGGCCCTGATATGCCTTACAGCGGGTTAGGCGTGCAACAGCTTCCATGAGGCCTTAGTCGCTCTCCTGCTTTAGTTGAACGCTAGTAAGCTTTTCAGGCCGCCTAGATCCCTCGCGGCAGCACTCGTTTCCGTACAAGGATACTGAGTACCCGCAGGCTCCCCTGGGCTTGCTGGGCCGCACTCAGACCCGTAGGCCCATCAGGGTGCCCCTGGGTAGGCCGAGTGAAGGGTAACCCTCTGCACTCTTCCTTGGGCGAGCTAGATATCCCCAGCTCACCAACGGCTTCATGAACACGGTTCTAGCAAGGCCAGCATACCATGGAAGTCGTCCTCGTTGCCCTAGTCTGAGCGGTACTGAGAAAAACTCTCTGCTTACAAGTCCTTCTAGGACCTCATCCCTGAAGTCACCGTATCTCTAGGAGAAAGGCAGCTTGCACAGCAACTTCCACTACAGCACAGTTTTGTGTGGAACACTTCAGGTTTTTGGGAGAGGCACAGGACCCTAGGAGACCTAGGGCAGTCTGTCATCGAAGCAGTTCGCTACACGCAGAGGGCCCTATGCAGAAAAGTTGAATCAGGGAAGAGCCAGGGAGGTAGCTAGGTCTCTTTTGACCTGCCAGTACCCACAGACACTTATGCTGCATGTCAATCTGGTGATGGTGCCTGATGCGACTGGCCTTGTTTTCCCACCTTGAAAGCTCTTCTTATGCGCCTTGAAGCTCCCTTAAAAACACTGTGGTTGTCAGGCTTATACTCACGGCAGGCATGGCTGTGAGAGGGAAAAAGAGGTTTCACGACGAGACAGGGTATTTCAGTTTCTAAATCAGAGCTGATCCTGTCCTGTTTTATAGCTAAGGGGAAACTCAAAGTGAGCCCTCGCTTCGAAGGCGGCCCCTGATATGCCTTACAGCGGGGTAGGCGTGCAACAGCTTCCATGAGGCCTGAGTCACTCTTCTGCTTTAGTTGAACGCCAGTAAGCTTTTCAGGCCTCCTAGATCCCTCGCGGCAGCACTCGTTTCCGTACAAGGATACTGAGTACCCCCAGGCTCCCCTGGGCTTGCTGGGCCACACTCAGACCCGTAGGCCCATCAGGGTGCCCCTGGGTAGGCCGAGTGAAGGGTAACCCGCTGCACTCTTCCTTGGGCGAGCTAGATATCCCCAGCTCACCAACGGCTTCATGAACACGGTTCTAGCAAGGCCAGCATACCATGGAAGTCGTCCTCGTTGCCGTAGTCTGAGCGGTACTGAGAAAAACTCTCTGCTTACAAGTCCTTCCAGGACCTCATCCCTGAAGTCACCGTATCTCTAGGAGAAAGGCAGCTTGCACAGCAACTTCCACTACAGCACAGTTTTGTGTGGAACACTTCAGGTTTTTGGGAGAGGCACAGGACCCTAGGGGACCTAGGGCAGTCTTTCATCTAAGCAGTTCGCTACACGCAGAGCGCCCTATGCAGAAATGTTGAATCAGGGAAGAGCCAGGGATGTAGTTAGGTCTCTTTTGACCTGCCAGTACCCACGGACACTTATGCTGCGTGTCAACCTGGTGATGGTGCCTGATGCGACTGGCTTTGTTTTCCCACCTTGAAAGCTCTTCTTCTGCGCCTTGAAGCTCCCTTAAAAACACTGTGGTTGTCAGGCTTATACTCACGGCAGGCATGGCTGTGAGAGGGAAAAAGAGGTTACACGAAGAGACAGGGTATTTCAGTTTCTGAGTCAGAGCTCATCCTGCCTTGTTATGTAGCTAAATGGAAACTCAAAGTGAGCCCTAGCTTCGAAGGAGGGCCCTGATATGCCATGCAGCGGGATAGGCGTACAATAGCTTCTATGAAGCCTTAGTCACTCTTCTGCTTTAGCTGAAGGCTAGTAAGCTTTTCTGGACTCCTAGACCCCTCGCGGCAGCACTCGCTTCCCTACCAAGGCACTGAGCACCCCCAGGCTCTCCTGAGTCGAAGATCAACATTCAGACACGTAGACCCTTCGGAGTACCCGTGTCTGTGCCGAGTGAAGGAGAGCATGATGCACACTTCGTCGCGGGACCTAGATTTTCTCAGCTCACCAATAGCCTCAGGAACATGATTCTAGGAGGTGCAGCATGCCATGCAAGTCTGCCTGCTTACAGTAGTCCGAGCTGTACTGAGAAAAACTCTTTGCTTACAATTCCTTCTACCACCTCATAGCTGAAGTCAACCTACCTCTAGGAGAAAGTCGGCTTGTGGTCCAAGTGCAACTAGAGCACACTTTCTGGTATAATGCTACAGGCTTTTGGAAGATGCCCAGGAGCCAGGACACCTAGGGAATTCTTTCATTTAGGCAGTTCGCTACACGCAGAACACCCGGCATAGGAAAGTGGATTCTCCAAGACCCAGGGAGTAGCTAGGTCTCTTTTGACTTGTTAGAAAGCACAGATGCTTCTTCTGCGTGTCAACCTGGAAATGGCGGCCTTAGGAGTCAAGCCTTGTTTTCCCGTCTTGAAAGCTCCATTCAAGCGGCCTTAAAGCTACCTGAGAAACACTGTGGTTGTGGGACTTGTATTCACTCCAGGCATGGCTCTGGAAGAACATGAGTTATCTCGAAAGAAAGCGGGTGCTTCCAGGCTCTGGTTAGGAGCATATCCTGCCCTGCACTAGAGCTAAGGGGAATCTTGACGTGCACTCTACCCTGGCCTACAGCTTTGATTTGCCCTCCAGAAGGGTAGTTGTGCAGCCTTTTCCTTGAGTCCTTAGTCACAGTTCTGCATTAGTTTAAAGGTACTAATCTTCTCAGGACTCCAGTCCCATTCGTGCCAGTACCCGTTTCCGTACAAGAACTCTGAGTACCCCAGGGCTCCCCTGGGCTTACCGGGCCACACTCACACCCGTAGGCCCTTCACTGTGCCCCTCTGTAGGCCGAGTGAAGCATAACAAACTGCACTCTTTCTTGGGAAAGCTAGAATTCCTCAGCTCACCAGCAGCCTCTGGAACACGGTTCTAGCAAGTCCAGCATACCATGGAAGTCTGCCTCATCGCCCTATTCTGAGCTGTACTGAGCAAAACTCTCTGCTTTGAAGTCCTTCGAGGACCTCATACCTGAAGTCACCGTATCTCAAGGAGAAAGACGGCTTGCATTCCAACTTCCACTAAAGCACAGTTTTCTGTGTAACACTTCAGGCTTTGGGGACATGCACAGGGCTCTTAGGAGACCTAGGGCAGTCTATTGTCTAGGCACGTCGCTACATGTACAACACCCTGTGCAGAAAACTTGATTCTGGGAAGAGCCAAGTAGCTAGCTAGGTCTCTTTTGTCCTCTTAGAAACCACAGATACTTACGCTGCGTGTCAATCTGGAAACAGGACCTGATGGGACTAGCCTTGTTTCCCATCATGAAAGCTCCTTTTATGCGCCTTGAAGCTAAGTGAAAAACACTGTTGGTGTCGTGCTTATACACACGACAGGCATGGCTGTGAGAGGGAAAAAGAGGTGTCACGAAGAAACATGGTATTCCAGTTTCTGAGTCAGAGCTGATCCTGTCCTGTTCTATAGCTAAAGGGAAACTCAAAGTGAGGCCTAACTTCGAAGGAGGGCCCTGATATGCCTTACAGCGGGTTAGGCGTGCAACAGCTTCCATGAGGCCTTAGTCGCTCTCCTGCTTTAGTTGAACGCTAGTAAGCTTTTCAGGCCGCCTAGATCCCTCGCGGCAGCACTCGTTTCCGTACAAGGATACTGAGTACCCGCAGGCTCCCCTGGGCTTGCTGGGCCGCACTCAGACCCGTAGGCCCATCAGGGTGCCCCTGGGTAGGCCGAGTGAAGGGTAACCCGCTGCACTCTTCCTTGGGCGAGCTAGATATCCCCAGCTCACCAACGGCTTCATGAACATGGTTCTAGCAAGGCCAGCATACCATGGAAGTCGTCCTCGTTGCCCTAGTCTGAGCGGTACTGAGAAAAACTCTCTGCTTACAAGTCCTTCTAGGACCTCATCCCTGAAGTCACCGTATCTCTAGGAGAAAGGCAGCTTGCACAGCAACTTCCACTACAGCACAGTTTTGTGTGGAACACTTCAGGTTTTTGGGAGAGGCACAGGACCCTAGGAGACCTAGGGCAGTCTGTCATCGAAGCAGTTCGCTACACGCAGAGGGCCCTATGCAGAAAAGTTGAATCAGGGAAGAGCCAGGGAGGTAGCTAGGTCTCTTTTGACCTGCCAGTACCCACAGACACTTATGCTGCATGTCAATCTGGTGATGGTGCCTGATGCGACTGGCCTTGTTTTCCCACCTTGAAAGCTCTTCTTATGCGCCTTGAAGCTCCCTTAAAAACACTGTGGTTGTCAGGCTTATACTCACGGCAGGCATGGCTGTGAGAGGGCAAAAGAGGTTTCACGACGAGACAGGGTATTTCAGTTTCTAAATCAGAGCTGATCCTGTCCTGTTTTATAGCTAAGGGGAAACTCAAAGTGAGCCCTCGCTTCGAAGGTGGCCCCTGATATGCCTTACAGCGGGGTAGGCGTGCAACAGCTTCCATGAGGCCTGAGTCGCTCTTCTGCTTTAGTTGAACGCCAGTAAGCTTTTCAGGCCTCCTAGATCCCTCGCGGCAGCACTCGTTTCCGTACAAGGATACTGAGTACCCCCAGGCTCCCCTGGGCTTGCTGGGCCGCACTCAGACCCGTAGGCCCATCAGGGTGCCCCTGGGTAGGCCGAGTGAAGGGTAACCCGCTGCACTCTTCCTTGGGCGAGCTAGATATCCCCAGCTCACCAACGGCTTCATGAACACGGTTCTAGCAAGGCCAGCATACCATGGAAGTCGTCCTCGTTGCCCTAGTCTGAGCGGTACTGAGAAAAACTCTCTGCTTACAAGTCCTTCTAGGACCTCATCCCTGAAGTCACCGTATCTCTAGGAGAAAGGCAGCTTGCACAGCAACTTCCACTACAGCACAGTTTTGTGTGGAACACTTCAGGTTTTTGGGAGAGGCACAGGACCCTAGGAGACCTAGGGCAGTCTGTCATCGAAGCAGTTCGCTACACGCAGAGGGCCCTATGCAGAAAAGTTGAATCAGGGAAGAGCCAGGGAG
This sequence comes from Eubalaena glacialis, assembly GCF_028564815.1. Classification (NCBI taxonomy): domain Eukaryota; kingdom Metazoa; phylum Chordata; class Mammalia; order Artiodactyla; family Balaenidae; genus Eubalaena; species Eubalaena glacialis. The sequence continues at coordinate 96,098,100 of NC_083724.1, forward strand.
GTAGCTAGGTCTCTTTTGACCTGCTAGTACCCACAGACACTTATGCTGCATGTCAATCTGGTGATGGTGCCTGATGCGACTGGCCTTGTTTTCCCACCTTGAAAGCTCTTCTTCTGCGCCTTGAAGCTCCCTTAAAAACACTGTGGTTGTCAGGCTTATACTCACGGCAGGCATGGCTGTGAGAGGGAAAAAGAGGTTACACGAAGAGACAGGGTATTTCAGTTTCTGAGTCAGAGCTCATCCTGCCTTGTTATGTAGCTAAATGGAAACTCAAAGTGAGCCCTAGCTTCGTTGGAGGGCCCTGATATGCCATGCAGCGGGATAGGCGTACAACAGCTTCTATGAAGCCTTAGTCACTCTTCTGCTTTAGCTGAAGGCTAGTAAGCTTTTCTGGACTCCTAGACCCCTCGCGGCAGCACTCGCTTCCCTACAAAGGCACTGAGCACCCCCAGGCTCTCCTGAGTCGAAGATCAACATTCAGACACGTAGACCCTTCGGAGTACCCGTGTCTGTGCCGAGTGAAGGAGAGCATGATGCACACTTCGTCGCGGGACCTAGATTTTCTCAGCTCACCAATAGCCTCAGGAACATGATTCTAGGAGGTGCAGCATGCCATGCAAGTCTGCCTGCTTACAGTAGTCCGAGCTGTACTGAGAAAAACTCTTTGCTTACAATTCCTTCTACCACCTCATAGCTGAAGTCAACCTACCTCTAGGAGAAAGTCGGCTTGTGGTCCAAGTGCAACTAGAGCACACTTTCTGGTATAATGCTACAGGCTTTTGGAAGATGCCCAGGAGCCAGGACACCTAGGGAATTCTTTCATTTAGGCAGTTCGCTACACGCAGAACACCCGGCATAGGAAAGTGGATTCTCCAAGACCCAGGGAGTAGCTAGGTCTCTTTTGACTTGTTAGAAAGCACAGATGCTTCTTCTGCGTGTCAACCTGGAAATGGCGGCCTTAGGAGTCAAGCCTTGTTTTCCCGTCTTGAAAGCTCCATTCAAGCGGCCTTAAAGCTACCTGAGAAACACTGTGGTTGTGGGACTTGTATTCACTCCAGGCATGGCTCTGGAAGAACATGAGTTATCTCGAAAGAAAGCGGGTGCTTCCAGGCTCTGGTTAGGAGCATATCCTGCCCTGCACTAGAGCTAAGGGGAATCTTGACGTGCACTCTACCCTGGCCTACAGCTCTGATTTGCCCTCCAGAAGGGTAGTTGTGCAGCCTTTTCCTTGAGTCCTTAGTCACAGTTCTGCATTAGTTTAAAGGTACTAATCTTCTCAGGACTCCAGTCCCACTCGTGCCAGTACCCGTTTACGTACAAGAACTCTGAGTACCCCAGGGCTCCCCTGGGCTTGCCGGGCCACACTCACACCCGTAGGCCCTTCACTGTGCCCCTCTGTAGGCCGAGTGAAGCATAACAAACTGCACTCTTTCTTGGGAAAGCTAGATTTCCTCAGCTCACCAGCAGCCTCTGGAACACGGTTCTAGCAAGTCCAGCATACCATGGAAGTCTGCCTCATCGCCCTATTCTGAGCTGTACTGAGCAAAACTCTCTGCTTTGAAGTCCTTCGAGGACCTCATACCTGAAGTCACCGTATCTCAAGGAGAAAGACGGCTTGCATTCCCACTTCCACTAAAGCACAGTTTTCTGTGTAACACTTCAGGCTTTGGGGACATGCACAGGGCTCTTAGGAGACCTAGGGCAGTCTATTGTCTAGGCACGTCGCTACATGTACAACACCCTGTGCAGAAAACTTGATTCTGGGAAGAGCCAAGTAGCTAGCTAGGTCTCTTTTGTCCTCTTAGAAACCACAGATACTTACGCTGCGTGTCAATCTGGAAACAGGACCTGATGGGACTAGCCTTGTTTCCCATCATGAAAGCTCCTTTTATGCGCCTTGAAGCTAAGTGAAAAACACTGTTGGTGTCGGGCTTATACACACGACAGGCATGGCTGTGAGAGGGAAAAAGAGGTGTCACGAAGAAACATGGTATTCCAGTTTCTGAGTCAGAGCTGATCCTGTCCTGTTCTATAGCTAAAGGGAAACTCAAAGTGAGGCCTAACTTCGAAGGAGGGCCCTGATATGCCTTACAGCGGGTTAGGCGTGCAACAGCTTCCATGAGGCCTTAGTCGCTCTCCTGCTTTAGTTGAACGCTAGTAAGCTTTTCAGGCCGCCTAGATCCCTCGCGGCAGCACTCGTTTCCGTACAAGGATACTGAGTACCCGCAGGCTCCCCTGGGCTTGCTGGGCCGCACTCAGACCCGTAGGCCCATCAGGGTGCCCCTGGGTAGGCCGAGTGAAGGGTAACCCGCTGCACTCTTCCTTGGGCGAGCTAGATATCCCCAGCTCACCAACGGCTTCATGAACACGGTTCTAGCAAGGCCAGCATACCATGGAAGTCGTCCTCGTTGCCCTAGTCTGAGCGGTACTGAGAAAAACTCTCTGCTTACAAGTCCTTCTAGGACCTCATCCCTGAAGTCACCGTATCTCTAGGAGAAAGGCAGCTTGCACAGCAACTTCCACTACAGCACAGTTTTGTGTGGAACACTTCAGGTTTTTGGGAGAGGCACAGGACCCTAGGAGACCTAGGGCAGTCTGTCATCGAAGCAGTTCGCTACACGCAGAGGGCCCTATGCAGAAAAGTTGAATCAGGGAAGAGCCAGGGAGGTAGCTAGGTCTCTTTTGACCTGCCAGTACCCACAGACACTTATGCTGCATGTCAATCTGGTGATGGTGCCTGATGCGACTGGCCTTGTTTTCCCACCTTGAAAGCTCTTCTTATGCGCCTTGAAGCTCCCTTAAAAACACTGTGGTTGTCAGGCTTATACTCACGGCAGGCATGACTGTGAGAGGGCAAAAGAGGTTTCACGACGAGACAGGGTATTTCAGTTTCTAAATCAGAGCTGATCCTGTCCTGTTTTATAGCTAAGGGGAAACTCAAAGTGAGCCCTCGCTTCGAAGGCGGCCCCTGATATGCCTTACAGCGGGGTAGGCGTGCAACAGCTTCCATGAGGCCTGAGTCACTCTTCTGCTTTAGTTGAACGCCAGTAAGCTTTTCAGGCCTCCTAGATCCCTCGCGGCAGCACTCGTTTCCGTACAAGGATACTGAGTACCCCCAGGCTCCCCTGGGCTTGCTGGGCCACACTCAGACCCGTAGGCCCATCAGGGTGCCCCTGGGTAGGCCGAGTGAAGGGTAACCCGCTGCACTCTTCCTTGGGCGAGCTAGATATCCCCAGCTCACCAACGGCTTCATGAACACGGTTCTAGCAAGGCCAGCATACCATGGAAGTCGTCCTCGTTGCCCTAGTCTGAGCGGTACTGAGAAAAACTCTCTGCTTACAAGTCCTTCCAGGACCTCATCCCTGAAGTCACCGTATCTCTAGGAGAAAGGCAGCTTGCACAACAACTTCCACTACAGCACAGTTTTGTGTGGAACACTTCAGGTTTTTGGGAGAGGCACAGGACCCTAGGAGACCTAGGGCAGTCTTTCATCTAAGCAGTTCGCTACACGCAGAGCGCCCTATGCAGAAATGTTGAATCAGGGAAGAGCCAGGGAGGTAGCTAGGTCTCTTTTGACCTGCCAGTACCCACGGACACTTATGCTGCGTGTCAACCTGGTGATGGTGCCTGATGCGACTGGCTTTGTTTTCCCACCTTGAAAGCTCTTCTTCTGCGCCTTGAAGCTCCCTTAAAAACACTGTGGTTGTCAGGCTTATACTCACGGCAGGCATGGCTGTGAGAGGGAAAAAGAGGTTACACGAAGAGACAGGGTATTTCAGTTTCTGAGTCAGAGCTCATCCTGCCTTGTTATGTAGCTAAATGGAAACTCAAAGTGAGCCCTAGCTTCGAAGGAGGGCCCTGATATGCCATGCAGCGGGATAGGCGTACAACAGCTTCTATGAAGCCTTAGTCACTCTTCTGCTTTAGCTGAAGGCTAGTAAGCTTTTCTGGACTCCTAGACCCCTCGCGGCAGCACTCGCTTCCCTACCAAGGCACTGAGCACCCCCAGGCTCTCCTGAGTCGAAGATCAACATTCAGACACGTAGACCCTTCGGAGTACCCGTGTCTGTGCCGAGTGAAGGAGAGCATGATGCACACTTCGTCGCGGGACCTAGATTTTCTCAGCTCACCAATAGCCTCAGGAACATGATTCTAGGAGGTGCAGCATGCCATGCAAGTCTGCCTGCTTACAGTAGTCCGAGCTGTACTGAGAAAAACTCTTTGCTTACAATTCCTTCTACCACCTCATAGCTGAAGTCAACCTACCTCTAGGAGAAAGTCGGCTTGTGGTCCAAGTGCAACTAGAGCACACTTTCTGGTATAATGCTACAGGCTTTTGGAAGATGCCCAGGAGCCAGGACACCTAGGGAATTCTTTCATTTAGGCAGTTCGCTACACGCAGAACACCCGGCATAGGAAAGTGGATTCTCCAAGACCCAGGGAGTAGCTAGGTCTCTTTTGACTTGTTAGAAAGCACAGATGCTTCTTCTGCGTGTCAACCTGGAAATGGCGGCCTTAGGAGTCAAGCCTTGTTTTCCCGTCTTGAAAGCTCCATTCAAGCGGCCTTAAAGCTACCTGAGAAACACTGTGGTTGTGGGACTTGTATTCACTCCAGGCATGGCTCTGGAAGAATATGAGTTATCTCGAAAGAAAGCGGGTGCTTCCAGGCTCTGGTTAGGAGCATATCCTGCCCTGCACTAGAGCTAAGGGGAATCTTGACGTGCACTCTACCCTGGCCTACAGCTTTGATTTGCCCTCCAGAAGGGTAGTTGTGCAGCCTTTTCCTTGAGTCCTTAGTCACAGTTCTGCATTAGTTTAAAGGTACTAATCTTCTCAGGACTCCAGTCCCACTCGTGCCAGTACCCGTTTCCGTACAAGAACTCTGAGTACCCCAGGGCTCCCCTGGGCTTACCGGGCCACACTCACACCCGTAGGCCCTTCACTGTGCCCCTCTGTAGGCCGAGTGAAGCATAACAAACTGCACTCTTTCTTGGGAAAGCTAGAATTCCTCAGCTCACCAGCAGCCTCTGGAACACGGTTCTAGCAAGTCCAGCATACCATGGAAGTCTGCCTCATCGCCCTATTCTGAGCTGTACTGAGCAAAACTCTCTGCTTTGAAGTCCTTCGAGGACCTCATACCTGAAGTCACCGTATCTCAAGGAGAAAGACGGCTTGCATTCCAACTTCCACTAAAGCACAGTTTTCTGTGTAACACTTCAGGCTTTGGGGACAGGCACAGGGCTCTTAGGAGACCTAGGGCAGTCTATTGTCTAGGCACGTCGCTACATGTACAACACCCTGTGCAGAAAACTTGATTCTGGGAAGAGCCAAGTAGCTAGCTAGGTCTCTTTTGTCCTCTTAGAAACCACAGATACTTACGCTGCGTGTCAATCTGGAAACAGGACCTGATGGGACTAGCCTTGTTTCCCATCATGAAAGCTCCTTTTATGCGCCTTGAAGCTAAGTGAAAAACACTGTTGGTGTCGTGCTTATACACACGACAGGCATGGCTGTGAGAGGGAAAAAGAGGTGTCACGAAGAAACATGGTATTCCAGTTTCTGAGTCAGAGCTGATCCTGTCCTGTTCTATAGCTAAAGGGAAACTCAAAGTGAGGCCTAACTTCGAAGGAGGGCCCTGATATGCCTTACAGCGGGGTAGGCGTGCAACAGCTTCCATGAGGCCTTAGTCGCTCTCCTGCTTTAGTTGAACGCTAGTAAGCTTTTCAGGCCGCCTAGATCCCTCGCGGCAGCACTCGTTTCCGTACAAGGATACTGAGTACCCGCAGGCTCCCCTGGGCTTGCTGGGCCGCACTCAGACCCGTAGGCCCATCAGGGTGCCCCTGGGTAGGCCGAGTGAAGGGTAACCCGCTGCACTCTTCCTTGGGCGAGCTAGATATCCCCAGCTCACCAACGGCTTCATGAACACGGTTCTAGCAAGGCCAGCATACCATGGAAGTCGTCCTCGTTGCCCTAGTCTGAGCGGTACTGAGAAAAACTCTCTGCTTACAAGTCCTTCTAGGACCTCATCCCTGAAGTCACCGTATCTCTAGGAGAAAGGCAGCTTGCACAGCAACTTCCACTACAGCACAGTTTTGTGTGGAACACTTCAGGTTTTTGGGAGAGGCACAGGACCCTAGGAGACCTAGGGCAGTCTGTCATCGAAGCAGTTCGCTACACGCAGAGGGCCCTATGCAGAAAAGTTGAATCAGGGAAGAGCCAGGGAGGTAGCTAGGTCTCTTTTGACCTGCCAGTACCCACAGACACTTATGCTGCATGTCAATCTGGTGATGGTGCCTGATGCGACTGGCCTTGTTTTCCCACCTTGAAAGCTCTTCTTATGTGCCTTGAAGCTCCCTTAAAAACACTGTGGTTGTCAGGCTTATACTCACGGCAGGCATGGCTGTGAGAGGGCAAAAGAGGTTTCACGACGAGACAGGGTATTTCAGTTTCTAAATCAGAGCTGATCCTGTCCTGTTTTATAGCTAAGGGGAAACTCAAAGTGAGCCCTCGCTTCGAAGGCGGCCCCTGATATGCCTTACAGCGGGGTAGGCGTGCAACAGCTTCCATGATGCCTGAGTCACTCTTCTGCTTTAGTTGAACGCCAGTAAGCTTTTCAGGCCTCCTAGATCCCTCGCGGCAGCACTCGTTTCCGTACAAGGATACTGAGTACCCCCAGGCTCCCCTGGGCTTGCTGGGCCACACTCAGACCCGTAGGCCCATCAGGGTGCCCCTGGGTAGGCCGAGTGAAGGGTAACCCGCTGCACTCTTCCTTGGGCGAGCTAGATATCCCCAGCTCACCAACGGCTTCATGAACACGGTTCTAGCAAGGCCAGCATACCATGGAAGTCGTCCTCGTTGCCCTAGTCTGAGCGGTACTGAGAAAAACTCTCTGCTTACAAGTCCTTCCAGGACCTCATCCCTGAAGTCACCGTATCTCTAGGAGAAAGGCAGCTTGCACAACAACTTCCACTACAGCACAGTTTTGTGTGGAACACTTCAGGTTTTTGGGAGAGGCACAGGACCCTAGGAGACCTAGGGCAGTCTTTCATCTAAGCAGTTCGCTACACGCAGAGCGCCCTATGCAGAAATGTTGAATCAGGGAAGAGCCAGGGAGGTAGCTAGGTCTCTTTTGACCTGCCAGTACCCACGGACACTTATGCTGCGTGTCAACCTGGTGATGGTGCCTGATGCGACTGGCTTTGTTTTCCCACCTTGAAAGCTCTTCTTCTGCGCCTTGAAGCTCCCTTAAAAACACTGTGGTTGTCAGGCTTATACTCACGGCAGGCATGGCTGTGAGAGGGAAAAAGAGGTTACACGAAGAGACAGGGTATTTCAGTTTCTGAGTCAGAGCTCATCCTGCCTTGTTATGTAGCTAAATGGAAACTCAAAGTGAGCCCTAGCTTCGAAGGAGGGCCCTGATATGCCATGCAGCGGGATAGGCGTACAACAGCTTCTATGAAGCCTTAGTCACTCTTCTGCTTTAGCTGAAGGCTAGTAAGCTTTTCTGGACTCCTAGACCCCTCGCGGCAGCACTCGCTTCCCTACCAAGGCACTGAGCACCCCCAGGCTCTCCTGAGTCGAAGATCAACATTCAGACACGTAGACCCTTCGGAGTACCCGTGTCTGTGCCGAGTGAAGGAGAGCATGATGCACACTTCGTCGCGGGACCTAGATTTTCTCAGCTCACCAATAGCCTCAGGAACATGATTCTAGGAGGTGCAGCATGCCATGCAAGTCTGCCTGCTTACAGTAGTCCGAGCTGTACTGAGAAAAACTCTTTGCTTACAATTCCTTCTACCACCTCATAGCTGAAGTCAACCTACCTCTAGGAGAAAGTCGGCTTGTGGTCCAAGTGCAACTAGAGCACACTTTCTGGTATAATGCTACAGGCTTTTGGAAGATGCCCAGGAGCCAGGACACCTAGGGAATTCTTTCATTTAGGCAGTTCGCTACACGCAGAACACCCGGCATAGGAAAGTGGATTCTCCAAGACCCAGGGAGTAGCTAGGTCTCTTTTGACTTGTTAGAAAGCACAGATGCTTCTTCTGCGTGTCAACCTGGAAATGGCGGCCTTAGGAGTCAAGCCTTGTTTTCCCGTCTTGAAAGCTCCATTCAAGCGGCCTTAAAGCTACCTGAGAAACACTGTGGTTGTGGGACTTGTATTCACTCCAGGCATGGCTCTGGAAGAACATGAGTTATCTCGAAAGAAAGCGGGTGCTTCCAGGCTCTGGTTAGGAGCATATCCTGCCCTGCACTAGAGCTAAGGGGAATCTTGACGTGCACTCTACCCTGGCCTACAGCTTTGATTTGCCCTCCAGAAGGGTAGTTGTGCAGCCTTTTCCTTGAGTCCTTAGTCACAGTTCTGCATTAGTTTAAAGGTACTAATCTTCTCAGGACTCCAGTCCCACTCGTGCCAGTACCCGTTTCCGTACAAGAACTCTGAGTACCCCAGGGCTCCCCTGGGCTTACCGGGCCACACTCACACCCGTAGGCCCTTCACTGTGCCCCTCTGTAGGCCGAGTGAAGCATAACAAACTGCACTCTTTCTTGGGAAAGCTAGAATTCCTCAGCTCACCAGCAGCCTCTGGAACACGGTTCTAGCAAGTCCAGCATACCATGGAAGTCTGCCTCATCGCCCTATTCTGAGCTGTACTGAGCAAAACTCTCTGCTTTGAAGTCCTTCGAGGACCTCATACCTGAAGTCACCGTATCTCAAGGAGAAAGACGGCTTGCATTCCAACTTCCACTAAAGCACAGTTTTCTGTGTAACACTTCAGGCTTTGGGGACAGGCACAGGGCTCTTAGGAGACCTAGGGCAGTCTATTGTCTAGGCACGTCGCTACATGTACAACACCCTGTGCAGAAAACTTGATTCTGGGAAGAGCCAAGTAGCTAGCTAGGTCTCTTTTGTCCTCTTAGAAACCACAGATACTTACGCTGCGTGTCAATCTGGAAACAGGACCTGATGGGACTAGCCTTGTTTCCCATCATGAAAGCTCCTTTTATGCGCCTTGAAGCTAAGTGAAAAACACTGTTGGTGTCGTGCTTATACACACGACAGGCATGGCTGTGAGAGGGAAAAAGAGGTGTCACGAAGAAACATGGTATTCCAGTTTCTGAGTCAGAGCTGATCCTGTCCTGTTCTATAGCTAAAGGGAAACTCAAAGTGAGGCCTAACTTCGAAGGAGGGCCCTGATATGCCTTACAGCGGGTTAGGCGTGCAACAGCTTCCATGAGGCCTTAGTCGCTCTCCTGCTTTAGTTGAACGCTAGTAAGCTTTTCAGGCCGCCTAGATCCCTCGCGGCAGCACTCGTTTCCGTACAAGGATACTGAGTACCCGCAGGCTCCCCTGGGCTTGCTGGGCCGCACTCAGACCCGTAGGCCCATCAGGGTGCCCCTGGGTAGGCCGAGTGAAGGGTAACCCGCTGCACTCTTCCTTGGGCGAGCTAGATATCCCCAGCTCACCAACGGCTTCATGAACACGGTTCTAGCAAGGCCAGCATACCATGGAAGTCGTCCTCGTTGCCCTAGTCTGAGCGGTACTGAGAAAAACTCTCTGCTTACAAGTCCTTCTAGGACCTCATCCCTGAAGTCACCGTATCTCTAGGAGAAAGGCAGCTTGCACAGCAACTTCCACTACAGCACAGTTTTGTGTGGAACACTTCAGGTTTTTGGGAGAGGCACAGGACCCTAGGAGACCTAGGGCAGTCTGTCATCGAAGCAGTTCGCTACACGCAGAGGGCCCTATGCAGAAAAGTTGAATCAGGGAAGAGCCAGGGAGGTAGCTAGGTCTCTTTTGACCTGCCAGTACCCACGGACACTTATGCTGCATGTCAATCTGGTGATGGTGCCTGATGCGACTGGCCTTGTTTTCCCACCTTGAAAGCTCTTCTTCTGCGCCTTGAAGCTCCCTTAAAAACACTGTGGTTGTCAGGCTTATACTCACGGCAGGCATGGCTGTGAGAGGGAAAAAGAGGTTACACGAAGAGACAGGGTATTTCAGTTTCTGAGTCAGAGCTCATCCTGCCTTGTTATGTAGCTAAATGGAAACTCAAAGTGAGCCCTAGCTTCGAAGGAGGGCCCTGATATGCCATGCAGCGGGATAGGCGTACAACAGCTTCTATGAAGCCTTAGTCACTCTTCTGCTTTAGCTGAAGGCTAGTAAGCTTTTCTGGACTCCTAGACCCCTCGCGGCAGCACTCGCTTCCCTACAAAGGCACTGAGCACCCCCAGGCTCTCCTGAGTCGAAGATCAACATTCAGACACGTAGACCCTTCGGAGTACCCGTGTCTGTGCCGAGTGAAGGAGAGCATGATGCACACTTCGTCGCGGGACCTAGATTTTCTCAGCTCACCAATAGCCTCAGGAACATGATTCTAGGAGGTGCAGCATGCCATGCAAGTCTGCCTGCTTACAGTAGTCCGAGCTGTACTGAGAAAAACTCTTTGCTTACAATTCCTTCTACCACCTCATAGCTGAAGTCAACCTACCTCTAGGAGAAAGTCGGCTTGTGGTCCAAGTGCAACTAGAGCACACTTTCTGGTATAATGCTACAGGCTTTTGGAAGATGCCCAGGAGCCAGGACACCTAGGGAATTCTTTCATTTAGGCAGTTCGCTACACGCAGAACACCCGGCATAGGAAAGTGGATTCTCCAAGACCCAGGGAGTAGCTAGGTCTCTTTTGACTTGTTAGAAAGCACAGATGCTTCTTCTGCGTGTCAACCTGGAAATGGCGGCCTTAGGAGTCAAGCCTTGTTTTCCCGTCTTGAAAGCTCCATTCAAGCGGCCTTAAAGCTACCTGAGAAACACTGTGGTTGTGGAACTTGTATTCACTCCAGGCATGGCTCTGGAAGAATATGAGTTATCTCGAAAGAAAGCGGGTGCTTCCAGGCTCTGGTTAGGAGCATATCCTGCCCTGCACTAGAGCTAAGGGGAATCTTGACGTGCACTCTACCCTGGCCTACAGCTCTGATTTGCCCTCCAGAAGGGTAGTTGTGCAGCCTTTTCCTTGAGTCCTTAGTCACAGTTCTGCATTAGTTTAAAGGTACTAATCTTCTCAGGACTCCAGTCCCACTCGTGCCAGTACCCGTTTCCGTACAAGAACTCTGAGTACCCCAGGGCTCCCCTGGGCTTGCCGGGCCACACTCACACCCGTAGGCCCTTCACTGTGCCCCTCTGTAGGCCGAGTGAAGCATAACAAACTGCACTCTTTCTTGGGAAAGCTAGATTTCCTCAGCTCACCAGCAGCCTCTGGAACACGGTTCTAGCAAGTCCAGCATACCATGGAAGTCTGCCTCATCGCCCTATTCTGAGCTGTACTGAGCAAAACTCTCTGCTTTGAAGTCCTTCGAGGACCTCATACCTGAAGTCACCGTATCTCAAGGAGAAAGACGGCTTACATTCCAACTTCCACTAAAGCACAGTTTTCTGTGTAACACTTCAGGCTTTGGGGACAGGCACAGGGCTCTTAGGAGACCTAGGGCAGTCTATTGTCTAGGCACGTCGCTACATGTACAACACCCTGTGCAGAAAACTTGATTCTGGGAAGAGCCAAGTAGCTAGCTAGGTCTCTTTTGTCCTCTTAGAAACCACAGATACTTACGCTGCGTGTCAATCTGGAAACAGGACCTGATGGGACTAGCCTTGTTTCCCATCATGAAAGCTCCTTTTATGCGCCTTGAAGCTAAGTGAAAAACACTGTTGGTGTCGTGCTTATACACACAACAGGCATGGCTGTGAGAGGGAAAAAGAGGTGTCACGAAGAAACATGGTATTCCAGTTTCTGAGTCAGAGCTGATCCTGTCCTGTTCTATAGCTAAAGGGAAACTCAAAGTGAGGCCTAACTTCGAAGGAGGGCCCTGATATGCCTTACAGCGGGTTAGGCGTGCAACAGCTTCCATGAGGCCTTAGTCGCTCTCCTGCTTTAGTTGAACGCTAGTAAGCTTTTCAGGCCGCCTAGATCCCTCGCGGCAGCACTCGTTTCCGTACAAGGATACTGAGTACCCGCAGGCTCCCCTGGGCTTGCTGGGCCGCACTCAGACCCGTAGGCCCATCAGGGTGCCCCTGGGTAGGCCGAGTGAAGGGTAACCCGCTGCACTCTTCCTTGGGCGAGCTAGATATCCCCAGCTCACCAACGGCTTCATGAACACGGTTCTAGCAAGGCCAGCATACCATGGAAGTCGTCCTCGTTGCCCTAGTCTGAGCGGTACTGAGAAAAACTCTCTGCTTACAAGTCCTTCTAGGACCTCATCCCTGAAGTCACCGTATCTCTAGGAGAAAGGCAGCTTGCACAGCAACTTCCACTACAGCACAGTTTTGTGTGGAACACTTCAGGTTTTTGGGAGAGGCACAGGACCCTAGGAGACCTAGGGCAGTCTGTCATCGAAGCAGTTCGCTACACGCAGAGGGCCCTATGCAGAAAAGTTGAATCAGGGAAGAGCCAGGGAGGTAGCTAGGTCTCTTTTGACCTGCCAGTACCCACAGACACTTATGCTGCATGTTAATCTGGTGATGGTGCCTGATGCGACTGGCCTTGTTTTCCCACCTTGAAAGCTCTTCTTATGCGCCTTGAAGCTCCCTTAAAAACACTGTGGTTGTCAGGCTTATACTCACGGCAGGCATGGCTGTGAGAGGGCAAAAGAGGTTTCACGACGAGACAGGGTATTTCAGTTTCTAAATCAGAGCTGATCCTGTCCTGTTTTATAGCTAAGGGGAAACTCAAAGTGAGCCCTCGCTTCGAAGGCGGCCCCTGATATGCCTTACAGCGGGGTAGGCGTGCAACAGCTTCCATGAGGCCTGAGTCGCTCTTCTGCTTTAGTTGAACGCCAGTAAGCTTTTCAGGCCTCCTAGATCCCTCGCGGCAGCACTCGTTTCCGTACAAGGATACTGAGTACCCCCAGGCACCCCTGGGCTTGCTGGGCCACACTCAGACCCGTAGGCCCATCAGGGTGCCCCTGGGTAGGCCGAGTGAAGGGTAACCCGCTGCACTCTTCCTTGGGCGAGCTAGATATCCCCAGCTCACCAACGGCTTCATGAACACGGTTCTAGGAAGGCCAGCATACCATGGAAGTCGTCCTCGTTGCCGTAGTCTGAGCGGTACTGAGAAAAACTCTCTGCTTACAAGTCCTTCCAGGACCTCATCCCTGAAGTCACCGTATCTCTAGGAGAAAGGCAGCTTGCACAACAACTTCCACTACAGCACAGTTTTGTGTGGAACACTTCAGGTTTTTGGGAGAGGCACAGGACCCTAGGAGACCTAGGGCAGTCTTTCATCTAAGCAGTTCGCTACACGCAGAGCGCCCTATGCAGAAATGTTGAATCAGGGAAGAGCCAGGGAGGTAGCTAGGTCTCTTTTGACCTGCCAGTACCCACGGACACTTATGCTGCGTGTCAACCTGGTGATGGTGCCTCATGCGACTGGCTTTGTTTTCCCACCTTGAAAGCTCTTCTTCTGCGCCTTGAAGCTCCCTTAAAAACACTGTGGTTGTCAGGCTTATACTCACGGCAGGCATGGCTGTGAGAGGGAAAAAGAGGTTACACGAAGAGACAGGGTATTTCAGTTTCTGAGTCAGAGCTCATCCTGCCTTGTTATGTAGCTAAATGGAAACTCAAAGTGAGCCCTAGCTTCGAAGGAGGGCCCTGATATGCCATGCAGCGGGATAGGCGTACAACAGCTTCTATGAAGCCTTAGTCACTCTTCTGCTTTAGCTGAAGGCTAGTAAGCTTTTCTGGACTCCTAGACCCCTCGCGGCAGCACTCGCTTCCCTACAAAGGCACTGAGCACCCCCAGGCTCTCCTGAGTCGAAGATCAACATTCAGACACGTAGACCCTTCGGAGTACCCGTGTCTGTGCCGAGTGAAGGAGAGCATGATGCACACTTCGTCGCGGGACCTAGATTTTCTCAGCTCACCAATAGCCTCAGGAACATGATTCTAGGAGGTGCAGCATGCCATGCAAGTCTGCCTGCTTACAGTAGTCCGAGCTGTACTGAGAAAAACTCTTTGCTTACAATTCCTTCTACCACCTCATAGCTGAAGTCAACCTACCTCTAGGAGAAAGTCGGCTTGTGGTCCAAGTGCAACTAGAGCACACTTTCTGGTATAATGCTACAGGCTTTTGGAAGATGCCCAGGAGCCAGGACACCTAGGGAATTCTTTCATTTAGGCAGTTCGCTACACGCAGAACACCCGGCATAGGAAAGTGGATTCTCCAAGACCCAGGGAGTAGCTAGGTCTCTTTTGACTTGTTAGAAAGCACAGATGCTTCTTCTGCGTGTCAACCTGGAAATGGCGGCCTTAGGAGTCAAGCCTTGTTTTCCCGTCTTGAAAGCTCCATTCAAGCGGCCTTAAAGCTACCTGAGAAACACTGTGGTTGTGGGACTTGTATTCACTCCAGGCATGGCTCTGGAAGAATATGAGTTATCTCGAAAGAAAGCGGGTGCTTCCAGGCTCTGGTTAGGAGCATATCCTGCCCTGCACTAGAGCTAAGGGGAATCTTGACGTGCACTCTACCCTGGCCTACAGCTCTGATTTGCCCTCCAGAAGGGTAGTTGTGCAGCCTTTTCCTTGAGTCCTTAGTCACAGTTCTGCATTAGTTTAAAGGTACTAATCTTCTCAGGACTCCAGTCCCACTCGTGCCAGTACCCGTTTCCGTACAAGAACTCTGAGTACCCCAGGGCTCCCCTGGGCTTGCCGGGCCACACTCACACCCGTAGGCCCTTCACTGTGCCCCTCTGTAGGCCGAGTGAAGCATAACAAACTGCACTCTTTCTTGGGAAAGCTAGATTTCCTCAGCTCACCAGCAGCCTCTGGAACACGGTTCTAGCAAGTCCAGCATACCATGGAAGTCTGCCTCATCGCCCTATTCTGAGCTGTACTGAGCAAAACTCTCTGCTTTGAAGTCCTTCGAGGACCTCATACCTGAAGTCACCGTATCTCAAGGAGAAAGACGGCTTGCATTCCAACTTCCACTAAAGCACAGTTTTCTGTGTAACACTTCAGGCTTTGGGGACATGCACAGGGCCCTTAGGAGACCTAGGGCAGTCTATTGTCTAGGCACGTTGCTACATGTACAACACCCTGTGCAGAAAACTTGATTCTGGGAAGAGCCAAGTAGCTAGCTAGGTCTCTTTTGTCCTCTTAGAAACCACAGATACTTACGCTGCGTGTCAATCTGGAAACAGGACCTGATGGGACTAGCCTTGTTTCCCATCATGAAAGCTCCTTTTATGCGCCTTGAAGCTAAGTGAAAAACACTGTTGGTGTCGGGCTTATACACACGACAGGCATGGCTGTGAGAGGGAAAAAGTGGTGTCACGAAGAAACATGGTATTCCAGTTTCTGAGTCAGAGCTGATCCTGTCCTGTTCTATAGCTAAAGGGAAACTCAAAGTGAGGCCTAACTTCGAAGGAGGGCCCTGATATGCCTTACAGCGGGGTAGGCGTGCAACAGCTTCCATGAGGCCTTAGTCGCTCTCCTGCTTTAGTTGAACGCTAGTAAGCTTTTCAGGCCGCCTAGATCCCTCGCGGCAGCACTCGTTTCCGTACAAGGATACTGAGTACCCCCAGGCTCCCCTGGGCTTGCTGGGCCGCACTCAGACCCGTAGGCCCATCAGGGTGCCCCTGGGTAGGCCGAGTGAAGGGTAACCCGCTGCACTCTTCCTTGGGCGAGCTAGATATCCCCAGCTCACCAACGGCTTCATGAACACGGTTCTAGCAAGGCCAGCATACCATGGAAGTCGTCCTCGTTGCCCTAGTCTGAGCGGTACTGAGAAAAACTCTCTGCTTACAAGTCCTTCTAGGACCTCATCCCTGAAGTCACCGTATCTCTAGGAGAAAGGCAGCTTGCACAGCAACTTCCACTACAGCACAGTTTTGTGTGGAACACTTCAGGTTTTTGGGAGAGGCACAGGACCCTAGGAGACCTAGGGCAGTCTGTCATCTAAGCAGTTCGCTACACGCAGAGCGCCCTATGCAGAAAAGTTGAATCAGGGAAGAGCCAGGGAGGTAGCTAGGTCTCTTTTGACCTGCCAGTACCCACGGACACTTATGCTGCGTGCCAACCTGGTGATGGTGCCTCATGCGACTGGCTTTGTTTTCCCACCTTGAAAGCTCTTCTTCTGCGCCTTGAAGCTCCCTTAAAAACACTGTGGTTGTCAGGCTTATACTCACGGCAGGCATGGCTGTGAGAGGGAAAAAGAGGTTACACGAAGAGACAGGGTATTTCAGTTTCTGAGTCAGAGCTCATCCTGCCTTGTTATGTAGCTAAATGGAAACTCAAAGTGAGCCCTAGCTTCGAAGGAGGGCCCTGATATGCCATGCAGCGGGATAGGCGTACAACAGCTTCTATGAAGCCTTAGTCACTCTTCTGCTTTAGCTGAAGGCTAGTAAGCTTTTCTGGACTCCTAGACCCCTCGCGGCAGCACTCGCTTCCCTACCAAGACACTGAGCACCCCCAGGCTCTCCTGAGTCGAAGATCAACATTCAGACACGTAGACCCTTCGGAGTACCCGTGTCTGTGCCGAGTGAAGGAGAGCATGATGCACACTTCGTCGCGGGACCTAGATTTTCTCAGCTCACCAATAGCCTCAGGAACATGATTCTAGGAGGTGCAGCATGCCATGCAAGTCTGCCTGCTTACAGTAGTCCGAGCTGTACTGAGAAAAACTCTTTGCTTACAATTCCTTCTACCACCTCATAGCTGAAGTCAACCTACCTCTAGGAGAAAGTCGGCTTGTGGTCCAAGTGCAACTAGAGCACACTTTCTGGTATAATGCTACAGGCTTTTGGAAGATGCCCAGGAGCCAGGACACCTAGGGAATTCTTTCATTTAGGCAGTTCGCTACACGCAGAACACCCGGCATAGGAAAGTGGATTCTCCAAGACCCAGGGAGTAGCTAGGTCTCTTTTGACTTGTTAGAAAGCACAGATGCTTCTTCTGCGTGTCAACCTGGAAATGGCGGCCTTAGGAGTCAAGCCTTGTTTTCCCGTCTTGAAAGCTCCATTCAAGCGGCCTTAAAGCTACCTGAGAAACACTGTGGTTGTGGGACTTGTATTCACTCCAGGCATGGCTCTGGAAGAACATGAGTTATCTCGAAAGAAAGCGGGCGCTTCCAGGCTCTGGTTAGGAGCATATCCTGCCCTGCACTAGAGCTAAGGGGAATCTTGACGTGCACTCTACCCTGGCCTACAGCTCTGATTTGCCCTCCAGAAGGGTAGTTGTGCAGCCTTTTCCTTGAGTCCTTAGTCACAGTTCTGCATTAGTTTAAAGGTACTAATCTTCTCAGGACTCCAGTCCCACTCGTGCCAGTACCCGTTTCCGTACAAGAACTCTGAGTACCCCAGGGCTCCCCTGGGCTTGCCGGGCCACACTCACACCCGTAGGCCCTTCACTGTGCCCCTCTGTAGGCCGAGTGAAGCATAACAAACTGCACTCTTTCTTGGGAAAGCTAGATTTCCTCAGCTCACCAGCAGCCTCTGGAACACGGTTCTAGCAAGTCCAGCATACCATGGAAGTCTGCCTCATCGCCCTATTCTGAGCTGTACTGAGCAAAACTCTCTGCTTTGAAGTCCTTCGAGGACCTCATACCTGAAGTCACCGTATCTCAAGGAGAAAGACGGCTTGCATTCCCACTTCCACTAAAGCACAGTTTTCTGTGTAACACTTCAGGCTTTGGGGACATGCACAGGGCTCTTAGGAGACCTAGGGCAGTCTATTGTCTAGGCACGTCGCTACATGTACAACACCCTGTGCAGAAAACTTGATTCTGGGAAGAGCCAAGTAGCTAGCTAGGTCTCTTTTGTCCTCTTAGAAACCACAGATACTTACGCTGCGTGTCAATCTGGAAACAGGACCTGATGGGACTAGCCTTGTTTCCCATCATGAAAGCTCCTTTTATGCGCCTTGAAGCTAAGTGAAAAACACTGTTGGTGTCGTGCTTATACACACGACAGGCATGGCTGTGAGAGGGAAAAAGAGGTGTCACGAAGAAACATGGTATTCCAGTTTCTGAGTCAGAGCTGATCCTGTCCTGTTCTATAGCTAAAGGGAAACTCAAAGTGAGGCCTAACTTCGAAGGAGGGCCCTGATATGCCTTACAGCGGGGTAGGCGTGTAACAGCTTCCATGAGGCCTTAGTCGCTCTCCTGCTTTAGTTGAACGCTAGTAAGCTTTTCAGGCCGCCTAGATCCCTCGCGGCAGCACTCGTTTCCGTACAAGGATACTGAGTACCCGCAGGCTCCCCTGGGCTTGCTGGGCCGCACTCAGACCCGTAGGCCCATCAGGGTGCCCCTGGGTAGGCCGAGTGAAGGGTAACCTGCTGCACTCTTCCTTGGGCGAGCTAGATATCCCCAGCTCACCAACGGCTTCATGAACATGGTTCTAGCAAGGCCAGCATACCATGGAAGTCGTCCTCGTTGCCCTAGTCTGAGCGGTACTGAGAAAAACTCTCTGCTTACAAGTCCTTCTAGGACCTCATCCCTGAAGTCACCGTATCTCTAGGAGAAAGGCAGCTTGCACAGCAACTTCCACTACAGCACAGTTTTGTGTGGAACACTTCAGGTTTTTGGTAGAGGCACAGGACCCTAGGAGACCTAGGGCAGTCTGTCGTCGAAGCAGTTCGCTACACGCAGAGGGCCCTATGCAGAAAAGTTGAATCAGGGAAGAGCCAGGGAGGTAGCTAGGTCTCTTTTGACCTGCCAGTACCCACGGACACTTATGCTGCGTGTCAATCTGGTGATGGTGCCTGATGCGACTGGCCTTGTTTTCCCACCTTGAAAGCTCTTCTTAAGCGCCTTGAAGCTCCCTTAAAAACACTGTGGTTGTCAGGCTTATACTCACGGCAGGCATGGCTGTGAGAGGGCAAAAGAGGTTTCACGACGAGACAGGGTATTTCAGTTTCTAAATCAGAGCTGATCCTGTCCTGTTTTATAGCTAAGGGGAAACTCAAAGTGAGCCCTCGCTTCGAAGGCGGCCCCTGATATGCCTTACAGCGGGGTAGGCGTGCAACAGCTTCCATGAGGCCTGAGTCGCTCTTCTGCTTTAGTTGAACGCCAGTAAGCTTTTCAGGCCTCCTAGATCCCTCGCGGCAGCACTCGTTTCCGTACAAGGATACTGAGTACCCGCAGGCTCCCCTGGGCTTGCTGGGCCACACTCAGACCAGTAGGCCCATCAGGGTGCCCCTGGGTAGGTCGAGTGAAGGGTCACCCGCTGCACTCTTCCTTGGGCGAGCTAGATATCCCCAGCTCACCAACGGCTTCATGAACACGGTTCTAGCAAGGCCAGCATACCATGGAAGTCGTCCTCGTTGCCCTAGTCTGAGCGGTACTGAGAAAAACTCTCTGCTTACAAGTCCTTCTAGGACCTCATCCCTGAAGTCACCGTATCTCTAGGAGAAAGGCAGCTTCCACTGCAACTTCCACTACAGCACAGTTTTGTGTGGAACACTTCAGGTTTTTGGTAGAGGCACAGGACCCTAGGAGACCTAGGGCAGTCTGTCGTCGAAGCAGTTCGCTACACGCAGAGGGCCCTATGCAGAAAAGTTGAATCAGGGAAGAGCCAGGGAGGTAGCTAGGTCTCTTTTGACCTGCCAGTACCCACAGACACTTATGCTGCATGTCAATCTGGTGATGGTGCCTGATGCGACTGGCCTTGTTTTCCCACCTTGAAAGCTCTTCTTAAGCGCCTTGAAGCTCCCTTAAAAACACTGTGGTTGTCAGGCTTATACTCACGGCAGGCATGGCTGTGAGAGGGCAAAAGAGGTTTCACGACGAGACAGGGTATTTCAGTTTCTAAATCAGAGCTGATCCTGTCCTGTTTTATAGCTAAGGGGAAACTCAAAGTGAGCCCTCGCTTCGAAGGCGGCCCCTGATATGCCTTACAGCGGGGTAGGCGTGCAACAGCTTCCATGAGGCCTGAGTCGCTCTTCTGCTTTAGTTGAACGCCAGTAAGCTTTTCAGGCCTCCTAGATCCCTCGCGGCAGCACTCGTTTCCGTACAAGGATACTGAGTACCCCCAGGCTCCCCTGGGCTTGCTGGGCCACACTCAGACCAGTAGGCCCATCAGGGTGCCCCTGGGTAGGCCGAGTGAAGGGTCACCCGCTGCACTCTTCCTTGGGCGAGCTAGATATCCCCAGCTCACCAACGGCTTCATGAACACGGTTCTAGCAAGGCCAGCATACCATGGAAGTCGTCCTCGTTGCCCTAGTCTGAGCGTTACTGAGAAAAACTCTCTGCTTACAAGTCCTTCTAGGACCTCATCCCTGAAGTCACCGTATCTCTAGGAGAAAGGCAGCTTCCACTGCAACTGCCACTACAGCACAGTTTTGTGTGGAACACTTCAGGTTTTTGGGAGAGGCACAGGACCCTAGGAGACCTAGGGCAGTGTGTCATCGAAGCAGTTCGCTACACGCAGAGGGCCCTATGCAGAAAAGTTGAATCAGGGAAGAGCCAGGGAGGTAGCTAGGTCTCTTTTGACCTGCCAGTACCCACGGACACTTTTGCTGCGTGTCAACCTGGTGATGGTGCCTCATGCGACTGGCTTTGTTTTCCCACCTTGAAAGCTCTTCTTCTGCGCCTTGAAGCTCCCTTAAAAACACTGTGGTTGTCAGGCTTATACTCACGGCAGGCATGGCTGTGAGAGGGAAAAAGAGGTTACACGAAGAGACAGGGTATTTCAGTTTCTGAGTCAGAGCTCATCCTGCCTTGTTATGTAGCTAAATGGAAACTCAAAGTGAGCCCTAGCTTCGAAGGAGGGCCCTGATATGCCATGCAGCGGGATAGGCGTACAACAGCTTCTATGAAGCCTTAGTCACTCTTCTGCTTTAGCTGAAGGCTAGTAAGCTTTTCTGGACTCCTAGACCCCTCGCGGCAGCACTCGCTTCCCTACCAAGACACTGAGCACCCCCAGGCTCTCCTGAGTCGAAGATCAACATTCAGACACGTAGACCCTTCGGAGTACCCGTGTCTGTGCCGAGTGAAGGAGAGCATGATGCACACTTCGTCGCGGGACCTAGATTTTCTCAGCTCACCAATAGCCTCAGGAACATGATTCTAGGAGGTGCAGCTTGCCATGCAAGTCTGCCTGCTTACAGTAGTCCGAGCTGTACTGAGAAAAACTCTTTGCTTACAATTCCTTCTACCACCTCATAGCTGAAGTCAACCTACCTCTAGGAGAAAGTCGGCTTGTGGTCCAAGTGCAACTAGAGCACACTTTCTGGTATAATGCTACAGGCTTTTGGAAGATGCCCAGGAGCCAGGACACCTAGGGAATTCTTTCATTTAGGCAGTTCGCTACACGCAGAACACCCGGCATAGGAAAGTGGATTCTCCAAGACCCAGGGAGTAGCTAGGTCTCTTTTGACTTGTTAGAAAGCACAGATGCTTCTTCTGCGTGTCAACCTGGAAATGGCGGCCTTAGGAGTCAAGCCTTGTTTTCCCGTCTTGAAAGCTCCATTCAAGCGGCCTTAAAGCTACCTGAGAAACACTGTGGTTGTGGGACTTGTATTCACTCCAGGCATGGCTCTGGAAGAACATGAGTTATCTCGAAAGAAAGCGGGTGCTTCCAGGCTCTGGTTAGGAGCATATCCTGCCCTGCACTAGAGCTAAGGGGAATCTTGACGTGCACTCTACCCTGGCCTACAGCTTTGATTTGCCCTCCAGAAGGGTAGTTGTGCAGCCTTTTCCTTGAGTCCTTAGTCACAGTTCTGCATTAGTTTAAAGGTACTAATCTTCTCAGGACTCCAGTCCCACTCGTGCCAGTACCCGTTTCCGTACAAGAACTCTGAGTACCCCAGGGCTCCCCTGGGCTTACCGGGCCACACTCACACCCGTAGGCCCTTCACTGTGCCCCTCTGTAGGCCGAGTGAAGCATAACAAACTGCACTCTTTCTTGGGAAAGCTAGAATTCCTCAGCTCACCAGCAGCCTCTGGAACACGGTTCTAGCAAGTCCAGCATACCATGGAAGTCTGCCTCATCGCCCTATTCTGAGCTGTACTGAGCAAAACTCTCTGCTTTGAAGTCCTTCGAGGACCTCATACCTGAAGTCACCGTATCTCAAGGAGAAAGACGGCTTGCATTCCAACTTCCACTAAAGCACAGTTTTCTGTGTAACACTTCAGGCTTTGGGGACAGGCACAGGGCTCTTAGGAGACCTAGGGCAGTCTATTGTCTAGGCACGTCGCTACATGTACAACACCCTGTGCAGAAAACTTGATTCTGGGAAGAGCCAAGTAGCTAGCTAGGTCTCTTTTGTCCTCTTAGAAACCACAGATACTTACGCTGCGTGTCAATCTGGAAACAGGACCTGATGGGACTAGCCTTGTTTCCCATCATGAAAGCTCCTTTTATGCGCCTTGAAGCTAAGTGAAAAACACTGTTGGTGTCGTGCTTATACACACGACAGGCATGGCTGTGAGAGGGAAAAAGAGGTGTCACGAAGAAACATGGTATTCCAGTTTCTGAGTCAGAGCTGATCCTGTCCTGTTCTATAGCTAAAGGGAAACTCAAAGTGAGGCCTAACTTCGAAGGAGGGCCCTGATATGCCTTACAGCGGGTTAGGCGTGCAACAGCTTCCATGAGGCCTTAGTCGCTCTCCTGCTTTAGTTGAACGCTAGTAAGCTTTTCAGGCCGCCTAGATCCCTCGCGGCAGCACTCGTTTCCGTACAAGGATACTGAGTACCCGCAGGCTCCCCTGGGCTTGCTGGGCCGCACTCAGACCCGTAGGCCCATCAGGGTGCCCCTGGGTAGGCCGAGTGAAGGGTAACCCGCTGCACTCTTCCTTGGGCGAGCTAGATATCCCCAGCTCACCAACGGCTTCATGAACACGGTTCTAGCAAGGCCAGCATACCATGGAAGTCGTCCTCGTTGCCCTAGTCTGAGCGGTACTGAGAAAAACTCTCTGCTTACAAGTCCTTCTAGGACCTCATCCCTGAAGTCACCGTATCTCTAGGAGAAAGGCAGCTTGCACAGCAACTTCCACTACAGCACAGTTTTGTGTGGAACACTTCAGGTTTTTGGGAGAGGCACAGGACCCTAGGAGACCTAGGGCAGTCTGTCATCGAAGCAGTTCGCTACACGCAGAGGGCCCTATGCAGAAAAGTTGAATCAGGGAAGAGCCAGGGAGGTAGCTAGGTCTCTTTTGACCTGCCAGTACCCACAGACACTTATGCTGCATGTCAATCTGGTGATGGTGCCTGATGCGACTGGCCTTGTTTTCCCACCTTGAAAGCTCTTCTTCTGCGCCTTGAAGCTCCCTTAAAAACACTGTGGTTGTCAGGCTTATACTCACGGCAGGCATGGCTGTGAGAGGGAAAAAGAGGTTACACGAAGAGACAGGGTATTTCAGTTTCTGAGTCAGAGCTCATCCTGCCTTGTTATGTAGCTAAATGGAAACTCAAAGTGAGCCCTAGCTTCGAAGGAGGGCCCTGATATGCCATGCAGCGGGATAGGCGTACAACAGCTTCTATGAAGCCTTAGTCACTCTTCTGCTTTAGCTGAAGGCTAGTAAGCTTTTCTGGACTCCTAGACCCCTCGCGGCAGCACTCGCTTCCCTACCAAGACACTGAGCACCCCCAGGCTCTCCTGAGTCGAAGATCAACATTCAGACACGTAGACCCTTCGGAGTACCCGTGTCTGTGCCGAGTGAAGGAGAGCATGATGCACACTTCGTCGCGGGACCTAGATTTTCTCAGCTCACCAATAGCCTCAGGAACATGATTCTAGGAGGTGCAGCATGCCATGCAAGTCTGCCTGCTTACAGTAGTCCGAGCTGTACTGAGAAAAACTCTTTGCTTACAATTCCTTCTACCACCTCATAGCTGAAGTCAACCTACCTCTAGGAGAAAGTCGGCTTGTGGTCCAAGTGCAACTAGAGCACACTTTCTGGTATAATGCTACAGGCTTTTGGAAGATGCCCAGGAGCCAGGACACCTAGGGAATTCTTTCATTTAGGCAGTTCGCTACACGCAGAACACCCGGCATAGGAAAGTGGATTCTCCAAGACCCAGGGAGTAGCTAGGTCTCTTTTGACTTGTTAGAAAGCACAGATGCTTCTTCTGCGTGTCAACCTGGAAATGGCGGCCTTAGGAGTCAAGCCTTGTTTTCCCGTCTTGAAAGCTCCATTCAAGCGGCCTTAAAGCTACCTGAGAAACACTGTGGTTGTGGGACTTGTATTCACTCCAGGCATGGCTCTGGAAGAATATGAGTTATCTCGAAAGAAAGCGGGTGCTTCCAGGCTCTGGTTAGGAGCATATCCTGCCCTGCACTAGAGCTAAGGGGAATCTTGACGTGCACTCTACCCTGGCCTACAGCTCTGATTTGCCCTCCAGAAGGGTAGTTGTGCAGCCTTTTCCTTGAGTCCTTAGTCACAGTTCTGCATTAGTTTAAAGGTACTAATCTTCTCAGGACTCCAGTCCCACTCGTGCCAGTACCCGTTTCCGTACAAGAACTCTGAGTACCCCAGGGCTCCCCTGGGCTTGCCGGGCCACACTCACACCCGTAGGCCCTTCACTGTGCCCCTCTGTAGGCCGAGTGAAGCATAACAAACTGCACTCTTTCTTGGGAAAGCTAGATTTCCTCAGCTCACCAGCAGCCTCTGGAACACGGTTCTAGCAAGTCCAGCATACCATGGAAGTCTGCCTCATCGCCCTATTCTGAGCTGTACTGAGCAAAACTCTCTGCTTTGAAGTCCTTCGAGGACCTCATACCTGAAGTCACCGTATCTCAAGGAGAAAGACGGCTTACATTCCAACTTCCACTAAAGCACAGTTTTCTGTGTAACACTTCAGGCTTTGGGGACATGCACAGGGCTCTTAGGAGACCTAGGGCAGTCTATTGTCTAGGCACGTCGCTACATGTACAACACCCTGTGCAGAAAACTTGATTCTGGGAAGAGCCAAGTAGCTAGCTAGGTCTCTTTTGTCCTCTTAGAAACCACAGATACTTACGCTGCGTGTCAATCTGGAAACAGGACCTGATGGGACTAGCCTTGTTTCCCATCATGAAAGCTCCTTTTATGCGCCTTGAAGCTAAGTGAAAAACACTGTTGGTGTCGTGCTTATACACACAACAGGCATGGCTGTGAGAGGGAAAAAGAGGTGTCACGAAGAAACATGGTATTCCAGTTTCTGAGTCACAGCTGATCCTGTCCTGTTCTATAGCTAAAGGGAAACTCAAAGTGAGGCCTAACTTCGAAGGAGGGCCCTGATATGCCTTACAGCGGGTTAGGCGTGCAACAGCTTCCATGAGGCCTTAGTCGCTCTCCTGCTTTAGTTGAACGCTAGTAAGCTTTTCAGGCCGCCTAGATCCCTCGCGGCAGCACTCGTTTCCGTACAAGGATACTGAGTACCCGCAGGCTCCCCTGGGCTTGCTGGGCCGCACTCAGACCCGTAGGCCCATCAGGGTGCCCCTGGGTAGGCCGAGTGAAGGGTAACCCGCTGCACTCTTCCTTGGGCGAGCTAGATATCCCCAGCTCACCAACGGCTTCATGAACACGGTTCTAGCAAGGCCAGCATACCATGGAAGTCGTCCTCGTTGCCCTAGTCTGAGCGGTACTGAGAAAAACTCTCTGCTTACAAGTCCTTCTAGGACCTCATCCCTGAAGTCACCGTATCTCTAGGAGAAAGGCAGCTTGCACAGCAACTTCCACTACAGCACAGTTTTGTGTGGAACACTTCAGGTTTTTGGGAGAGGCACAGGACCCTAGGAGACCTAGGGCAGTCTGTCATCGAAGCAGTTCGCTACACGCAGAGGGCCCTATGCAGAAAAGTTGAATCAGGGAAGAGCCAGGGAGGTAGCTAGGTCTCTTTTGACCTGCCAGTACCCACAGACACTTATGCTGCATGTCAATCTGGTGATGGTGCCTGATGCGACTGGCCTTGTTTTCCCACCTTGAAAGCTCTTCTTATGCGCCTTGAAGCTCCCTTAAAAACACTGTGGTTGTCAGGCTTATACTCACGGCAGGCATGGCTGTGAGAGGGCAAAAGAGGTTTCACGACGAGACAGGGTATTTCAGTTTCTAAATCAGAGCTGATCCTGTCCTGTTTTATAGCTAAGGGGAAACTCAAAGTGAGCCCTCGCTTCGAAGGCGGCCCCTGATATGCCTTACAGCGGGGTAGGCGTGCAACAGCTTCCATGAGGCCTGAGTCGCTCTTCTGCTTTAGTTGAACGCCAGTAAGCTTTTCAGGCCTCCTAGATCCCTCGCGGCAGCACTCGTTTCCGTACAAGGATACTGAGTACCCCCAGGCACCCCTGGGCTTGCTGGGCCACACTCAGACCCGTAGGCCCATCAGGGTGCCCCTGGGTAGGCCGAGTGAAGGGTAACCCGCTGCACTCTTCCTTGGGCGAGCTAGATATCCCCAGCTCACCAACGGCTTCATGAACACGGTTCTAGGAAGGCCAGCATACCATGGAAGTCGTCCTCGTTGCCGTAGTCTGAGCGGTACTGAGAAAAACTCTCTGCTTACAAGTCCTTCCAGGACCTCATCCCTGAAGTCACCGTATCTCTAGGAGAAAGGCAGCTTGCACAACAACTTCCACTACAGCACAGTTTTGTGTGGAACACTTCAGGTTTTTGGGAGAGGCACAGGACCCTAGGAGACCTAGGGCAGTCTTTCATCTAAGCAGTTCGCTACACGCAGAGCGCCCTATGCAGAAATGTTGAATCAGGGAAGAGCCAGGGAGGTAGCTAGGTCTCTTTTGACCTGCCAGTACCCACGGACACTTATGCTGCGTGTCAACCTGGTGATGGTGCCTGATGCGACTGGCTTTGTTTTCCCACCTTGAAAGCTCTTCTTCTGCGCCTTGAAGCTCCCTTAAAAACACTGTGGTTGTCAGGCTTATACTCACGGCAGGCATGGCTGTGAGAGGGAAAAAGAGGTTACACGAAGAGACAGGGTATTTCAGTTTCTGAGTCAGAGCTCATCCTGCCTTGTTATGTAGCTAAATGGAAACTCAAAGTGAGCCCTAGCTTCGAAGGAGGGCCCTGATATGCCATGCAGCGGGATAGGCGTACAACAGCTTCTATGAAGCCTTAGTCACTCTTCTGCTTTAGCTGAAGGCTAGTAAGCTTTTCTGGACTCCTAGACCCCTCGCGGCAGCACTCGCTTCCCTACAAAGGCACTGAGCACCCCCAGGCTCTCCTGAGTCGAAGATCAACATTCAGACACGTAGACCCTTCGGAGTACCCGTGTCTGTGCCGAGTGAAGGAGAGCATGATGCACACTTCGTCGCGGGACCTAGATTTTCTCAGCTCACCAATAGCCTCAGGAACATGATTCTAGGAGGTGCAGCATGCCATGCAAGTCTGCCTGCTTACAGTAGTCCGAGCTGTACTGAGAAAAACTCTTTGCTTACAATTCCTTCTACCACCTCATAGCTGAAGTCAACCTACCTCTAGGAGAAAGTCGGCTTGTGGTCCAAGTGCAACTAGAGCACACTTTCTGGTATAATGCTACAGGCTTTTGGAAGATGCCCAGGAGCCAGGACACCTAGGGAATTCTTTCATTTAGGCAGTTCGCTACACGCAGAACACCCGGCATAGGAAAGTGGATTCTCCAAGACCCAGGGAGTAGCTAGGTCTCTTTTGACTTGTTAGAAAGCACAGATGCTTCTTCTGCGTGTCAACCTGGAAATGGCGGCCTTAGGAGTCAAGCCTTGTTTTCCCGTCTTGAAAGCTCCATTCAAGCGGCCTTAAAGCTACCTGAGAAACACTGTGGTTGTGGGACTTGTATTCACTCCAGGCATGGCTCTGGAAGAATATGAGTTATCTCGAAAGAAAGCGGGTGCTTCCAGGCTCTGGTTAGGAGCATATCCTGCCCTGCACTAGAGCTAAGGGGAATCTTGACGTGCACTCTACCCTGGCCTACAGCTCTGATTTGCCCTCCAGAAGGGTAGTTGTGCAGCCTTTTCCTTGAGTCCTTAGTCACAGTTCTGCATTAGTTTAAAGGTACTAATCTTCTCAGGACTCCAGTCCCACTCGTGCCAGTACCCGTTTCCGTACAAGAACTCTGAGTACCCCAGGGCTCCCCTGGGCTTGCCGGGCCACACTCACACCCGTAGGCCCTTCACTGTGCCCCTCTGTAGGCCGAGTGAAGCATAACAAACTGCACTCTTTCTTGGGAAAGCTAGATTTCCTCAGCTCACCAGCAGCCTCTGGAACACGGTTCTAGCAAGTCCAGCATACCATGGAAGTCTGCCTCATCGCCCTATTCTGAGCTGTACTGAGCAAAACTCTCTGCTTTGAAGTCCTTCGAGGACCTCATACCTGAAGTCACCGTATCTCAAGGAGAAAGACGGCTTGCATTCCAACTTCCACTAAAGCACAGTTTTCTGTGTAACACTTCAGGCTTTGGGGACATGCACAGGGCCCTTAGGAGACCTAGGGCAGTCTATTGTCTAGGCACGTCGCTACATGTACAACACCCTGTGCAGAAAACTTGATTCTGGGAAGAGCCAAGTAGCTAGCTAGGTCTCTTTTGTCCTCTTAGAAACCACAGATACTTACGCTGCGTGTCAATCTGGAAACAGGACCTGATGGGACTAGCCTTGTTTCCCATCATGAAAGCTCCTTTTATGCGCCTTGAAGCTAAGTGAAAAACACTGTTGGTGTCGGGCTTATACACACGACAGGCATGGCTGTGAGAGGGAAAAAGTGGTGTCACGAAGAAACATGGTATTCCAGTTTCTGAGTCAGAGCTGATCCTGTCCTGTTCTATAGCTAAAGGGAAACTCAAAGTGAGGCCTAACTTCGAAGGAGGGCCCTGATATGCCTTACAGCGGGTTAGGCGTGCAACAGCTTCCATGAGGCCTTAGTCGCTCTCCTGCTTTAGTTGAACGCTAGTAAGCTTTTCAGGCCGCCTAGATCCCTCGCGGCAGCACTCGTTTCCGTACAAGGATACTGAGTACCCCCAGGCTCCCCTGGGCTTGCTGGGCCGCACTCAGACCCGTAGGCCCATCAGGGTGCCCCTGGGTAGGCCGAGTGAAGGGTAACCCGCTGCACTCTTCCTTGGGCGAGCTAGATATCCCCAGCTCACCAACGGCTTCATGAACACGGTTCTAGCAAGGCCAGCATACCATGGAAGTCGTCCTCGTTGCCCTAGTCTGAGCGGTACTGAGAAAAACTCTCTGCTTACAAGTCCTTCTAGGACCTCATCCCTGAAGTCACCGTATCTCTAGGAGAAAGGCAGCTTGCACAGCAACTTCCACTACAGCACAGTTTTGTGTGGAACACTTCAGGTTTTTGGGAGAGGCACAGGACCCTAGGAGACCTAGGGCAGTCTGTCATCTAAGCAGTTCGCTACACGCAGAGCGCCCTATGCAGAAAAGTTGAATCAGGGAAGAGCCAGGGAGGTAGCTAGGTCTCTTTTGACCTGCCAGTACCCACGGACACTTATGCTGCGTGCCAACCTGGTGATGGTGCCTCATGCGACTGGCTTTGTTTTCCCACCTTGAAAGCTCTTCTTATGCGCCTTGAAGCTCCCTTAAAAACACTGTGGTTGTCAGGCTTATACTCACGGCAGGCATGGCTGTGAGAGGGAAAAAGAGGTTACACGAAGAGACAGGGTATTTCAGTTTCTGAGTCAGAGCTCATCCTGCCTTGTTATGTAGCTAAATGGAAACTCAAAGTGAGCCCTAGCTTCGAAGGAGGGCCCTGATATGCCATGCAGCGGGATAGGCGTACAACAGCTTCTATGAAGCCTTAGTCACTCTTCTGCTTTAGCTGAAGGCTAGTAAGCTTTTCTGGACTCCTAGACCCCTCGCGGCAGCACTCGCTTCCCTACCAAGACACTGAGCACCCCCAGGCTCTCCTGAGTCGAAGATCAACATTCAGACACGTAGACCCTTCGGAGTACCCGTGTCTGTGCCGAGTGAAGGAGAGCATGATGCACACTTCGTCGCGGGACCTAGATTTTCTCAGCTCACCAATAGCCTCAGGAACATGATTCTAGGAGGTGCAGCATGCCATGCAAGTCTGCCTGCTTACAGTAGTCCGAGCTGTACTGAGAAAAACTCTTTGCTTACAATTCCTTCTACCACCTCATAGCTGAAGTCAACCTACCTCTAGGAGAAAGTCGGCTTGTGGTCCAAGTGCAACTAGAGCACACTTTCTGGTATAATGCTACAGGCTTTTGGAAGATGCCCAGGAGCCAGGACACCTAGGGAATTCTTTCATTTAGGCAGTTCGCTACACGCAGAACACCCGGCATAGGAAAGTGGATTCTCCAAGACCCAGGGAGTAGCTAGGTCTCTTTTGACTTGTTAGAAAGCACAGATGCTTCTTCTGCGTGTCAACCTGGAAATGGCGGCCTTAGGAGTCAAGCCTTGTTTTCCCGTCTTGAAAGCTCCATTCAAGCGGCCTTAAAGCTACCTGAGAAACACTGTGGTTGTGGGACTTGTATTCACTCCAGGCATGGCTCTGGAAGAACATGAGTTATCTCGAAAGAAAGCGGGCGCTTCCAGGCTCTGGTTAGGAGCATATCCTGCCCTGCACTAGAGCTAAGGGGAATCTTGACGTGCACTCTACCCTGGCCTACAGCTCTGATTTGCCCTCCAGAAGGGTAGTTGTGCAGCCTTTTCCTTGAGTCCTTAGTCACAGTTCTGCATTAGTTTAAAGGTACTAATCTTCTCAGGACTCCAGTCCCACTCGTGCCAGTACCCGTTTCCGTACAAGAACTCTGAGTACCCCAGGGCTCCCCTGGGCTTGCCGGGCCACACTCACACACGTAGGCCCTTCACTGTGCCCCTCTGTAGGCCGAGTGAAGCATAACAAACTGCACTCTTTCTTGGGAAAGCTAGATTTCCTCAGCTCACCAGCAACCTCTGGAACACGGTTCTAGCAAGTCCAGCATACCATGGAAGTCTGCCTCATCGCCCTATTCTGAGCTGTACTGAGCAAAACTCTCTGCTTTGAAGTCCTTCGAGGACCTCATACCTGATGTCACCGTATCTCAAGGAGAAAGACGGCTTGCATTCCCACTTCCACTAAAGCACAGTTTTCTGTGTAACACTTCAGGCTTTGGGGACATGCACAGGGCTCTTAGGAGACCTAGGGCAGTCTATTGTCTAGGCACGTCGCTACATGTACAACACCCTGTGCAGAAAACTTGATTCTGGGAAGAGCCAAGTAGCTAGCTAGGTCTCTTTTGTCCTCTTAGAAACCACAGATACTTACGCTGCGTGTCAATCTGGAAACAGGACCTGATGGGACTAGCCTTGTTTCCCATCATGAAAGCTCCTTTTATGCGCCTTGAAGCTAAGTGAAAAACACTGTTGGTGTCGTGCTTATACACACGACAGGCATGGCTGTGAGAGGGAAAAAGAGGTGTCACGAAGAAACATGGTATTCCAGTTTCTGAGTCAGAGCTGATCCTGTCCTGTTCTATAGCTAAAGGGAAACTCAAAGTGAGGCCTAACTTCGAAGGAGGGCCCTGATATGCCTTACAGCGGGGTAGGCGTGTAACAGCTTCCATGAGGCCTTAGTCGCTCTCCTGCTTTAGTTGAACGCCAGTAAGCTTTTCAGGCCTCCTAGATCCCTCGCGGCAGCACTCGTTTCCGTACAAGGATACTGAGTACCCGCAGGCTCCCCTGGGCTTGCTGGGCCGCACTCAGACCCGTAGGCCCATCAGGGTGCCCCTGGGTAGGCCGAGTGAAGGGTAACCCGCTGCACTCTTCCTTGGGCGAGCTAGATATCCCCAGCTCACCAACGGCTTCATGAACATGGTTCTAGCAAGGCCAGCATACCATGGAAGTCGTCCTCGTTGCCCTAGTCTGAGCGGTACTGAGAAAAACTCTCTGCTTACAAGTCCTTCTAGGACCTCATCCCTGAAGTCACCGTATCTCTAGGAGAAAGGCAGCTTGCACAGCAACTTCCACTACAGCACAGTTTTGTGTGGAACACTTCAGGTTTTTGGTAGAGGCACAGGACCCTAGGAGACCTAGGGCAGTCTGTCGTCGAAGCAGTTCGCTACACGCAGAGGGCCCTATGCAGAAAAGTTGAATCAGGGAAGAGCCAGGGAGGTAGCTAGGTCTCTTTTGACCTGCCAGTACCCACAGACACTTATGCTGCATGTCAATCTGGTGATGGTGCCTGATGCGACTGGCCTTGTTTTCCCACCTTGAAAGCTCTTCTTAAGCGCCTTGAAGCTCCCTTAAAAACACTGTGGTTGTCAGGCTTATACTCACGGCAGGCATGGCTGTGAGAGGGCAAAAGAGGTTTCACGACGAGACAGGGTATTTCAGTTTCTAAATCAGAGCTGATCCTGTCCTGTTTTATAGCTAAGAGGAAACTCAAAGTGAGCCCTCGCTTCGAAGGCGGCCCCTGATATGCCTTACAGCGGGGTAGGCGTGCAACAGCTTCCATGAGGCCTGAGTCGCTCTTCTGCTTTAGTTGAACGCCAGTAAGCTTTTCAGGCCTCCTAGATCCCTCGCGGCAGCACTCGTTTCCGTACAAGGATACTGAGTACCCGCAGGCTCCCCTGGGCTTGCTGGGCCACACTCAGACCAGTAGGCCCATCAGGGTGCCCCTGGGTAGGTCGAGTGAAGGGTCACCCGCTGCACTCTTCCTTGGGCGAGCTAGATATCCCCAGCTCACCAACGGCTTCATGAACACGGTTCTAGCAAGGCCAGCATACCATGGAAGTCGTCCTCGTTGCCCTAGTCTGAGCGGTACTGAGAAAAACTCTCTGCTTACAAGTCCTTCTAGGACCTCATCCCTGAAGTCACCGTATCTCTAGGAGAAAGGCAGCTTCCACTGCAACTTCCACTACAGCACAGTTTTGTGTGGAACACTTCAGGTTTTTGGGAGAGGCACAGGACCCTAGGAGACCTAGGGCAGTGTGTCATCGAAGCAGTTCGCTACACGCAGAGGGCCCTATGCAGAAAAGTTGAATCAGGGAAGAGCCAGGGAGGTAGCTAGGTCTCTTTTGACCTGCCAGTACCCACGGACACTTTTGCTGCGTGTCAACCTGGTGATGGTGCCTCATGCGACTGGCTTTGTTTTCCCACCTTGAAAGCTCTTCTTATGCGCCTTGAAGCTCCCTTAAAAACACTGTGGTTGTCAGGCTTATACTCACGGCAGGCATGGCTGTGAGAGGGAAAAAGAGGTTACACGAAGAGACAGGGTATTTCAGTTTCTGAGTCAGAGCTCATCCTGCCTTGTTATGTAGCTAAATGGAAACTCAAAGTGAGCCCTAGCTTCGAAGGAGG
Source organism: Eubalaena glacialis (assembly GCF_028564815.1). Classification (NCBI taxonomy): domain Eukaryota; kingdom Metazoa; phylum Chordata; class Mammalia; order Artiodactyla; family Balaenidae; genus Eubalaena; species Eubalaena glacialis. The sequence goes on from NC_083724.1 coordinate 96,131,298, forward strand.
GCCCTGATATGCCATGCAGCGGGATAGGCGTACAACAGCTTCTATGAAGCCTTAGTCACTCTTCTGCTTTAGCTGAAGGCTAGTAAGCTTTTCTGGACTCCTAGACCCCTCGCGGCAGCACTCGCTTCCCTACCAAGACACTGAGCACCCCCAGGCTCTCCTGAGTCGAAGATCAACATTCAGACACGTAGACCCTTCGGAGTACCCGTGTCTGTGCCGAGTGAAGGAGAGCATGATGCACACTTCGTCGCGGGACCTAGATTTTCTCAGCTCACCAATAGCCTCAGGAACATGATTCTAGGAGGTGCAGCATGCCATGCAAGTCTGCCTGCTTACAGTAGTCCGAGCTGTACTGAGAAAAACTCTTTGCTTACAATTCCTTCTACCACCTCATAGCTGAAGTCAACCTACCTCTAGGAGAAAGTCGGCTTGTGGTCCAAGTGCAACTAGAGCACACTTTCTGGTATAATGCTACAGGCTTTTGGAAGATGCCCAGGAGCCAGGACACCTAGGGAATTCTTTCATTTAGGCAGTTCGCTACACGCAGAACACCCGGCATAGGAAAGTGGATTCTCCAAGACCCAGGGAGTAGCTAGGTCTCTTTTGACTTGTTAGAAAGCACAGATGCTTCTTCTGCGTGTCAACCTGGAAATGGCGGCCTTAGGAGTCAAGCCTTGTTTTCCCGTCTTGAAAGCTCCATTCAAGCGGCCTTAAAGCTACCTGAGAAACACTGTGGTTGTGGGACTTGTATTCACTCCAGGCATGGCTCTGGAAGAACATGAGTTATCTCGAAAGAAAGCGGGTGCTTCCAGGCTCTGGTTAGGAGCATATCCTGCCCTGCACTAGAGCTAAGGGGAATCTTGACGTGCACTCTACCCTGGCCTACAGCTCTGATTTGCCCTCCAGAAGGGTAGTTGTGCAGCCTTTTCCTTGAGTCCTTAGTCACAGTTCTGCATTAGTTTAAAGGTACTAATCTTCTCAGGACTCCAGTCCCACTCGTGCCAGTACCCGTTTCCGTACAAGAACTCTGAGTACCCCAGGGCTCCCCTGGGCTTGCCGGGCCACACTCACACCCGTAGGCCCTTCACTGTGCCCCTCTGTAGGCCGAGTGAAGCATAACAAACTGCACTCTTTCTTGGGAAAGCTAGATTTCCTCAGCTCACCAGCAGCCTCTGGAACACGGTTCTAGCAAGTCCAGCATACCATGGAAGTCTGCCTCATCGCCCTATTCTGAGCTGTACTGAGCAAAACTCTCTGCTTTGAAGTCCTTCGAGGACCTCATACCTGAAGTCACCGTATCTCAAGGAGAAAGACGGCTTGCATTCCCACTTCCACTAAAGCACAGTTTTCTGTGTAACACTTCAGGCTTTGGGGACATGCACAGGGCTCTTAGGAGACCTAGGGCAGTCTATTGTCTAGGCACGTCGCTACATGTACAACACCCTGTGCAGAAAACTTGATTCTGGGAAGAGCCAAGTAGCTAGCTAGGTCTCTTTTGTCCTCTTAGAAACCACAGATACTTACGCTGCGTGTCAATCTGGAAACAGGACCTGATGGGACTAGCCTTGTTTCCCATCATGAAAGCTCCTTTTATGCGCCTTGAAGCTAAGTGAAAAACACTGTTGGTGTCGTGCTTATACACACGACAGGCATGGCTGTGAGAGGGAAAAAGAGGTGTCACGAAGAAACATGGTATTCCAGTTTCTGAGTCAGAGCTGATCCTGTCCTGTTCTATAGCTAAAGGGAAACTCAAAGTGAGGCCTAACTTCGAAGGAGGGCCCTGATATGCCTTACAGCGGGGTAGGCGTGCAACAGCTTCCATGAGGCCTTAGTCGCTCTCCTGCTTTAGTTGAACGCTAGTAAGCTTTTCAGGCCGCCTAGATCCCTCGCGGCAGCACTCGTTTCCGTACAAGGATACTGAGTACCCGCAGGCTCCCCTGGGCTTGCTGGGCCGCACTCAGACCCGTAGGCCCATCAGGGTGCCCCTGGGTAGGTCGAGTGAAGGGTAACCCGCTGCACTCTTCCTTGGGCGAGCTAGATATCCCCAGCTCACCAACGGCTTCATGAACACGGTTCTAGCAAGGCCAGCATACCATGGAAGTCGTCCTCGTTGCCCTAGTCTGAGCGGTACTGAGAAAAACTCTCTGCTTACAAGTCCTTCTAGGACCTCATCCCTGAAGTCACCGTATCTCTCGGAGAAAGGCAGCTTGCACAGCAACTTCCACTACAGCACAGTTTTGTGTGGAACACTTCAGGTTTTTGGGAGAGGCACAGGACCCTAGGAGACCTAGGGCAGTCTGTCATCGAAGCAGTTCGCTACACGCAGAGGGCCCTATGCAGAAAAGTTGAATCAGGGAAGAGCCAGGGAGGTAGCTAGGTCTCTTTTGACCTGCCAGTACCCACAGACACTTATGCTGCATGTCAATCTGGTGATGGTGCCTGATGCGACTGGCCTTGTTTTCCCACCTTGAAAGCTCTTCTTATGCGCCTTGAAGCTCCCTTAAAAACACTGTGGTTGTCAGGCTTATACTCACGGCAGGCATGGCTGTGAGAGGGCAAAAGAGGTTTCACGACGAGACAGGGTATTTCAGTTTCTAAATCAGAGCTGATCCTGTCCTGTTTTATAGCTAAGGGGAAACTCAAAGTGAGCCCTCGCTTCGAAGGCGGCCCCTGATATGCCTTACAGCGGGGTAGGCGTGCAACAGCTTCCATGAGGCCTGAGTCGCTCTTCTGCTTTAGTTGAACGCCAGTAAGCTTTTCAGGCCTCCTAGATCCCTCGCGGCAGCACTCGTTTCCGTACAAGGATACTGAGTACCCCCAGGCTCCCCTGGGCTTGCTGGGCCACACTCAGACCCGTAGGCCCATCAGGGTGCCCCTGGGTAGGCCGAGTGAAGGGTAACCCGCTGCACTTTTCCTTGGGCGAGCTAGATATCCCCAGCTCACCAACGGCTTCATGAACACGGTTCTAGCAAGGCCAGCATACCATGGAAGTCGTCCTCGTTGCCCTAGTCTGAGCGGTACTGAGAAAAACTCTCTGCTTACAAGTCCTTCTAGGACCTCATCCCTGAAGTCACCGTATCTCTAGGAGAAAGGCAGCTTGCACAGCAACTTCCACTACAGCACAGTTTTGTGTGGAACACTTCAGGTTTTTGGGAGAGGCACAGGACCCTAGGAGACCTAGGGCAGTCTGTCATCGAAGCAGTTCGCTACACGCAGAGGGCCCTATGCAGAAAAGTTGAATCAGGGAAGAGCCAGGGAGGTAGCTAGGTCTCTTTTGACCTGCCAGTACCCACAGACACTTATGCTGCATGTCAATCTGGTGATGGTGCCTGATGCGACTGGCCTTGTTTTCCCACCTTGAAAGCTCTTCTTATGCGCCTTGAAGCTCCCTTAAAAACACTGTGGTTGTCAGGCTTATACTCACGGCAGGCATGGCTGTGAGAGGGCAAAAGAGGTTTCACGACGAGACAGGGTATTTCAGTTTCTAAATCAGAGCTGATCCTGTCCTGTTTTATAGCTAAGGGGAAACTCAAAGTGAGCCCTCGCTTCGAAGGCGGCCCCTGATATGCCTTACAGCGGGGTAGGCGTGCAACAGCTTCCATGAGGCCTGAGTCGCTCTTCTGCTTTAGTTGAACGCCAGTAAGCTTTTCAGGCCTCCTAGATCCCTCGCGGCAGCACTCGTTTCCGTACAAGGATACTGAGTACCCCCAGGATCCCCTGGGCTTGCTGGGCCGCACTCAGACCCGTAGGCCCATCAGAGTGCCCCTGGGTAGGCCGAGTGAAGGGTAACCCGCTGCACTCTTCCTTGGGCGAGCTAGATATCCCCAGCTCACCAACGGCTTCATGAACACGGTTCTAGCAAGGCCAGCATACCATGGAAGTCGTCCTCGTTGCCCTAGTCTGAGCGGTACTGAGAAAAACTCTCTGCTTACAAGTCCTTCTAGGACCTCATCCCTGAAGTCACCGTATCTCTAGGAGAAAGGCAGCTTGCACAGCAACTTCCACTACAGCACAGTTTTGTGTGGAACAGTTCAGGTTTTTGGGAGAGGCACAGGACCCTAGGAGACCTAGGGCAGTCTGTCATCGAAGCAGTTCGCTACACGCAGAGGGCCCTATGCAGAAAAGTTGAATCAGGGAAGAGCCAGGGAGGTAGCTAGGTCTCTTTTGACCTGCCAGTACCCACGGACACTTATGCTGCGTGTCAATCTGGTGATGGTGCCTGATGCGACTGGCCTTGTTTTCCCACCTTGAAAGCTCTTCTTATGCGCCTTGAAGCTCCCTTAAAAACACTGTGGTTGTCAGGCTTATACTCACGGCAGGCATGGCTGTGAGAGGGCAAAAGAGGTTTCACGACGAGACAGGGTATTTCAGTTTCTAAATCAGAGCTGATCCTGTCCTGTTTTATAGCTAAGGGGAAACTCAAAGTGAGCCCTCGCTTCGAAGGCGGCCCCTGATATGCCTTACAGCGGGGTAGGCCTGCAACAGCTTCCATGAGGCCTGAGTCGCTCTTCTGCTTTAGTTGAACGCCAGTAAGCTTTTCTGGCCTCCTAGATCCCTCGCGGCAGCACTCGTTTCCGTACAAGGATACTGAGTACCCCCAGGCACCCCTGGGCTTGCTGGGCCACACTCAGACCCGTAGGCCCATCAGGGTGCCCCTGGGTAGGCCGAGTGAAGGGTAACCCGCTGCACTCTTCCTTGGGCGAGCTAGATATCCCCAGCTCACCAACGGCTTCATGAACACGGTTCTAGCAAGGCCAGCATACCATGGAAGTCGTCCTCGTTGCCCTAGTCTGAGCGGTACTGAGAAAAACTCTCTGCTTACAAGTCCTTCTAGGACCTCATCCCTGAAGTCACCGTATCTCTAGGAGAAAGGCAGCTTGCACAGCAACTTCCACTACAGCACAGTTTTGTGTGGAACACTTCAGGTTTTTGGGAGAGGCACAGGACCCTAGGAGACCTAGGGCAGTCTGTCATCGAAGCAGTTCGCTACACGCAGAGCGCCCTATGCAGAAAAGTTGAATCAGGGAAGAGCCAGGGAGGTAGCTAGGTCTCTTTTGACCTGCCAGTACCCACGGACACTTATGCTGCGTGTCAACCTGGTGATGGTGCCTCATGCGACTGGCTTTGTTTTCCCACCTTGAAAGCTCTTCTTCTGCGCCTTGAAGCTCCCTTAAAAACACTGTGGTTGTCAGGCTTATACTCACGGCAGGCATGGCTGTGAGAGGGAAAAAGAGGTTACACGAAGAGACAGGGTATTTCAGTTTCTGAGTCAGAGCTCATCCTGCCTTGTTATGTAGCTAAATGGAAACTCAAAGTGAGCCCTAGCTTCGAAGGAGGGCCCTGATATGCCATGCAGCGGGATAGGCGTACAACAGCTTCTATGAAGCCTTAGTCACTCTTCTGCTTTAGCTGAAGGCTAGTAAGCTTTTCTGGACTCCTAGACCCCTCGCGGCAGCACTCGCTTCCCTACCAAGGCACTGAGCACCCCCAGGCTCTCCTGAGTCGAAGATCAACATTCAGACACGTAGACCCTTCGGAGTACCCGTGTCTGTGCCGAGTGAAGGAGAGCATGATGCACACTTCGTCGCGGGACCTAGATTTTCTCAGCTCACCAATAGCCTCAGGAACATGATTCTAGGAGGTGCAGCATGCCATGCAAGTCTGCCTGCTTACAGTAGTCCGAGCTGTACTGAGAAAAACTCTTTGCTTACAATTCCTTCTACCACCTCATAGCTGAAGTCAACCTACCTCTAGGAGAAAGTCGGCTTGTGGTCCAAGTGCAACTAGAGCACACTTTCTGGTATAATGCTACAGGCTTTTGGAAGATGCCCAGGAGCCAGGACACCTAGGGAATTCTTTCATTTAGGCAGTTCGCTACACGCAGAACACCCGGCATAGGAAAGTGGATTCTCCAAGACCCAGGGAGTAGCTAGGTCTCTTTTGACTTGTTAGAAAGCACAGATGCTTCTTCTGCGTGTCAACCTGGAAATGGCGGCCTTAGGAGTCAAGCCTTGTTTTCCCGTCTTGAAAGCTCCATTCAAGCGGCCTTAAAGCTACCTGAGAAACACTGTGGTTGTGGGACTTGTATTCACTCCAGGCATGGCTCTGGAAGAACATGAGTTATCTCGAAAGAAAGCGGGTGCTTCCAGGCTCTGGTTAGGAGCATATCCTGCCCTGCACTAGAGCTAAGGGGAATCTTGACGTGCACTCTACCCTGGCCTACAGCTCTGATTTGCCCTCCAGAAGGGTAGTTGTGCAGCCTTTTCCTTGAGTCCTTAGTCACAGTTCTGCATTAGTTTAAAGGTACTAATCTTCTCAGGACTCCAGTCCCACTCGTGCCAGTACCCGTTTCCGTACAAGAACTCTGAGTACCCCAGGGCTCCCCTGGGCTTGCCGGGCCACACTCACACCCGTAGGCCCTTCACTGTGCCCCTCTGTAGGCCGAGTGAAGCATAACAAACTGCACTCTTTCTTGGGAAAGCTAGATTTCCTCAGCTCACCAGCAGCCTCTGGAACACGGTTCTAGCAAGTCCAGCATACCATGGAAGTCTGCCTCATCGCCCTATTCTGAGCTGTACTGAGCAAAACTCTCTGCTTTGAAGTCCTTCGAGGACCTCATACCTGAAGTCACCGTATCTCAAGGAGAAAGACGGCTTGCATTCCAACTTCCACTAAAGCACAGTTTTCTGTGTAACACTTCAGGCTTTGGGGACATGCACAGGGCTCTTAGGAGACCTAGGGCAGTCTATTGTCTAGGCACGTCGCTACATGTACAACACCCTGTGCAGAAAACTTGATTCTGGGAAGAGCCAAGTAGCTAGCTAGGTCTCTTTTGTCCTCTTAGAAACCACAGATACTTACGCTGCGTGTCAATCTGGAAACAGGACCTGATGGGACTAGCCTTGTTTCCCATCATGAAAGCTCCTTTTATGCGCCTTGAAGCTAAGTGAAAAACACTGTTGGTGTCGTGCTTATACACACGACAGGCATGGCTGTGAGAGGGAAAAAGAGGTGTCACGAAGAAACATGGTATTCCAGTTTCTGAGTCAGAGCTGATCCTGTCCTGTTCTATAGCTAAAGGGAAACTCAAAGAGAGGCCTAACTTCGAAGGAGGGCCCTGATATGCCTTACAGCGGGTTAGGCGTGCAACAGCTTCCATGAGGCCTTAGCCGCTCTCCTGCTTTAGTTGAACGCTAGTAAGCTTTTCAGGCCGCCTAGATCCCTCGCGGCAGCACTCGTTTCCGTACAAGGATACTGAGTACCCGGAGGCTCCCCTGGGCTTGCTGGGCCGCACTCAGACCCGTAGGCCCATCAGGGTGCCCCTGGGTAGGCCGAGTGAAGGGTAACCCGCTGCACTCTTCCTTGGGCGAGCTAGATATCCCCAGCTCACCAACGGCTTCATGAACACGGTTCTAGCAAGGCCAGCATACCATGGAAGTCGTCCTCGTTGCCCTAGTCTGAGCGGTACTGAGAAAAACTCTCTGCTTACAAGTCCTTCTAGGACCTCATTCCTGAAGTCACCGTATCTCTAGGAGAAAGGCAGCTTGCACAGCAACTTCCACTACAGCACAGTTTTGTGTGGAACACTTCAGGTTTTTGGGAGAGGCACAGGACCCTAGGAGACCTAGGGCAGTCTGTCATCGAAGCAGTTCGCTACACGCAGAGGGCCCTATGCAGAAAAGTTGAATCAGGGAAGAGCCAGGGAGGTAGCTAGGTCTCTTTTGACCTGCCAGTACCCACAGACACTTATGCTGCATGTCAATCTGGTGATGGTGCCTGATGCGACTGGCCTTGTTTTCCCACCTTGAAAGCTCTTCTTATGCGCCTTGAAGCTCCCTTAAAAACACTGTGGTTGTCAGGCTTATACTCACGGCAGGCATGGCTGTGAGAGGGCAAAAGAGGTTTCACGACGAGACAGGGTATTTCAGTTTCTAAATCAGAGCTGATCCTGTCCTGTTTTATAGCTAAGGGGAAACTCAAAGTGAGCCCTCGCTTCGAAGGCGGCCCCTGATATGCCTTACAGCGGGGTAGGCGTGCAACAGCTTCCATGAGGCCTGAGTCGCTCTTCTGCTTTAGTTGAACGCCAGTAAGCTTTTCAGGCCTCCTAGATCCCTCGCGGCAGCACTCGTTTCCGTACAAGGATACTGAGTACCCCCAGGCTCCCCTGGGCTTGCTGGGCCGCACTCAGACCCGTAGGCCCATCAGGGTGCCCCTGGGTAGGCCGAGTGAAGGGTAACCCGCTGCACTCTTCCTTGGGCGAGCTAGATATCCCCAGCTCACCAACGGCTTCAAGAACACGGTTCTAGCAAGGCCAGCATACCATGGAAGTCGTCCTCGTTGCCCTAGTCTGAGCGGTACTGAGAAAAACTCTCTGCTTACAAGTCCTTCTAGGACCTCATCCCTGAAGTCACCGTATCTCTAGGAGAAAGGCAGCTTGCACAGCAACTTCCACTACAGCACAGTTTTGTGTGGAACACTTCAGGTTTTTGGGAGAGGCACAGGACCCTAGGAGACCTAGGGCAGTCTGTCATCGAAGCAGTTCGCTACACGCAGAGGGCCCTATGCAGAAAAGTTGAATCAGGGAAGAGCCAGGGAGGTAGCTAGGTCTCTTTTGACCTGCCAGTACCCACGGACACTTATGCTGCATGTCAATCTGGTGATGGTGCCTGATGCGACTGGCCTTGTTTTCCCACCTTGAAAGCTCTTCTTCTGCGCCTTGAAGCTCCCTTAAAAACACTGTGGTTGTCAGGCTTATACTCACGGCAGGCATGGCTGTGAGAGGGAAAAAGAGGTTACACGAAGAGACAGGGTATTTCAGTTTCTGAGTCAGAGCTCATCCTGCCTTGTTATGTAGCTAAATGGAAACTCAAAGTGAGCCCTAGCTTCGAAGGAGGGCCCTGATATGCCATGCAGCGGGATAGGCGTACAACAGCTTCTATGAAGCCTTAGTCACTCTTCTGCTTTAGCTGAAGGCTAGTAAGCTTTTCTGGACTCCTAGACCCCTCGCGGCAGCACTCGCTTCCCTACAAAGGCACTGAGCACCCCCAGGCTCTCCTGAGTCGAAGATCAACATTCAGACACGTAGACCCTTCGGAGTACCCGTGTCTGTGCCGAGTGAAGGAGAGCATGATGCACACTTCGTCGCGGGACCTAGATTTTCTCAGCTCACCAATAGCCTCAGGAACATGATTCTAGGAGGTGCAGCATGCCATGCAAGTCTGCCTGCTTACAGTAGTCCGAGCTGTACTGAGAAAAACTCTTTGCTTACAATTCCTTCTACCACCTCATAGCTGAAGTCAACCTACCTCTAGGAGAAAGTCGGCTTGTGGTCCAAGTGCAACTAGAGCACACTTTCTGGTATAATGCTACAGGCTTTTGGAAGATGCCCAGGAGCCAGGACACCTAGGGAATTCTTTCATTTAGGCAGTTCGCTACACGCAGAACACCCGGCATAGGAAAGTGGATTCTCCAAGACCCAGGGAGTAGCTAGGTCTCTTTTGACTTGTTAGAAAGCACAGATGCTTCTTCTGCGTGTCAACCTGGAAATGGCAGCCTTAGGAGTCAAGCCTTGTTTTCCCGTCTTGAAAGCTCCATTCAAGCGGCCTTAAAGCTACCTGAGAAACACTGTGGTTGTGGGACTTGTATTCACTCTAGGCATGGCTCTGGAAGAACATGAGTTATCTCGAAAGAAAGCGGGTGCTTCCAGGCTCTGGTTAGGAGCATATCCTGCCCTGCACTAGAGCTAAGGGGAATCTTGACGTGCACTCTACCCTGGCCTACAGCTCTGATTTGCCCTCCAGAAGGGTAGTTGTGCAGCCTTTTCCTTGAGTCCTTAGTCACAGTTCTGCATTAGTTTAAAGGTACTAATCTTCTCAGGACTCCAGTCCCACTCGTGCCAGTACCCGTTTCTGTACAAGAACTCTGAGTACCCCAGGGCTCCCCTGGGCTTGCCGGGCCACACTCACACCCGTAGGCCCTTCACTGTGCCCCTCTGTAGGCCGAGTGAAGCATAACAAACTGCATTCTTTCTTGGGAAAGCTAGATTTCCTCAGCTCACCAGCAGCCTCTGGAACACGGTTCTAGCAAGTCCAGCATACCATGGAAGTCTGCCTCATCGCCCTATTCTGAGCTGTACTGAGCAAAACTCTCTGCTTTGAAGTCCTTCGAGGACCTCATACCTGAAGTCACCGTATCTCAAGGAGAAAGACGGCTTGCATTCCAACTTCCAATAAAGCACAGTTTTCTGTGTAACACTTCAGGCTTTGGGGACATGCACAGGGCTCTTAGGAGACCTAGGGCAGTCTATTGTCTAGGCACGTCGCTACATGTACAACACCCTGTGCAGAAAACTTGATTCTGGGAAGAGCCAAGTAGCTAGCTAGGTCTCTTTTGTCCTCTTAGAAACCACAGATACTTACGCTGCGTGTCAATCTGGAAACAGGACCTGATGGGACTAGCCTTGTTTCCCATCATGAAAGCTCCTTTTATGCGCCTTGAAGCTAAGTGAAAAACACTGTTGGTGTCGTGCTTATACACACGACAGGCATGGCTGTGAGAGGGAAAAAGAGGTGTCACGAAGAAACATGGTATTCCAGTTTCTGAGTCAGAGCTGATCCTGTCCTGTTCTATAGCTAAAGGGAAACTCAAAGTGAGGCCTAACTTCGAAGGAGGGCCCTGATATGCCTTACAGCGGGGTAGGCGTGCAACAGCTTCCATGAGGCCTTAGTCACTCTCCTGCTTTAGTTGAACGCTAGTAAGCTTTTCAGGCCGCCTAGATCCCTCGCGGCAGCACTCGTTTCCGTACAAGGATACTGAGTACCCCCAGGCTCCCCTGGGCTTGCTGGGCCGCACTCAGACCCGTAGGCCCATCAGGGTGCCCCTGGGTAGGCCGAGTGAAGGGTAACCCGCTGCACTCTTCCTTGGGCGAGCTAGATATCCCCAGCTCACCAACGGCTTCATGAACACGGTTCTAGCAAGGCCAGCATACCATGGAAGTCGTCCTCGTTGCCCTAGTCTGAGCGGTACTGAGAAAAACTCTCTGCTTACAAGTCCTTCTAGGACCTCATCCCTGAAGTCACCGTATCTCTAGGAGAAAGGCAGCTTGCACAGCAACTTCCACTACAGCACAGTTTTGTGTGGAACACTTCAGGTTTTTGGGAGAGGCACAGGACCCTAGGAGACCTAGGGCAGTCTGTCATCGAAGCAGTTCGCTACACGCAGAGGGCCCTATGCAGAAAAGTTGAATCAGGGAAGAGCCAGGGAGGTAGCTAGGTCTCTTTTGACCTGCCAGTACCCACAGACACTTATGCTGCGTGTCAACCTGGTGATGGTGCCTCATGCGACTGGCTTTGTTTTCCCACCTTGAAAGCTCTTCTTCTGCGCCTTGAAGCTCCCTTAAAAACACTGTGGTTGTCAGGCTTATACTCACGGCAGGCATGGCTGTGAGAGGGAAAAAGAGGTTACACGAAGAGACAGGGTATTTCAGTTTCTGAGTCAGAGCTCATCCTGCCTTGTTATGTAGCTAAATGGAAACTCAAAGTGAGCCCTAGCTTCGAAGGAGGGCCCTGATATGCCATGCAGCGGGATAGGCGTACAACAGCTTCTATGAAGCCTTAGTCACTCTTCTGCTTTAGCTGAAGGCTAGTAAGCTTTTCTGGACTCCTAGACCCCTCGCGGCAGCACTCGCTTCCCTACAAAGGCACTGAGCACCCCCAGGCTCTCCTGAGTCGAAGATCAACATTCAGACACGTAGACCCTTCGGAGTACCCGTGTCTGTGCCGAGTGAAGGAGAGCATGATGCACACTTCGTCGCGGGACCTAGATTTTCTCAGCTCACCAATAGCCTCAGGAACATGATTCTAGGAGGTGCAGCATGCCATGCAAGTCTGCCTGCTTACAGTAGTCCGAGCTGTACTGAGAAAAACTCTTTGCTTACAATTCCTTCTACCACCTCATAGCTGAAGTCAACCTACCTCTAGGAGAAAGTCGGCTTGTGGTCCAAGTGCAACTAGAGCACACTTTCTGGTATAATGCTACAGGCTTTTGGAAGATGCCCAGGAGCCAGGACACCTAGGGAATTCTTTCATTTAGGCAGTTCGCTACACGCAGAACACCCGGCATAGGAAAGTGGATTCTCCAAGACCCAGGGAGTAGCTAGGTCTCTTTTGACTTGTTAGAAAGCACAGATGCTTCTTCTGCGTGTCAACCTGGAAATGGCGGCCTTAGGAGTCAAGCCTTGTTTTCCCGTCTTGAAAGCTCCATTCAAGCGGCCTTAAAGCTACCTGAGAAACACTGTGGTTGTGGGACTTGTATTCACTCCAGGCATGGCTCTGGAAGAACATGAGTTATCTCGAAAGAAAGCGGGTGCTTCCAGGCTCTGGTTAGGAGCATATCCTGCCCTGCACTAGAGCTAAGGGGAATCTTGACGTGCACTCTACCCTGGCCTACAGCTCTGATTTGCCCTCCAGAAGGGTAGTTGTGCAGCCTTTTCCTTGAGTCCTTAGTCACAGTTCTGCATTAGTTTAAAGGTACTAATCTTCTCAGGACTCCAGGCCCACTCGTGCCAGTACCCGTTTCCGTACAAGAACTCTGAGTACCCCAGGGCTCCCCTGGGCTTGCCGGGCCACACTCACACCCGTAGGCCCTTCACTGTGCCCCTCTGTAGGCCGAGTGAAGCATAACAAACTGCACTCTTTCTTGGGAAAGCTAGATTTCCTCAGCTCACCAGCAGCCTCTGGAACACGGTTCTAGCAAGTCCAGCATACCATGGAAGTCTGCCTCATCGCCCTATTCTGAGCTGTACTGAGCAAAACTCTCTGCTTTGAAGTCCTTCGAGGACCTCATACCTGAAGTCACCGTATCTCAAGGAGAAAGACGGCTTGCATTCCAACTTCCACTAAAGCACAGTTTTCTGTGTAACACTTCAGGCTTTGGGGACATGCACAGGGCTCTTAGGAGACCTAGGGCAGTCTATTGTCTAGGCACGTCGCTACATGTACAACACCCTGTGCAGAAAACTTGATTCTGGGAAGAGCCAAGTAGCTAGCTAGGTCTCTTTTGTCCTCTTAGAATCCACAGATACACTGCGTGTCAATCTGGAAACAGGACCTGATGGGACTAGCCTTGTTTCCCATCATGAAAGCTCCTTTTATGCGCCTTGAAGCTAAGTGAAAAACACTGTTGGTGTCGGGCTTATACACACGACAGGCATGGCTGTGAGAGGGAAAAAGAGGTGTCACGAAGAAACATGGTATTCCAGTTTCTGAGTCAGAGCTGATCCTGTCCTGTTCTATAGCTAAAGGGAAACTCAAAGAGAGGCCTAACTTCGAAGGAGGGCCCTGATATGCCTTACAGCGGGTTAGGCGTGCAACAGCTTCCATGAGGCCTTAGCCGCTCTCCTGCTTTAGTTGAACGCTAGTAAGCTTTTCAGGCTGCCTAGATCCCTCGCGGCAGCACTCGTTTCCGTACAAGGATACTGAGTACCCCCAGGCTCCCCTGGGCTTGCTGGGCCGCACTCAGACCCGTAGGCCCATCAGGGTGCCCCTGGGTAGGCCGAGTGAAGGGTAACCCTCTGCACTCTTCCTTGGGCGAGCTAGATATCCCCAGCTCACCAACGGCTTCATGAACACGGTTCTAGCAAGGCCAGCATACCATGGAAGTCGTCCTCGTTGCCCTAGTCTGAGCGGTACTGAGAAAAACTCTCTGCTTACAAGTCCTTCTAGGACCTCATCCCTGAAGTCACCGTATCTCTAGGAGAAAGGCAGCTTGCACAGCAACTTCCACTACAGCACAGTTTTGTGTGGAACACTTCAGGTTTTTGGGAGAGGCACAGGACCCTAGGAGACCTAGGGCAGTCTGTCATCGAAGCAGTTCGCTACACGCAGAGGGCCCTATGCAGAAAAGTTGAATCAGGGAAGAGCCAGGGAGGTAGCTAGGTCTCTTTTGACCTGCCAGTACCCACAGACACTTATGCTGCATGTCAATCTGGTGATGGTGCCTGATGCGACTGGCCTTGTTTTCCCACCTTGAAAGCTCTTCTTATGCGCCTTGAAGCTCCCTTAAAAACACTGTGGTTGTCAGGCTTATACTCACGGCAGGCATGGCTGTGAGAGGGCAAAAGAGGTTTCACGACGAGACAGGGTATTTCAGTTTCTAAATCAGAGCTGATCCTGTCCTGTTTTATAGCTAAGGGGAAACTCAAAGTGAGCCCTCGCTTCGAAGGCGGCCCCTGATATGCCTTACAGCGGGGTAGGCGTGCAACAGCTTCCATGAGGCCTGAGTCGCTCTTCTGCTTTAGTTGAACGCCAGTAAGCTTTTCAGGCCTCCTAGATCCCTCGCGGCAGCACTCGTTTCCGTACAAGGATACTGAGTACCCCCAGGCTCCCCTGGGCTTGCTGGGCCGCACTCAGACCCGTAGGCCCATCAGGGTGCCCCTGGGTAGGCCGAGTGAAGGGTAACCCGCTGCACTCTTCCTTGGGCGAGCTAGATATCCCCAGCTCACCAACGGCTTCATGAACACGGTTCTAGCAAGGCCAGCATACCATGGAAGTCGTCCTCGTTGCCCTAGTCTGAGCGGTACTGAGAAAAACTCTCTGCTTACAAGTCCTTCTAGGACCTCATCCCTGAAGTCACCGTATCTCTAGGAGAAAGGCAGCTTGCACAGCAACTTCCACTACAGCACAGTTTTGTGTGGAACACTTCAGGTTTTTGGGAGAGGCACAGGACCCTAGGAGACCTAGGGCAGTCTTTCATCTAAGCAGTTCGCTACACGCAGAGCGCCCTATGCAGAAAAGTTGAATCAGGGAAGAGCCAGGGAGGTAGCTAGGTCTCTTTTGACCTGCCAGTACCCACGGACACTTATGCTGCGTGTCAACCTGGTGATGGTGCCTCATGCGACTGGCTTTGTTTTCCCACCTTGAAAGCTCTTCTTCTGCGCCTTGAAGCTCCCTTAAAAACACTGTGGTTGTCAGGCTTATACTCACGGCAGGCATGGCTGTGAGAGGGAAAAAGAGGTTACACGAAGAGACAGGGTATTTCAGTTTCTGAGTCAGAGCTCATCCTGCCTTGTTATGTAGCTAAATGGAAACTCAAAGTGAGCCCTAGCTTCGAAGGAGGGCCCTGATATGCCATGCAGCGGGATAGGCGTACAACAGCTTCTATGAAGCCTTAGTCACTCTTCTGCTTTAGCTGAAGGCTAGTAAGCTTTTCTGGACTCCTAGACCCCTCGCGGCAGCACTCGCTTCCCTACAAAGGCACTGAGCACCCCCAGGCTCTCCTGAGTCGAAGATCAACATTCAGACACGTAGACCCTTCGGAGTACCCGTGTCTGTGCCGAGTGAAGGAGAGCATGATGCACACTTCGTCGCGGGACCTAGATTTTCTCAGCTCACCAATAGCCTCAGGAACATGATTCTAGGAGGTGCAGCATGCCATGCAAGTCTGCCTGCTTACAGTAGTCCGAGCTGTACTGAGAAAAACTCTTTGCTTACAATTCCTTCTACCACCTCATAGCTGAAGTCAACCTACCTCTAGGAGAAAGTCGGCTTGTGGTCCAAGTGCAACTAGAGCACACTTTCTGGTATAATGCTCCAGGCTTTTGGAAGATGCCCAGGAGCCAGGACACCTAGGGAATTCTTTCATTTAGGCAGTTCGCTACACGCAGAACACCCGGCATAGGAAAGTGGATTCTCCAAGACCCAGGGAGTAGCTAGGTCTCTTTTGACTTGTTAGAAAGCACAGATGCTTCTTCTGCGTGTCAACCTGGAAATGGCGGCCTTAGGAGTCAAGCCTTGTTTTCCCGTCTTGAAAGCTCCATTCAAGCGGCCTTAAAGCTACCTGAGAAACACTGTGGTTGTGGGACTTGTATTCACTCCAGGCATGGCTCTGGAAGAACATGAGTTATCTCGAAAGAAAGCGGGTGCTTCCAGGCTCTGGTTAGGAGCATATCCTGCCCTGCACTAGAGCTAAGGGGAATCTTGACGTGCACTCTACCCTGGCCTACAGCTCTGATTTGCCCTCCAGAAGGGTAGTTGTGCAGCCTTTTCCTTGAGTCCTTAGTCACAGTTCTGCATTAGTTTAAAGGTACTAATCTTCTCAGGACTCCAGTCCCACTCGTGCCAGTACCCGTTTCCGTACAAGAACTCTGAGTACCCCAGGGCTCCCCTGGGCTTGCCGGGCCACACTCACACCCGTAGGCCCTTCACTGTGCCCCTCTGTAGGCCGAGTGAAGCATAACAAACTGCACTCTTTCTTGGGAAAGCTAGATTTCCTCAGCTCACCAGCAGCCTCTGGAACACGGTTCTAGCAAGTCCAGCATACCATGGAAGTCTGCCTCATCGCCCTATTCTGAGCTGTACTGAGCAAAACTCTCTGCTTTGAAGTCCTTCGAGGACCTCATACCTGAAGTCACCGTATCTCAAGGAGAAAGACGGCTTGCATTCCAACTTCCACTAAAGCACAGTTTTCTGTGTAACACTTCAGGCTTTGGGGACATGCACAGGGCTCTTAGGAGACCTAGGGCAGTCTATTGTCTAGGCACGTCGCTACATGTACAACACCCTGTGCAGAAAACTTGATTCTGGGAAGAGCCAAGTAGCTAGCTAGGTCTCTTTTGTCCTCTTAGAAACCACAGATACTTACGCTGCGTGTCAATCTGGAAACAGGACCTGATGGGACTAGCCTTGTTTCCCATCATGAAAGCTCCTTTTATGCGCCTTGAAGCTAAGTGAAAAACACTGTTGGTGTCGGGCTTATACACACGACAGGCATGGCTGTGAGAGGGAAAAAGAGGTGTCACGAAGAAACATGGTATTCCAGTTTCTGAGTCAGAGCTGATCCTGTCCTGTTCTATAGCTAAAGGGAAACTCAAAGTGAGGCCTAACTTCGAAGGAGGGCCCTGATATGCCTTACAGCGGGGTAGGCGTGCAACAGCTTCCATGAGGCCTTAGTCGCTCTCCTGCTTTAGTTGAACGCTAGTAAGCTTTTCAGGCCGCCTAGATCCCTCGCGGCAGCACTCGTTTCCGTACAAGGATACTGAGTACCCCCAGGCTCCCCTGGGCTTGCTGGGCCGCACTCAGACCCGTAGGCCCATCAGGGTGCCCCTGGGTAGGCCGAGTGAAGGGTAACCCGCTGCACTCTTCCTTGGGCGAGCTAGATATCCCCAGCTCACCAACGGCTTCATGAACACGGTTCTAGCAAGGCCAGCATACCATGGAAGTCGTCCTCGTTGCCCTAGTCTGAGCAGTACTGAGAAAAACTCTCTGCTTACAAGTCCTTCTAGGACCTCATCCCTGAAGTCACCGTATCTCTAGGAGAAAGGCAGCTTGCACAGCAACTTCCACTACAGCACAGTTTTGTGTGGAACACTTCAGGTTTTTGGGAGAGGCACAGGACCCTAGGAGACCTAGGGCAGTCTGTCATCGAAGCAGTTCGCTACACGCAGAGGGCCCTATGCAGAAAAGTTGAATCAGGGAAGAGCCAGGGAGGTAGCTAGGTCTCTTTTGACCTGCCAGTACCCACAGACACTTATGCTGCATGTCAATCTGGTGATGGTGCCTGATGCGACTGGCCTTGTTTTCCCACCTTGAAAGCTCTTCTTATGCGCCTTGAAGCTCCCTTAAAAACACTGTGGTTGTCAGGCTTATACTCACGGCAGGCATGGCTGTGAGAGGGCAAAAGAGGTTTCACGACGAGACAGGGTATTTCAGTTTCTAAATCAGAGCTGATCCTGTCCTGTTTTATAGCTAAGGGGAAACTCAAAGTGAGCCCTCGCTTCAAAGGCGGCCCCTGATATGCCTTACAGCGGGGTAGGCGTGCAACAGCTTCCATGAGGCCTGAGTCGCTCTTCTGCTTTAGTTGAACGCCAGTAAGCTTTTCAGGCCTCCTAGATCCCTCGCGGCAGCACTCGTTTCCGTACAAGGATACTGAGTACCCCCAGGCTCCCCTGGGCTTGCTGGGCCACACTCAGACCCGTAGGCCCATCAGGGTGCCCCTGGGTAGGCCGAGTGAAGGGTAACCCGCTGCACTCTTCCTTGGGCGAGCTAGATATCCCCAGCTCACCAACGGCTTCATGAACACGGTTCTAGCAAGGCCAGCATACCATGGAAGTCGTCCTCGTTGCCCTAGTCTGAGCGGTACTGAGAAAAACTCTCTGCTTACAAGTCCTTCTAGGACCTCATCCCTGAAGTCACCGTATCTCTAGGAGAAAGGCAGCTTGCACAGCAACTTCCACTACAGCACAGTTTTGTGTGGAACACTTCAGGTTTTTGGGAGAGGCACAGGACCCTAGGAGACCTAGGGCAGTCTGTCATCGAAGCAGTTCGCTACACGCAGAGGGCCCTATGCAGAAAAGTTGAATCAGGGAAGAGCCAGGGAGGTAGCTAGGTCTCTTTTGACCTGCCAGTACCCACGGACACTTATGCTGCGTGTCAACCTGGTGATGGTGCCTCATGCGACTGGCTTTGTTTTCCCACCTTGAAAGCTCTTCTTCTGCGCCTTGAAGCTCCCTTAAAAACACTGTGGTTGTCAGGCTTATACTCACGGCAGGCATGGCTGTGAGAGGGAAAAAGAGGTTACACGAAGAGACAGGGTATTTCAGTTTCTGAGTCAGAGCTCATCCTGCCTTGTTATGTAGCTAAATGGAAACTCAAAGTGAGCCCTAGCTTCGAAGGAGGGCCCTGATATGCCATGCAGCGGGATAGGCGTACAACAGCTTCTATGAAGCCTTAGTCACTCTTCTGCTTTAGCTGAAGGCTAGTAAGCTTTTCTGGACTCCTAGACCACTCGCGGCAGCACTCGCTTCCCTACAAAGGCACTGAGCACCCCCAGGCTCTCCTGAGTCGAAGATCAACATTCAGACACGTAGACCCTTCGGAGTACCCGTGTCTGTGCCGAGTGAAGGAGAGCATGATGCACACTTCGTCGCGGGACCTAGATTTCCTCAGCTCACCAATAGCCTCAGGAACATGATTCTAGGAGGTGCAGCATGCCATGCAAGTCTGCCTGCTTACAGTAGTCCGAGCTGTACTGAGAAAAACTCTTTGCTTACAATTCCTTCTACCACCTCATAGCTGAAGTCAACCTACCTCTAGGAGAAAGTCGGCTTGTGGTCCAAGTGCAACTAGAGCACACTTTCTGGTATAATGCTACAGGCTTTTGGAAGATGCCCAGGAGCCAGGACACCTAGGGAATTCTTTCATTTAGGCAGTTCACTACACGCAGAACACCCGGCATAGGAAAGTGGATTCTCCAAGACCCAGGGAGTAGCTAGGTCTCTTTTGACTTGTTAGAAAGCACAGATGCTTCTTCTGCGTGTCAACCTGGAAATGGCGGCCTTAGGAGTCAAGCCTTGTTTTCCCGTCTTGAAAGCTCCATTCAAGCGGCCTTAAAGCTACCTGAGAAACACTGTGGTTGTGGGACTTGTATTCACTCCAGGCATGGCTCTGGAAGAACATGAGTTATCTCGAAAGAAAGCGGGTGCTTCCAGGCTCTGGTTAGGAGCATATCCTGCCCTGCACTAGAGCTAAGGGGAATCTTGACGTGCACTCTACCCTGGCCTACAGCTCTGATTTGCCCTCCAGAAGGGTAGTTGTGCAGCCTTTTCCTTGAGTCCTTAGTCACAGTTCTGCATTAGTTTAAAGGTACTAATCTTCTCAGGACTCCAGTCCCACTCGTGCCAGTACCCGTTTCCGTACAAGAACTCTGAGTACCCCAGGGCTCCCCTGGGCTTGCCGGGCCACACTCACACCCGTAGGCCCTTCACTGTGCCCCTCTGTAGGCCGAGTGAAGCATAACAAACTGCACTCTTTCTTGGGAAAGCTAGATTTCCTCAGCTCACCAGCAGCCTCTGGAACACGGTTCTAGCAAGTCCAGCATACCATGGAAGTCTGCCTCATCGCCCTATTCTGAGCTGTACTGAGCAAAACTCTCTGCTTTGAAGTCCTTCGAGGACCTCATACCTGAAGTCACCGTATCTCAAGGAGAAAGACGGCTTGCATTCCAACTTCCACTAAAGCACAGTTTTCTGTGTAACACTTCAGGCTTTGGGGACATGCACAGGGCTCTTAGGAGACCTAGGGCAGTCTATTGTCTAGGCATGTCGCTACATGTACAACACCCTGTGCAGAAAACTTGATTCTGGGAAGAGCCAAGTAGCTAGCTAGGTCTCTTTTGTCCTCTTAGAAACCACAGATACTTACGCTGCGTGTCAATCTGGAAACAGGACCTGATGGGACTAGCCTTGTTTCCCATCATGAAAGCTCCTTTTATGCGCCTTGAAGCTAAGTGAAAAACACTGTTGGTGTCGGGCTTATACACACGACAGGCATGGCTGTGAGAGGGAAAAAGAGGTGTCACAAAGAAACATGGTATTCCAGTTTCTGAGTCAGAGCTGATCCTGTCCTGTTCTATAGCTAAAGGGAAACTCAAAGTGAGGCCTAACTTCGAAGGAGGGCCCTGATATGCCTTACAGCGGGGTAGGCGTGCAACAGCTTCCATGAGGCCTTAGTCGCTCTCCTGCTTTAGTTGAACGCTAGTAAGCTTTTCAGGCCGCCTAGATCCCTCGCGGCAGCACTCGTTTCCGTACAAGGATACTGAGTACCCCCAGGCTCCCCTGGGCTTGCTGGGCCGCACTCAGACCCGTAGGCCCATCAGGGTGCCCCTGGGTAGGCCGAGTGAAGGGTAACCCGCTGCACTCTTCCTTGGGCGAGCTAGATATCCCCAGCTCACCAACGGCTTCATGAACACGGTTCTAGCAAGGCCAGCATACCATGGAAGTCGTCCTCGTTGCCCTAGTCTGAGCAGTACTGAGAAAAACTCTCTGCTTACAAGTCCTTCTAGGACCTCATCCCTGAAGTCACCGTATCTCTAGGAGAAAGGCAGCTTGCACAGCAACTTCCACTACAGCACAGTTTTGTGTGGAACACTTCAGGTTTTTGGGAGAGGCACAGGACCCTAGGAGACCTAGGGCAGTCTGTCATCGAAGCAGTTCGCTACACGCAGAGGGCCCTATGCAGAAAAGTTGAATCAGGGAAGAGCCAGGGAGGTAGCTAGGTCTCTTTTGACCTGCCAGTACCCACAGACACTTATGCTGCATGTCAATCTGGTGATGGTGCCTGATGCGACTGGCCTTGTTTTCCCACCTTGAAAGCTCTTCTTATGCGCCTTGAAGCTCCCTTAAAAACACTGTGGTTGTCAGGCTTATACTCACGGCAGGCATGGCTGTGAGAGGGCAAAAGAGGTTTCACGACGAGACAGGGTATTTCAGTTTCTAAATCAGAGCTGATCCTGTCCTGTTTTATAGCTAAGGGGAAACTCAAAGTGAGCCCTCGCTTCAAAGGCGGCCCCTGATATGCCTTACAGCGGGGTAGGCGTGCAACAGCTTCCATGAGGCCTGAGTCGCTCTTCTGCTTTAGTTGAACGCCAGTAAGCTTTTCAGGCCTCCTAGATCCCTCGCGGCAGCACTCGTTTCCGTACAAGGATACTGAGTACCCCCAGGCTCCCCTGGGCTTGCTGGGCCACACTCAGACCCGTAGGCCCATCAGGGTGCCCCTGGGTAGGCCGAGTGAAGGGTAACCCGCTGCACTCTTCCTTGGGCGAGCTAGATATCCCCAGCTCACCAACGGCTTCATGAACACGGTTCTAGCAAGGCCAGCATACCATGGAAGTCGTCCTCGTTGCCCTAGTCTGAGCGGTACTGAGAAAAACTCTCTGCTTACAAGTCCTTCTAGGACCTCATCCCTGAAGTCACCGTATCTCTAGGAGAAAGGCAGCTTGCACAGCAACTTCCACTACAGCACAGTTTTGTGTGGAACACTTCAGGTTTTTGGGAGAGGCACAGGACCCTAGGAGACCTAGGGCAGTCTTTCATCTAAGCAGTTCGCTACACGCAGAGCGCCCTATGCAGAAAAGTTGAATCAGGGAAGAGCCAGGGAGGTAGCTAGGTCTCTTTTGACCTGCCAGTACCCACGGACACTTATGCTGCGTGTCAACCTGGTGATGGTGCCTCATGCGACTGGCTTTGTTTTCCCACCTTGAAAGCTCTTCTTCTGCGCCTTGAAGCTCCCTTAAAAACACTGTGGTTGTCAGGCTTATACTCACGGCAGGCATGGCTGTGAGAGGGAAAAAGAGGTTACACGAAGAGACAGGGTATTTCAGTTTCTGAGTCAGAGCTCATCCTGCCTTGTTATGTAGCTAAATGGAAACTCAAAGTGAGCCCTAGCTTCGAAGGAGGGCCCTGATATGCCATGCAGCGGGATAGGCGTACAACAGCTTCTATGAAGCCTTAGTCACTCTTCTGCTTTAGCTGAAGGCTAGTAAGCTTTTCTGGACTCCTAGACCCCTCGCGGCAGCACTCGCTTCCCTACCAAGGCACTGAGCACCCCCAGGCTCTCCTGAGTCGAAGATCAACATTCAGACACGTAGACCCTTCGGAGTACCCGTGTCTGTGCCGAGTGAAGGAGAGCATGATGCACACTTCGTCGCGGGACCTAGATTTTCTCAGCTCACCAATAGCCTCAGGAACATGATTCTAGGAGGTGCAGCATGCCATGCAAGTCTGCCTGCTTACAGTAGTCCGAGCTGTACTGAGAAAAACTCTTTGCTTACAATTCCTTCTACCACCTCATAGCTGAAGTCAACCTACCTCTAGGAGAAAGTCGGCTTGTGGTCCAAGTGCAACTAGAGCACACTTTCTGGTATAATGCTACAGGCTTTTGGAAGATGCCCAGGAGCCAGGACACCTAGGGAATTCTTTCATTTAGGCAGTTCGCTACACGCAGAACACCCGGCATAGGAAAGTGGATTCTCCAAGACCCAGGGAGTAGCTAGGTCTCTTTTGACTTGTTAGAAAGCACAGATGCTTCTTCTGCGTGTCAACCTGGAAATGGCGGCCTTAGGAGTCAAGCCTTGTTTTCCCGTCTTGAAAGCTCCATTCAAGCGGCCTTAAAGCTACCTGAGAAACACTGTGGTTGTGGGACTTGTATTCACTCCAGGCATGGCTCTGGAAGAACATGAGTTATCTCGAAAGAAAGCGGGTGCTTCCAGGCTCTGGTTAGGAGCATATCCTGCCCTGCACTAGAGCTAAGGGGAATCTTGACGTGCACTCTACCCTGGCCTACAGCTCTGATTTGCCCTCCAGAAGGGTAGTTGTGCAGCCTTTTCCTTGAGTCCTTAGTCACAGTTCTGCATTAGTTTAAAGGTACTAATCTTCTCAGGACTCCAGGCCCACTCGTGCCAGTACCCGTTTCCGTACAAGAACTCTGAGTACCCCAGGGCTCCCCTGGGCTTGCCGGGCCACACTCACACCCGTAGGCCCTTCACTGTGCCCCTCTGTAGGCCGAGTGAAGCATAACAAACTGCACTCTTTCTTGGGAAAGCTAGATTTCCTCAGCTCACCAGCAGCCTCTGGAACACGGTTCTAGCAAGTCCAGCATACCATGGAAGTCTGCCTCATCGCCCTATTCTGAGCTGTACTGAGCAAAACTCTCTGCTTTGAAGTCCTTCGAGGACCTCATACCTGAAGTCACCGTATCTCAAGGAGAAAGACGGCTTGCATTCCAACTTCCACTAAAGCACAGTTTTCTGTGTAACACTTCAGGCTTTGGGGACATGCACAGGGCTCTTAGGAGACCTAGGGCAGTCTATTGTCTAGGCACGTCGCTACATGTACAACACCCTGTGCAGAAAACTTGATTCTGGGAAGAGCCAAGTAGCTAGCTAGGTCTCTTTTGTCCTCTTAGAAACCACAGATACTTATGCTGTTTGTCAATCTGGAAACAGGACCTGATGGGACTAGCCTTGTTTCCCATCATGAAAGCTCCTTTTATGCGCCTTGAAGCTAAGTGAAAAACACTGTTGGTGTCGGGCTTATACACACGACAGGCATGGCTGTGAGAGGGAAAAAGAGGTGTCACGAAGAAACATGGTATTCCAGTTTCTGAGTCAGAGCTGATCCTGTCCTGTTCTATAGCTAAAGGGAAACTCAAAGTGAGGCCTAACTTCGAAGGAGGGCCCTGATATGCCTTACAGCGGGTTAGGCGTGCAACAGCTTCCATGAGGCCTTAGTCGCTCTCCTGCTTTAGTTGAACGCTAGTAAGCTTTTCAGGCCGCCTAGATCCCTCGCGGCAGCACTCGTTTCCGTACAAGGATACTGAGTACCCCCAGGCTCCCCTGGCCTTGCTGGCCCGCACTCAGACCCGTAGGCCCATCAGGGTGCCCCTGGGTAGGCCGAGTGAAGGGTAACCCGCTGCACTCTTCCTTGGGCGAGCTAGATATCCCCAGCTCACCATCGGCTTCATGAACACGGTTCTAGCAAGGCCAGCATACCATGGAAGTCGTCCTCGTTGCCCTAGTCTGAGCGGTACTGAGAAAAACTCTCTGCTTACAAGTCCTTCTAGGACCTCATCCCTGAAGTCACCGTATCTCTCGGAGAAAGGCAGCTTGCACAGCAACTTCCACTACAGCACAGTTTTGTGTGGAACACTTCAGGTTTTTGGGAGAGGCACAGGACCCTAGGAGACCTAGGGCAGTCTTTCATCTAAGCAGTTCGCTACACGCAGAGGGCCCTATGCAGAAAAGTTGAATCAGGGAAGAGCCAGGGAGGTAGCTAGGTCTCTTTTGACCTGCTAGTACCCACAGACACTTATGCTGCATGTCAATCTGGTGATGGTGCCTGATGCGACTGGCCTTGTTTTCCCACCTTGAAAGCTCTTCTTATGCGCCTTGAAGCTCCCTTAAAAACACTGTGGTTGTCAGGCTTATACTCACGGCAGGCATGGCTGTGAGAGGGCAAAAGAGGTTTCACGACGAGACAGGGTATTTCAGTTTCTAAATCAGAGCTGATCCTGTCCTGTTTTATAGCTAAGGGGAAACTCAAAGTGAGCCCTCGCTTCAAAGGCGGCCCCTGATATGCCTTACAGCGGGGTAGGCGTGCAACAGCTTCCATGAGGCCTGAGTCGCTCTTCTGCTTTAGTTGAACGCCAGTAAGCTTTTCAGGCCTCCTAGATCCCTCGCGGCAGCACTCGTTTCCGTACAAGGATACTGAGTACCCCCAGGCTCCCCTGGGCTTGCTGGGCCACACTCAGACCCGTAGGCCCATCAGGGTGCCCCTGGGTAGGCCGAGTGAAGGGTAACCCGCTGCACTCTTCCTTGGGCGAGCTAGATATCCCCAGCTCACCAACGGCTTCATGAACACGGTTCTAGCAAGGCCAGCATACCATGGAAGTCGTCCTCGTTGCCCTAGTCTGAGCGGTACTGAGAAAAACTCTCTGCTTACAAGTCCTTCTAGGACCTCATCCCTGAAGTCACCGTATCTCTAGGAGAAAGGCAGCTTGCACAGCAACTTCCACTACAGCACAGTTTTGTGTGGAACACTTCAGGTTTTTGGGAGAGGCACAGGACCCTAGGAGACCTAGGGCAGTCTTTCATCTAAGCAGTTCGCTACACGCAGAGCGCCCTATGCAGAAAAGTTGAATCAGGGAAGAGCCAGGGAGGTAGCTAGGTCTCTTTTGACCTGCCAGTACCCACGGACACTTATGCTGCGTGTCAACCTGGTGATGGTGCCTCATGCGACTGGCTTTGTTTTCCCACCTTGAAAGCTCTTCTTCTGCGCCTTGAAGCTCCCTTAAAAACACTGTGGTTGTCAGGCTTATACTCACGGCAGGCATGGCTGTGAGAGGGAAAAAGAGGTTACACGAAGAGACAGGGTATTTCAGTTTCTGAGTCAGAGCTCATCCTGCCTTGTTATGTAGCTAAATGGAAACTCAAAGTGAGCCCTAGCTTCGAAGGAGGGCCCTGATATGCCATGCAGCGGGATAGGCGTACAACAGCTTCTATGAAGCCTTAGTCACTCTTCTGCTTTAGCTGAACGCTAGTAAGCTTTTCTGGACTCCTAGACCCCTCGCGGCAGCACTCGCTTCCCTACCAAGGCACTGAGCACCCCCAGGCTCTCCTGAGTCGAAGATCAACATTCAGACACGTAGACCCTTCGGAGTACCCGTGTCTGTGCCGAGTGAAGGAGAGCATGATGCACACTTCGTCGCGGGACCTAGATTTTCTCAGCTCACCAATAGCCTCAGGAACATGATTCTAGGAGGTGCAGCATGCCATGCAAGTCTGCCTGCTTACAGTAGTCCGAGCTGTACTGAGAAAAACTCTTTGCTTACAATTCCTTCTACCACCTCATAGCTGAAGTCAACCTACCTCTAGGAGAAAGTCGGCTTGTGGTCCAAGTGCAACTAGAGCACACTTTCTGGTATAATGCTACAGGCTTTTGGAAGATGCCCAGGAGCCAGGACACCTAGGGAATTCTTTCATTTAGGCAGTTCGCTACACGCAGAACACCCGGCATAGGAAAGTGGATTCTCCAAGACCCAGGGAGTAGCTAGGTCTCTTTTGACTTGTTAGAAAGCACAGATGCTTCTTCTGCGTGTCAACCTGGAAATGGCGGCCTTAGGAGTCAAGCCTTGTTTTCCCGTCTTGAAAGCTCCATTCAAGCGGCCTTAAAGCTACCTGAGAAACACTGTGGTTGTGGGACTTGTATTCACTCCAGGCATGGCTCTGGAAGAACATGAGTTATCTCGAAAGAAAGCGGGTGCTTCCAGGCTCTGGTTAGGAGCATATCCTGCCCTGCACTAGAGCTAAGGGGAATCTTGACGTGCACTCTACCCTGGCCTACAGCTCTGATTTGCCCTCCAGAAGGGTAGTTGTGCAGCCTTTTCCTTGAGTCCTTAGTCACAGTTCTGCATTAGTTTAAAGGTACTAATCTTCTCAGGACTCCAGTCCCACTCGTGCCAGTACCCGTTTCCGTACAAGAACTCTGAGTACCCCAGGGCTCCCCTGGGCTTGCCGGGCCACACTCACACCCGTAGGCCCTTCACTGTGCCCCTCTGTAGGCCGAGTGAAGCATAACAAACTGCACTCTTTCTTGGGAAAGCTAGATTTCCTCAGCTCACCAGCAGCCTCTGGAACACGGTTCTAGCAAGTCCAGCATACCATGGAAGTCTGCCTCATCGCCCTATTCTGAGCTGTACTGAGCAAAACTCTCTGCTTTGAAGTCCTTCGAGGACCTCATACCTGAAGTCACCGTATCTCAAGGAGAAAGACGGCTTGCATTCCAACTTCCACTAAAGCACAGTTTTCTGTGTAACACTTCAGGCTTTGGGGACATGCACAGGGCTCTTAGGAGACCTAGGGCAGTCTATTGTCTAGGCACGTCGCTACATGTACAACACCCTGTGCAGAAAACTTGATTCTGGGAAGAGCCAAGTAGCTAGCTAGGTCTCTTTTGTCCTCTTAGAAACCACAGATACTTACGCTGCGTGTCAATCTGGAAACAGGACCTGATGGGACTAGCCTTGTTTCCCATCATGAAAGCTCCTTTTATGCGCCTTGAAGCTAAGTGAAAAACACTGTTGGTGTCGGGCTTATACACACGACAGGCATGGCTGTGAGAGGGAAAAAGAGGTGTCACGAAGAAACATGGTATTCCAGTTTCTGAGTCAGAGCTGATCCTGTCCTGTTCTATAGCTAAAGGGAAACTCAAAGTGAGGCCTAACTTCGAAGGAGGGCCCTGATATGCCTTACAGCGGGGTAGGCGTGCAACAGCTTCCATGAGGCCTTAGTCGCTCTCCTGCTTTAGTTGAACGCTAGTAAGCTTTTCAGGCCGCCTAGATCCCTCGCGGCAGCACTCGTTTCCGTACAAGGATACTGAGTACCCCCAGGCTCCCCTGGGCTTGCTGGGCCGCACTCAGACCCGTA
This sequence comes from Eubalaena glacialis, assembly GCF_028564815.1. Taxonomy (NCBI): domain Eukaryota; kingdom Metazoa; phylum Chordata; class Mammalia; order Artiodactyla; family Balaenidae; genus Eubalaena; species Eubalaena glacialis. Next base: position 96,159,051 of record NC_083724.1, read on the forward strand.
GGCCCATCAGGGTGCCCCTGGGTAGGCCGAGTGAAGGGTAACCCGCTGCACTCTTCCTTGGGCGAGCTAGATATCCCCAGCTCACCAACGGCTTCATGAACACGGTTCTAGCAAGGCCAGCATACCATGGAAGTCGTCCTCGTTGCCCTAGTCTGAGCAGTACTGAGAAAAACTCTCTGCTTACAAGTCCTTCTAGGACCTCATCCCTGAAGTCACCGTATCTCTAGGAGAAAGGCAGCTTGCACAGCAACTTCCACTACAGCACAGTTTTGTGTGGAACACTTCAGGTTTTTGGGAGAGGCACAGGACCCTAGGAGACCTAGGGCAGTCTGTCATCGAAGCAGTTCGCTACACGCAGAGGGCCCTATGCAGAAAAGTTGAATCAGGGAAGAGCCAGGGAGGTAGCTAGGTCTCTTTTGACCTGCCAGTACCCACAGACACTTATGCTGCATGTCAATCTGGTGATGGTGCCTGATGCGACTGGCCTTGTTTTCCCACCTTGAAAGCTCTTCTTATGCGCCTTGAAGCTCCCTTAAAAACACTGTGGTTGTCAGGCTTATACTCACGGCAGGCATGGCTGTGAGAGGGCAAAAGAGGTTTCACGACGAGACAGGGTATTTCAGTTTCTAAATCAGAGCTGATCCTGTCCTGTTTTATAGCTAAGGGGAAACTCAAAGTGAGCCCTCGCTTCAAAGGCGGCCCCTGATATGCCTTACAGCGGGGTAGGCGTGCAACAGCTTCCATGAGGCCTGAGTCGCTCTTCTGCTTTAGTTGAACGCCAGTAAGCTTTTCAGGCCTCCTAGATCCCTCGCGGCAGCACTCGTTTCCGTACAAGGATACTGAGTACCCCCAGGCTCCCCTGGGCTTGCTGGGCCACACTCAGACCCGTAGGCCCATCAGGGTGCCCCTGGGTAGGCCGAGTGAAGGGTAACCCGCTGCACTCTTCCTTGGGCGAGCTAGATATCCCCAGCTCACCAACGGCTTCATGAACACGGTTCTAGCAAGGCCAGCATACCATGGAAGTCGTCCTCGTTGCCCTAGTCTGAGCGGTACTGAGAAAAACTCTCTGCTTACAAGTCCTTCTAGGACCTCATCCCTGAAGTCACCGTATCTCTAGGAGAAAGGCAGCTTGCACAGCAACTTCCACTACAGCACAGTTTTGTGTGGAACACTTCAGGTTTTTGGGAGAGGCACAGGACCCTAGGAGACCTAGGGCAGTCTTTCATCTAAGCAGTTCGCTACACGCAGAGCGCCCTATGCAGAAAAGTTGAATCAGGGAAGAGCCAGGGAGGTAGCTAGGTCTCTTTTGACCTGCCAGTACCCACGGACACTTATGCTGCGTGTCAACCTGGTGATGGTGCCTCATGCGACTGGCTTTGTTTTCCCACCTTGAAAGCTCTTCTTCTGCGCCTTGAAGCTCCCTTAAAAACACTGTGGTTGTCAGGCTTATACTCACGGCAGGCATGGCTGTGAGAGGGAAAAAGAGGTTACACGAAGAGACAGGGTATTTCAGTTTCTGAGTCAGAGCTCATCCTGCCTTGTTATGTAGCTAAATGGAAACTCAAAGTGAGCCCTAGCTTCGAAGGAGGGCCCTGATATGCCATGCAGCGGGATAGGCGTACAACAGCTTCTATGAAGCCTTAGTCACTCTTCTGCTTTAGCTGAAGGCTAGTAAGCTTTTCTGGACTCCTAGACCCCTCGCGGCAGCACTCGCTTCCCTACAAAGGCACTGAGCACCCCCAGGCTCTCCTGAGTCGAAGATCAACATTCAGACACGTAGACCCTTCGGAGTACCCGTGTCTGTGCCGAGTGAAGGAGAGCATGATGCACACTTCGTCGCGGGACCTAGATTTCCTCAGCTCACCAATAGCCTCAGGAACATGATTCTAGGAGGTGCAGCATGCCATGCAAGTCTGCCTGCTTACAGTAGTCCGAGCTGTACTGAGAAAAACTCTTTGCTTACAATTCCTTCTACCACCTCATAGCTGAAGTCAACCTACCTCTAGGAGAAAGTCGGCTTGTGGTCCAAGTGCAACTAGAGCACACTTTCTGGTATAATGCTACAGGCTTTTGGAAGATGCCCAGGAGCCAGGACACCTAGGGAATTCTTTCATTTAGGCAGTTCACTACACGCAGAACACCCGGCATAGGAAAGTGGATTCTCCAAGACCCAGGGAGTAGCTAGGTCTCTTTTGACTTGTTAGAAAGCACAGATGCTTCTTCTGCGTGTCAACCTGGAAATGGCGGCCTTAGGAGTCAAGCCTTGTTTTCCCGTCTTGAAAGCTCCATTCAAGCGGCCTTAAAGCTACCTGAGAAACACTGTGGTTGTGGGACTTGTATTCACTCCAGGCATGGCTCTGGAAGAACATGAGTTATCTCGAAAGAAAGCGGGTGCTTCCAGGCTCTGGTTAGGAGCATATCCTGCCCTGCACTAGAGCTAAGGGGAATCTTGACGTGCACTCTACCCTGGCCTACAGCTCTGATTTGCCCTCCAGAAGGGTAGTTGTGCAGCCTTTTCCTTGAGTCCTTAGTCACAGTTCTGCATTAGTTTAAAGGTACTAATCTTCTCAGGACTCCAGGCCCACTCGTGCCAGTACCCGTTTCCGTACAAGAACTCTGAGTACCCCAGGGCTCCCCTGGGCTTGCCGGGCCACACTCACACCCGTAGGCCCTTCACTGTGCCCCTCTGTAGGCCGAGTGAAGCATAACAAACTGCACTCTTTCTTGGGAAAGCTAGATTTCCTCAGCTCACCAGCAGCCTCTGGAACACGGTTCTAGCAAGTCCAGCATACCATGGAAGTCTGCCTCATCGCCCTATTCTGAGCTGTACTGAGCAAAACTCTCTGCTTTGAAGTCCTTCGAGGACCTCATACCTGAAGTCACCGTATCTCAAGGAGAAAGACGGCTTGCATTCCAACTTCCACTAAAGCACAGTTTTCTGTGTAACACTTCAGGCTTTGGGGACATGCACAGGGCTCTTAGGAGACCTAGGGCAGTCTATTGTCTAGGCACGTCGCTACATGTACAACACCCTGTGCAGAAAACTTGATTCTGGGAAGAGCCAAGTAGCTAGCTAGGTCTCTTTTGTCCTCTTAGAAACCACAGATACTTACGCTGCGTGTCAATCTGGAAACAGGACCTGATGGGACTAGCCTTGTTTCCCATCATGAAAGCTCCTTTTATGCGCCTTGAAGCTAAGTGAAAAACACTGTTGGTGTCGGGCTTATACACACGACAGGCATGGCTGTGAGAGGGAAAAAGAGGTGTCACGAAGAAACATGGTATTCCAGTTTCTGAGTCAGAGCTGATCCTGTCCTGTTCTATAGCTAAAGGGAAACTCAAAGTGAGGCCTAACTTCGAAGGAGGGCCCTGATATGCCTTACAGCGGGTTAGGCGTGCAACAGCTTCCATGAGGCCTTAGTCGCTCTCCTGCTTTAGTTGAACGCTAGTAAGCTTTTCAGGCCGCCTAGATCCCTCGCGGCAGCACTCGTTTCCGTACAAGGATACTGAGTACCCCCAGGCTCCCCTGGGCTTGCTGGGCCGCACTCAGACCCGTAGGCCCATCAGGGTGCCCCTGGGTAGGCCGAGTGAAGGGTAACCCGCTGCACTCTTCCTTGGGCGAGCTAGATATCCCCAGCTCACCAACGGCTTCATGAACACGGTTCTAGCAAGGCCAGCATACCATGGAAGTCGTCCTCGTTGCCCTAGTCTGAGCAGTACTGAGAAAAACTCTCTGCTTACAAGTCCTTCTAGGACCTCATCCCTGAAGTCACCGTATCTCTAGGAGAAAGGCAGCTTGCACAGCAACTTCCACTACAGCACAGTTTTGTGTGGAACACTTCAGGTTTTTGGGAGAGGCACAGGACCCTAGGAGACCTAGGGCAGTCTGTCATCGAAGCAGTTCGCTACACGCAGAGGGCCCTATGCAGAAAAGTTGAATCAGGGAAGAGCCAGGGAGGTAGCTAGGTCTCTTTTGACCTGCCAGTACCCACAGACACTTATGCTGCATGTCAATCTGGTGATGGTGCCTGATGCGACTGGCCTTGTTTTCCGACCTTGAAAGCTCTTCTTATGCGCCTTGAAGCTCCCTTAAAAACACTGTGGTTGTCAGGCTTATACTCACGGCAGGCATGGCTGTGAGAGGGCAAAAGAGGTTTCACGACGAGACAGGGTATTTCAGTTTCTAAATCAGAGCTGATCCTGTCCTGTTTTATAGCTAAGGGGAAACTCAAAGTGAGCCCTCGCTTCAAAGGCGGCCCCTGATATGCCTTACAGCGGGGTAGGCGTGCAACAGCTTCCATGAGGCCTGAGTCGCTCTTCTGCTTTAGTTGAACGCCAGTAAGCTTTTCAGGCCTCCTAGATCCCTCGCGGCAGCACTCGTTTCCGTACAAGGATACTGAGTACCCCCAGGCTCCCCTGGGCTTGCTGGGCCACACTCAGACCCGTAGGCCCATCAGGGTGCCCCTGGGTAGGCCGAGTGAAGGGTAACCCGCTGCACTCTTCCTTGGGCGAGCTAGATATCCCCAGCTCACCAACGGCTTCATGAACACGGTTCTAGCAAGGCCAGCATACCATGGAAGTCGTCCTCGTTGCCCTAGTCTGAGCGGTACTGAGAAAAACTCTCTGCTTACAAGTCCTTCTAGGACCTCATCCCTGAAGTCACCGTATCTCTAGGAGAAAGGCAGCTTGCACAGCAACTTCCACTACAGCACAGTTTTGTGTGGAACACTTCAGGTTTTTGGGAGAGGCACAGGACCCTAGGAGACCTAGGGCAGTCTTTCATCTAAGCAGTTCGCTACACGCAGAGCGCCCTATGCAGAAAAGTTGAATCAGGGAAGAGCCAGGGAGGTAGCTAGGTCTCTTTTGACCTGCCAGTACCCACGGACACTTATGCTGCGTGTCAACCTGGTGATGGTGCCTCATGCGACTGGCTTTGTTTTCCCACCTTGAAAGCTCTTCTTCTGCGCCTTGAAGCTCCCTTAAAAACACTGTGGTTGTCAGGCTTATACTCACGGCAGGCATGGCTGTGAGAGGGAAAAAGAGGTTACACGAAGAGACAGGGTATTTCAGTTTCTGAGTCAGAGCTCATCCTGCCTTGTTATGTAGCTAAATGGAAACTCAAAGTGAGCCCTAGCTTCGAAGGAGGGCCCTGATATGCCATGCAGCGGGATAGGCGTACAACAGCTTCTATGAAGCCTTAGTCACTCTTCTGCTTTAGCTGAACGCTAGTAAGCTTTTCTGGACTCCTAGACCCCTCGCGGCAGCACTCGCTTCCCTACAAAGGCACTGAGCACCCCCAGGCTCTCCTGAGTCGAAGATCAACATTCAGACACGTAGACCCTTCGGAGTACCCGTGTCTGTGCCGAGTGAAGGAGAGCATGATGCACACTTCGTCGCGGGACCTAGATTTCCTCAGCTCACCAATAGCCTCAGGAACATGATTCTAGGAGGTGCAGCATGCCATGCAAGTCTGCCTGCTTACAGTAGTCCGAGCTGTACTGAGAAAAACTCTTTGCTTACAATTCCTTCTACCACCTCATAGCTGAAGTCAACCTACCTCTAGGAGAAAGTCGGCTTGTGGTCCAAGTGCAACTAGAGCACACTTTCTGGTATAATGCTACAGGCTTTTGGAAGATGCCCAGGAGCCAGGACACCTAGGGAATTCTTTCATTTAGGCAGTTCACTACACGCAGAACACCCGGCATAGGAAAGTGGATTCTCCAAGACCCAGGGAGTAGCTAGGTCTCTTTTGACTTGTTAGAAAGCACAGATGCTTCTTCTGCGTGTCAACCTGGAAATGGCGGCCTTAGGAGTCAAGCCTTGTTTTCCCGTCTTGAAAGCTCCATTCAAGCGGCCTTAAAGCTACCTGAGAAACACTGTGGTTGTGGGACTTGTATTCACTCCAGGCATGGCTCTGGAAGAACATGAGTTATCTCGAAAGAAAGCGGGTGCTTCCAGGCTCTGGTTAGGAGCATATCCTGCCCTGCACTAGAGCTAAGGGGAATCTTGACGTGCACTCTACCCTGGCCTACAGCTCTGATTTGCCCTCCAGAAGGGTAGTTGTGCAGCCTTTTCCTTGAGTCCTTAGTCACAGTTCTGCATTAGTTTAAAGGTACTAATCTTCTCAGGACTCCAGGCCCACTCGTGCCAGTACCCGTTTCCGTACAAGAACTCTGAGTACCCCAGGGCTCCCCTGGGCTTGCCGGGCCACACTCACACCCGTAGGCCCTTCACTGTGCCCCTCTGTAGGCCGAGTGAAGCATAACAAACTGCACTCTTTCTTGGGAAAGCTAGATTTCCTCAGCTCACCAGCAGCCTCTGGAACACGGTTCTAGCAAGTCCAGCATACCATGGAAGTCTGCCTCATCGCCCTATTCTGAGCTGTACTGAGCAAAACTCTCTGCTTTGAAGTCCTTCGAGGACCTCATACCTGAAGTCACCGTATCTCAAGGAGAAAGACGGCTTGCATTCCAACTTCCACTAAAGCACAGTTTTCTGTGTAACACTTCAGGCTTTGGGGACATGCACAGGGCTCTTAGGAGACCTAGGGCAGTCTATTGTCTAGGCACGTCGCTACATGTACAACACCCTGTGCAGAAAACTTGATTCTGGGAAGAGCCAAGTAGCTAGCTAGGTCTCTTTTGTCCTCTTAGAAACCACAGATACTTACGCTGCGTGTCAATCTGGAAACAGGACCTGATGGGACTAGCCTTGTTTCCCATCATGAAAGCTCCTTTTATGCGCCTTGAAGCTAAGTGAAAAACACTGTTGGTGTCGGGCTTATACACACGACAGGCATGGCTGTGAGAGGGAAAAAGAGGTGTCACGAAGAAACATGGTATTCCAGTTTCTGAGTCAGAGCTGATCCTGTCCTGTTCTATAGCTAAAGGGAAACTCAAAGTGAGGCCTAACTTCGAAGGAGGGCCCTGATATGCCTTACAGCGGGGTAGGCGTGCAACAGCTTCCATGAGGCCTTAGTCGCTCTCCTGCTTTAGTTGAACGCTAGTAAGCTTTTCAGGCCGCCTAGATCCCTCGCGGCAGCACTCGTTTCCGTACAAGGATACTGAGTACCCCCAGGCTCCCCTGGGCTTGCTGGGCCGCACTCAGACCCGTAGGCCCATCAGGGTGCCCCTGGGTAGGCCGAGTGAAGGGTAACCCGCTGCACTCTTCCTTGGGCGAGCTAGATATCCCCAGCTCACCAACGGCTTCATGAACACGGTTCTAGCAAGGCCAGCATACCATGGAAGTCGTCCTCGTTGCCCTAGTCTGAGCTGTACTGAGAAAAACTCTCTGCTTACAAGTCCTTCTAGGACCTCATCCCTGAAGTCACCGTATCTCTAGGAGAAAGGCAGCTTGCACAGCAACTTCCACTACAGCACAGTTTTGTGTGGAACACTTCAGGTTTTTGGGAGAGGCACAGGACCCTAGGAGACCTAGGGCAGTCTGTCATCGAAGCAGTTCGCTACACGCAGAGGGCCCTATGCAGAAAAGTTGAATCAGGGAAGAGCCAGGGAGGTAGCTAGGTCTCTTTTGACCTGCCAGTACCCACAGACACTTATGCTGCATGTCAATCTGGTGATGGTGCCTGATGCGACTGGCCTTGTTTTCCCACCTTGAAAGCTCTTCTTATGCGCCTTGAAGCTCCCTTAAAAACACTGTGGTTGTCAGGCTTATACTCACGGCAGGCATGGCTGTGAGAGGGCAAAAGAGGTTTCACGACGAGACAGGGTATTTCAGTTTCTAAATCAGAGCTGATCCTGTCCTGTTTTATAGCTAAGGGGAAACTCAAAGTGAGCCCTCGCTTCGAAGGCGGCCCCTGATATGCCTTACAGCGGGGTAGGCGTGCAACAGCTTCCATGAGGCCTGAGTCGCTCTTCTGCTTTAGTTGAACGCCAGTAAGCTTTTCAGGCCTCCTAGATCCCTCGCGGCAGCACTCGTTTCCGTACAAGGATACTGAGTACCCCCAGGCTCCCCTGGGCTTGCTGGGCCACACTCAGACCCGTAGGCCCATCAGGGTGCCCCTGGGTAGGCCGAGTGAAGGGTAACCCGCTGCACTCTTCCTTGGGCGAGCTAGATATCCCCAGCTCACCAACGGCTTCATGAACACGGTTCTAGCAAGGCCAGCATACCATGGAAGTCGTCCTCGTTGCCCTAGTCTGAGCGGTACTGAGAAAAACTCTCTGCTTACAAGTCCTTCTAGGACCTCATCCCTGAAGTCACCGTATCTCTAGGAGAAAGGCAGCTTGCACTGCAACTTCCACTACAGCACAGTTTTGTGTGGAACACTTCAGGTTTTTGGGAGAGGCACAGCACCCTAGGAGACCTAGGGCAGTCTGTCATCGAAGCAGTTCGCTACACGCAGAGCGCCCTATGCAGAAAAGTTGAATCAGGGAAGAGCCAGGGAGGTAGCTATGTTTCTTTTGACCTGCCAGTACCCACGGACACTTATGCTGCGTGTCAACCTGGTGATGGTGCCTCATGCGACTGGCTTTGTTTTCCCACCTTGAAAGCTCTTCTTCTGCGCCTTGAAGCTCCCTTAAAAACACTGTGGTTGTCAGGCTTATACTCACGGCAGGCATGGCTGTGAGAGGGAAAAAGAGGTTACACGAAGAGACAGGGTATTTCAGTTTCTGAGTCAGAGCTCATCCTGCCTTGTTATGTAGGTAAATGGAAACTCAAAGTGAGCCCTAGCTTCGAAGGAGGGCCCTGATATGCCATGCAGCGGGATAGGCGTACAACAGCTTCTATGAAGCCTTAGTCACTCTTCTGCTTTAGCTGAACGCTAGTAAGTTTTTCTGGACTCCTAGACCCCTGGCGGCAGCACTCGCTTCCCTACAAAGGCACTGAGCACCCCCAGGCTCTCCTGAGTCGAAGATCAACATTCAGACACGTAGACCCTTCGGAGTACCCGTGTCTGTGCCGAGTGAAGGAGAGCATGATGCACACTTCGTCGCGGGACCTAGATTTCCTCAGCTCACCAATAGCCTCAGGAACATGATTCTAGGAGGTGCAGCATGCCATGCAAGTCTGCCTGCTTACAGTAGTCCGAGCTGTACTGAGAAAAACTCTTTGCTTACAATTCCTTCTACCACCTCATAGCTGAAGTCAACCTACCTCTAGGAGAAAGTCGGCTTGTGGTCCAAGTGCAACTAGAGCACACTTTCTGGTATAATGCTACAGGCTTTTGGAAGATGCCCAGGAGCCAGGACACCTAGGGAATTCTTTCATTTAGGCAGTTCACTACACGCAGAACACCCGGCATAGGAAAGTGGATTCTCCAAGACCCAGGGAGTAGCTAGGTCTCTTTTGACTTGTTAGAAAGCACAGATGCTTCTTCTGCGTGTCAACCTGGAAATGGCGGCCTTAGGAGTCAAGCCTTGTTTTCCCGTCTTGAAAGCTCCATTCAAGCGGCCTTAAAGCTACCTGAGAAACACTGTGGTTGTGGGACTTGTATTCACTCCAGGCATGGCTCTGGAAGAACATGAGTTATCTCGAAAGAAAGCGGGTGCTTCCAGGCTCTGGTTAGGAGCATATCCTGCCCTGCACTAGAGCTAAGGGGAATCTTGACGTGCACTCTACCCTGGCCTACAGCTCTGATTTGCCCTCCAGAAGGGTAGTTGTGCAGCCTTTTCCTTGAGTCCTTAGTCACAGTTCTGCATTAGTTTAAAGGTACTAATCTTCTCAGGACTCCAGGCCCACTCGTGCCAGTACCCGTTTCCGTACAAGAACTCTGAGTACCCCAGGGCTCCCCTGGGCTTGCCGGGCCACACTCACACCCGTAGGCCCTTCACTGTGCCCCTCTGTAGGCCGAGTGAAGCATAACAAACTGCACTCTTTCTTGGGAAAGCTAGATTTCCTCAGCTCACCAGCAGCCTCTGGAACACGGTTCTAGCAAGTCCAGCATACCATGGAAGTCTGCCTCATCGCCCTATTCTGAGCTGTACTGAGCAAAACTCTCTGCTTTGAAGTCCTTCGAGGACCTCATACCTGAAGTCACCGTATCTCAAGGAGAAAGACGGCTTGCATTCCCACTTCCACTAAAGCACAGTTTTCTGTGTAACACTTCAGGCTTTGGGGACATGCACAGGGCCCTTAGGAGACCTAGGGCAGTCTATTGTCTAGGCACGTCGCTACATGTACAACACCCTGTGCAGAAAACTTGATTCTGGGAAGAGCCAAGTAGCTAGCTAGGTCTCTTTTGTCCTCTTAGAAACCACAGATACTTACGCTGCGTGTCAATCTGGAAACAGGACCTGATGGGACTAGCCTTGTTTCCCATCATGAAAGCTCCTTTTATGCGCCTTAAAGCTAAGTGAAAAACACTGTTGGTGTCGTGCTTATACACACGACAGGCATGGCTGTGAGAGGGAAAAAGAGGTGTCACGAAGAAACATGGTATTCCAGTTTCTGAGTCAGAGCTGATCCTGTCCTGTTCTATAGCTAAAGGGAAACTCAAAGTGAGGCCTAACTTCGAAGGAGGGCCCTGATATGCCTTACAGCGGGATAGGCGTGCAACAGCTTCCATGAGGCCTTAGTCGCTCTCCTGCTTTAGTTGAACGCTAGTAAGCTTTTCAGGCCGCCTAGATCCCTCGCGGCAGCACTCGTTTCCGTACAAGGATACTGAGTACCCCCAGGCTCCCCTGGGCTTGCTGGGCCGCACTCAGACCCGTAGGCCCATCAGGGTGCCCCTGGGTAGGCCAAGTGAAGGGTAACCCGCTGCACTCTTCCTTGGGCGAGCTAGATATCCCCAGCTCACCAACGGCTTCATGAACACGGTTCTAGCAAGGCCAGCATACCATGGAAGTCGTCCTCGTTGCCCTAGTCTGAGCAGTACTGAGAAAAACTCTCTGCTTACAAGTCCTTCTAGGACCTCATCCCTGAAGTCACCGTATCTCTAGGAGAAAGGCAGCTTGCACAGCAACTTCCACTACAGCACAGTTTTGTGTGGAACACTTCAGGTTTTTGGGAGAGGCACAGGACCCTAGGAGACCTAGGGCAGTCTGTCATCGAAGCAGTTCGCTACACGCAGAGGGCCCTATGCAGAAAAGTTGAATCAGGGAAGAGCCAGGGAGGTAGCTAGGTCTCTTTTGACCTGCCAGTACCCACGGACACTTATGCTGCGTGTCAACCTGGTGATGGTGCCTCATGCGACTGGCTTTGTTTTCCCACCTTGAAAGCTCTTCTTATGCGCCTTGAAGCTCCCTTAAAAACACTGTGGTTGTCAGGCTTATACTCACGGCAGGCATGGCTGTGAGAGGGCAAAAGAGGTTTCACGACGAGACAGGGTATTTCAGTTTCTAAATCAGAGCTGATCCTGTCCTGTTTTATAGCTAAGGGGAAACTCAAAGTGAGCCCTCGCTTCGAAGGCGGCCCCTGATATGCCTTACAGCGGGGTAGGCGTGCAACAGCTTCCATGAGGCCTGAGTCGCTCTTCTGCTTTAGTTGAACGCCAGTAAGCTTTTCAGGCCTCCTAGATCCCTCGCGGCAGCACTCGTTTCCGTAAAGGATACTGAGTACCCCCAGGCTCCCCTGGGCTTGCTGGGCCACACTCAGACCCGTAGGCCCATCAGGGTGCCCCTGGGTAGGCCGAGTGAAGGGTAACCCGCTGCACTCTTCCTTGGGCGAGCTAGATATCCCCAGCTCACCAACGGCTTCATGAACACGGTTCTAGCAAGGCCAGCATACCATGGAAGTCGTCCTCGTTGCCCTAGTCTGAGCGGTACTGAGAAAAACTCTCTGCTTACAAGTCCTTCTAGGACCTCATCCCTGAAGTCACCGTATCTCTAGGAGAAAGGCAGCTTGCACAGCAACTTCCACTACAGCACAGTTTTGTGTGGAACACTTCAGGTTTTTGGGAGAGGCACAGGACCCTAGGAGACCTAGGGCAGTCTGTCATCGAAGCAGTTCGCTACACGCAGAGCGCCCTATGCAGAAAAGTTGAATCAGGGAAGAGCCAGGGAGGTAGCTAGGTCTCTTTTGACCTGCCAGTACCCACGGACACTTATGCTGCGTGTCAACCTGGTGATGGTGCCTCATGCGACTGGCTTTGTTTTCCCACCTTGAAAGCTCTTCTTCTGCGCCTTGAAGCTCCCTTAAAAACACTGTGGTTGTCAGGCTTATACTCACGGCAGGCATGGCTGTGAGAGGGAAAAAGAGGTTACACGAAGAGACAGGGTATTTCAGTTTCTGAGTCAGAGCTCATCCTGCCTTGTTATGTAGCTAAATGGAAACTCAAAGTGAGCCCTAGCTTCGAAGGAGGGCCCTGATATGCCATGCAGCGGGATAGGCGTACAACAGCTTCTATGAAGCCTTAGTCACTCTTCTGCTTTAGCTGAACGCTAGTAAGCTTTTCTGGACTCCTAGACCCCTCGCGGCAGCACTCGCTTCCCTACAAAGGCACTGAGCACCCCCAGGCTCTCCTGAGTCGAAGATCAACATTCAGACACGTAGACCCTTCGGAGTACCCGTGTCTGTGCCGAGTGAAGGAGAGCATGATGCACACTTCGTCGCGGGACCTAGATTTCCTCAGCTCACCAATAGCCTCAGGAACATGATTCTAGGAGGTGCAGCATGCCATGCAAGTCTGCCTGCTTACAGTAGTCCGAGCTGTACTGAGAAAAACTCTTTGCTTACAATTCCTTCTACCACCTCATAGCTGAAGTCAACCTACCTCTAGGAGAAAGTCGGCTTGTGGTCCAAGTGCAACTAGAGCACACTTTCTGGTATAATGCTACAGGCTTTTGGAAGATGCCCAGGAGCCAGGACACCTAGGGAATTCTTTCATTTAGGCAGTTCACTACACGCAGAACACCCGGCATAGGAAAGTGGATTCTCCAAGACCCAGGGAGTAGCTAGGTCTCTTTTGACTTGTTAGAAAGCACAGATGCTTCTTCTGCGTGTCAACCTGGAAATGGCGGCCTTAGGAGTCAAGCCTTGTTTTCCCGTCTTGAAAGCTCCATTCAAGGGGCCTTAAAGCTACCTGAGAAACACTGTGGTTGTGGGACTTGTATTCACTCCAGGCATGGCTCTGGAAGAACATGAGTTATCTCGAAAGAAAGCGGGTGCTTCCAGGCTCTGGTTAGGAGCATATCCTGCCCTGCACTAGAGCTAAGGGGAATCTTGACGTGCACTCTACCCTGGCCTACAGCTCTGATTTGCCCTCCAGAAGGGTAGTTGTGCAGCCTTTTCCTTGAGTCCTTAGTCACAGTTCTGCATTAGTTTAAAGGTACTAATCTTCTCAGGACTCCAGGCCCACTCGTGCCAGTACCCGTTTCCGTACAAGAACTCTGAGTACCCCAGGGCTCCCCTGGGCTTGCCGGGCCACACTCACACCCGTAGGCCCTTCACTGTGCCCCTCTGTAGGCCGAGTGAAGCATAACAAACTGCACTCTTTCTTGGGAAAGCTAGATTTCCTCAGCTCACCAGCAGCCTCTGGAACACGGTTCTAGCAAGTCCAGCATACCATGGAAGTCTGCCTCATCGCCCTATTCTGAGCTGTACTGAGCAAAACTCTCTGCTTTGAAGTCCTTCGAGGACCTCATACCTGAAGTCACCGTATCTCAAGGAGAAAGACGGCTTGCATTCCCACTTCCACTAAAGCACAGTTTTCTGTGTAACACTTCAGGCTTTGGGGACATGCACAGGGCTCTTAGGAGACCTAGGGCAGTCTATTGTCTAGGCACGTCGCTACATGTACAACACCCTGTGCAGAAAACTTGATTCTGGGAAGAGCCAAGTAGCTAGCTAGGTCTCTTTTGTCCTCTTAGAAACCACAGATACTTACGCTGCGTGTCAATCTGGAAACAGGACCTGATGGGACTAGCCTTGTTTCCCATCATGAAAGCTCCTTTTATGCGCCTTGAAGCTAAGTGAAAAACACTGTTGGTGTCGGGCTTATACACACGACAGGCATGGCTGTGAGAGGGAAAAAGAGGTGTCACGAAGAAACATGGTATTCCAGTTTCTGAGTCAGAGCTGACCCTGTCCTGTTCTATAGCTAAAGGGAAACTCAAAGTGAGGCCTAACTTCGAAGGAGGGCCCTGATATGCCTTACAGCGGGTTAGGCGTGCAACAGCTTCCATGAGGCCTTAGTCGCTCTCCTGCTTTAGTTGAACGCTAGTAAGCTTTTCAGGCCGCCTAGATCCCTCGCGGCAGCACTCGTTTCCGTACAAGGATACTGAGTACCCCCAGGCTCCCCTGGGCTTGCTGGGCCGCACTCAGACCCGTAGGCCCATCAGGGTGCCCCTGGGTAGGCCGAGTGAAGGGTAACCCGCTGCACTCTTCCTTGGGCGAGCTAGATATCCCCAGCTCACCAACGGCTTCATGAACACGGTTCTAGCAAGGCCAGCATACCATGGAAGTCGTCCTCGTTGCCCTAGTCTGAGCGGTACTGAGAAAAACTCTCTGCTTACAAGTCCTTCTAGGACCTCATCCCTGAAGTCACCGTATCTCTAGGAGAAAGGCAGCTTGCACAGCAACTTCCACTACAGCACAGTTTTGTGTGGAACACTTCAGGTTTTTGGGAGAGGCACAGGACCCTAGGAGACCTAGGGCAGTCTGTCATCGAAGCAGTTCGCTACACGCAGAGGGCCCTATGCAGAAAAGTTGAATCAGGGAAGAGCCAGGGAGGTAGCTAGGTCTCTTTTGACCTGCCAGTACCCACAGACACTTATGCTGCATGTCAATCTGGTGATGGTGCCTGATGCGACTGGCCTTGTTTTCCCACCTTGAAAGCTCTTCTTCTGCGCCTTGAAGCTCCCTTAAAAACACTGTGGTTGTCAGGCTTATACTCACAGCAGGCATGGTTGTGAGAGGGCAAAAGAGGTTTCACGACGAGACAGGGTATTTCAGTTTCTAAATCAGAGCTGATCCTGTCCTGTTTTATAGCTAAGGGGAAACTCAAAGTGAGCCCTCGCTTCGAAGGCGGCCCCTGATATGCCTTACAGCGGGGTAGGCGTGCAACAGCTTCCATGAGGCCTGAGTCGCTCTTCTGCTTTAGTTGAACGCCAGTAAGCTTTTCAGGCCTCCTAGATCCCTCGCGGCAGCACTCGTTTCCGTACAAGGATACTGAGTACCCCCAGGCTCCCCTGGGCTTGCTGGGCCGCACTCAGACCCGTAGGCCCATCAGGGTGCCCCTGGGTAGGCCGAGTGAAGGGTAACCCGCTGCACTCTTCCTTGGGCGAGCTAGATATCCCCAGCTCACCAACAGCTTCATGAACACGGTTCTAGCAAGGCCAGCATACCATGGAAGTCGTCCTCGTTGCCCTAGTCTGAGCGGTACTGAGAAAAACTCTCTGCTTACAAGTCCTTCTAGGACCTCATCCCTGAAGTCACCGTATCTCTAGGAGAAAGGCAGCTTGCACAGCAACTTCCACTACAGCACAGTTTTGTGTGGAACACTTCAGGTTTTTGGGAGAGGCACAGGACCCTAGGAGACCTAGGGCAGTCTTTCATCTAAGCAGTTCGCTACACGCAGAGCGCCCTATGCAGAAAACTTGAATCAGGGAAGAGCCAGGGAGGTAGCTAGGTCTCTTTTGACCTGCCAGTACCCACGGACACTTATGCTGCGTGTCAACCTGGTGATGGTGCCTCATGCGACTGGCTTTGTTTTCCCACCTTGAAAGCTCTTCTTCTGCGCCTTGAAGCTCCCTTAAAAACACTGTGGTTGTCAGGCTTATACTCACGGCAGGCATGGCTGTGAGAGGGAAAAAGAGGTTACACGAAGAGACAGGGTATTTCAGTTTCTGAGTCAGAGCTCATCCTGCCTTGTTATGTAGCTAAATGGAAACTCAAAGTGAGCCCTAGCTTCGAAGGAGGGCCCTGATATGCCATGCAGCGGGATAGGCGTACAACAACTTCTATGAAGCCTTAGTCACTCTTCTGCTTTAGCTGAAGGCTAGTAAGCTTTTCTGGACTCCTAGACCCCTCGCGGCAGCACTCGCTTCCCTACAAAGGCATTGAGCACCCCCAGGCTCTCCTGAGTCGAAGATCAACATTCAGACACGTAGACCCTTCGGAGTACCCTTGTCTGTGCCGAGTGAAGGAGAGCATGATGCACACTTCGTCGCGGGACCTAGATTTTCTCAGCTCACCAATAGCCTCAGGAACATGATTCTAGGAGGTGCAGCATGCCATGCAAGTCTGCCTGCTTACAGTAGTCCGAGCTGTACTGAGAAAAACTCTTTGCTTACAATTCCTTCTACCACCTCATAGCTGAAGTCAACCTACCTCTAGGAGAAAGTCGGCTTGTGGTCCAAGTGCAACTAGAGCACACTTTCTGGTATAATGCTACAGGCTTTTGGAAGATGCCCAGGAGCCAGGACACCTAGGGAATTCTTTCATTTAGGCAGTTCACTACACGCAGAACACCCGGCATAGGAAAGTGGATTCTCCAAGACCCAGGGAGTAGCTAGGTCTCTTTTGACTTGTTAGAAAGCACAGATGCTTCTTCTGCGTGTCAACCTGGAAATGGCGGCCTTAGGAGTCAAGCCTTGTTTTCCCGTCTTGAAAGCTCCATTCAAGCGGCCTTAAAGCTACCTGAGAAACACTGTGGTTGTGGGACTTGTATTCACTCCAGGCATGGCTCTGGAAGAACATGAGTTATCTCGAAAGAAAGCGGGTGCTTCCAGGCTCTGGTTAGGAGCATATCCTGCCCTGCACTAGAGCTAAGGGGAATCTTGACGTGCACTCTACCCTGGCCTACAGCTCTGATTTGCCCTCCAGAAGGGTAGTTGTGCAGCCTTTTCCTTGAGTCCTTAGTCACAGTTCTGCATTAGTTTAAAGGTACTAATCTTCTCAGGACTCCAGTCCCACTCGTGCCAGTACCCGTTTCCGTACAAGAACTCTGAGTACCCCAGGGCTCCCCTGGGCTTGCCGGGCCACACTCACACCCGTAGGCCCTTCACTGTGCCCCTCTGTAGGCCGAGTGAAGCATAACAAACTGCACTCTTTCTTGGGAAAGCTAGATTTCCTCAGCTCACCAGCAGCCTCTGGAACACGGTTCTAGCAAGTCCAGCATACCATGGAAGTCTGCCTCATCGCCCTATTCTGAGCTGTACTGAGCAAAACTCTCTGCTTTGAAGTCCTTCGAGGACCTCATACCTGAAGTCACCGTATCTCAAGGAGAAAGACGGCTTGCATTCCCACTTCCACTAAAGCACAGTTTTCTGTGTAACACTTCAGGCTTTGGGGACATGCACAGGGCCCTTAGGAGACCTAGGGCAGTCTATTGTCTAGGCACGTCGCTACATGTACAACACCCTGTGCAGAAAACTTGATTCTGGGAAGAGCCAAGTAGCTAGCTAGGTCTCTTTTGTCCTCTTAGAAACCACAGATACTTACGCTGCGTGTCAATCTGGAAACAGGACCTGATGGGACTAGCCTTGTTTCCCATCATGAAAGCTCCTTTTATGCGCCTTGAAGCTAAGTGAAAAACACTGTTGGTGTCGGGCTTATACACACGACAGGCATGGCTGTGAGAGGGAAAAAGAGGTGTCACGAAGAAACATGGTATTCCAGTTTCTGAGTCAGAGCTGATCCTGTCCTGTTCTATAGCTAAAGGGAAACTCAAAGTGAGGCCTAACTTCGAAGGAGGGCCCTGATATGCCTTACAGCGGGTTAGGCGTGCAACAGCTTCCATGAGGCCTTAGTCGCTCTCCTGCTTTAGTTGAACGCTAGTAAGCTTTTCAGGCCGCCTAGATCCCTCGCGGCAGCACTCGTTTCCGTACAAGGATACTGAGTACCCGCAGGCTCCCCTGGGCTTGCTGGGCCGCACTCAGACCCGTAGGCCCATCAGGGTGCCCCTGGGTAGGCCGAGTGAAGGGTAACCCGCTGCACTCTTCCTTGGGCGAGCTAGATATCCCCAGCTCACCAACGGCTTCATGAACACGGTTCTAGCAAGGCCAGCATACCATGGAAGTCGTCCTCGTTGCCCTAGTCTGAGCGGTACTGAGAAAAACTCTCTGCTTACAAGTCCTTCTAGGACCTCATCCCTGAAGTCACCGTATCTCTAGGAGAAAGGCAGCTTGCACAGCAACTTCCACTACAGCACAGTTTTGTGTGGAACACTTCAGGTTTTTGGGAGAGGCACAGGACCCTAGGAGACCTAGGGCAGTCTGTCATCGAAGCAGTTCGCTACACGCAGAGGGCCCTATGCAGAAAAGTTGAATCAGGGAAGAGCCAGGGAGGTAGCTAGGTCTCTTTTGACCTGCCAGTACCCACAGACACTTATGCTGCATGTCAATCTGGTGATGGTGCCTGATGCGACTGGCCTTGTTTTCCCACCTTGAAAGCTCTTCTTCTGCGCCTTGAAGCTCCCTTAAAAACACTGTGGTTGTCAGGCTTATACTCACGGCAGGCATGGCTGTGAGAGGGCAAAAGAGGTTTCACGACGAGACAGGGTATTTCAGTTTCTAAATCAGAGCTGATCCTGTCCTGTTTTATAGCTAAGGGGAAACTCAAAGTGAGCCCTCGCTTCGAAGGCGGCCCCTGATATGCCTTACAGCGGGGTAGGCGTGCAACAGCTTCCATGAGGCCTGAGTCGCTCTTCTGCTTTAGTTGAACGCCAGTAAGCTTTTCAGGCCTCCTAGATCCCTCGCGGCAGCACTCGTTTCCGTACAAGGATACTGAGTACCCCCAGGCTCCCCTGGGCTTGCTGGGCCGCACTCAGACCCGTAGGCCCATCAGGGTGCCCCTGGGTAGGCCGAGTGAAGGGTAACCCGCTGCACTCTTCCTTGGGCGAGCTAGATATCCCCAGCTCACCAACGGCTTCATGAACACGGTTCTAGCAAGGCCAGCATACCATGGAAGTCGTCCTCGTTGCCCTAGTCTGAGCGGTACTGAGAAAAACTCTCTGCTTACAAGTCCTTCTAGGACCTCATCCCTGAAGTCACCGTATCTCTAGGAGAAAGGCAGCTTGCACAGCAACTTCCACTACAGCACAGTTTTGTGTGGAACACTTCAGGTTTTTGGGAGAGGCACAGGACCCTAGGAGACCTAGGGCAGTCTTTCATCGAAGCAGTTCGCTACACGCAGAGCGCCCTATGCAGAAAAGTTGAATCAGGGAAGAGCCAGGGAGGTAGCTAGGTCTCTTTTGACCTGCCAGTACCCACGGACACTTATGCTGCGTGTCAACCTGGTGATGGTGCCTCATGCGACTGGCTTTGTTTTCCCACCTTGAAAGCTCTTCTTCTGCGCCTTGAAGCTCCCTTAAAAACACTGTGGTTGTCAGGCTTATACTCACGGCAGGCATGGCTGTGAGAGGGAAAAAGAGGTTACACGAAGAGACAGGGTATTTCAGTTTCTGAGTCAGAGCTCATCCTGCCTTGTTATGTAGCTAAATGGAAACTCAAAGTGAGCCCTAGCTTCGAAGGAGGGCCCTGATATGCCATGCAGCGGGATAGGCGTACAACAGCTTCTATGAAGCCTTAGTCACTCTTCTGCTTTAGCTGAAGGCTAGTAAGCTTTTCTGGACTCCTAGACCCCTCGCGGCAGCACTCGCTTCCCTACCAAGGCACTGAGCACCCCCAGGCTCTCCTGAGTCGAAGATCAACATTCAGACACGTAGACCCTTCGGAGTACCCGTGTCTGTGCCGAGTGAAGGAGAGCATGATGCACACTTCGTCGCGGGACCTAGATTTTCTCAGCTCACCAATAGCCTCAGGAACATGATTCTAGGAGGTGCAGCATGCCATGCAAGTCTGCCTGCTTACAGTAGTCCGAGCTGTACTGAGAAAAACTCTTTGCTTACAATTCCTTCTACCACCTCATAGCTGAAGTCAACCTACCTCTAGGAGAAAGTCGGCTTGTGGTCCAAGTGCAACTAGAGCACACTTTCTGGTATAATGCTACAGGCTTTTGGAAGATGCCCAGGAGCCAGGACACCTAGGGAATTCTTTCATTTAGGCAGTTCGCTACACGCAGAACACCCGGCATAGGAAAGTGGATTCTCCAAGACCCAGGGAGTAGCTAGGTCTCTTTTGACTTGTTAGAAAGCACAGATGCTTCTTCTGCGTGTCAACCTGGAAATGGCGGCCTTAGGAGTCAAGCCTTGTTTTCCCGTCTTGAAAGCTCCATTCAAGCGGCCTTAAAGCTACCTGAGAAACACTGTGGTTGTGGGACTTGTATTCACTCCAGGCATGGCTCTGGAAGAACATGAGTTATCTCGAAAGAAAGCGGGTGCTTCCAGGCTCTGGTTAGGAGCATATCCTGCCCTGCACTAGAGCTAAGGGGAATCTTGACGTGCACTCTACCCTGGCCTACAGCTCTGATTTGCCCTCCAGAAGGGTAGTTGTGCAGCCTTTTCCTTGAGTCCTTAGTCACAGTTCTGCATTAGTTTAAAGGTACTAATCTTCTCAGGACTCCAGTCCCACTCGTGCCAGTACCCGTTTCCGTACAAGAACTCTGAGTACCCCAGGGCTCCCCTGGGCTTGCCGGGCCACACTCACACCCGTAGGCCCTTCACTGTGCCCCTCTGTAGGCCGAGTGAAGCATAACAAACTGCACTCTTTCTTGGGAAAGCTAGATTTCCTCAGCTCACCAGCAGCCTCTGGAACACGGTTCTAGCAAGTCCAGCATACCATGGAAGTCTGCCTCATCGCCCTATTCTGAGCTGTACTGAGCAAAACTCTCTGCTTTGAAGTCCTTCGAGGACCTCATACCTGAAGTCACCGTATCTCAAGGAGAAAGACGGCTTGCATTCCCACTTCCACTAAAGCACAGTTTTCTGTGTAACACTTCAGGCTTTGGGGACATGCACAGGGCTCTTAGGAGACCTAGGGCAGTCTATTGTCTAGGCACGTCGCTACATGTACAACACCCTGTGCAGAAAACTTGATTCTGGGAAGAGCCAAGTAGCTAGCTAGGTCTCTTTTGTCCTCTTAGAAACCACAGATACTTACGCTGCGTGTCAATCTGGAAACAGGACCTGATGGGACTAGCCTTGTTTCCCATCATGAAAGCTCCTTTTATGCGCCTTGAAGCTAAGTGAAAAACACTGTTGGTGTCGTGCTTATACACACGACAGGCATGGCTGTGAGAGGGAAAAAGAGGTGTCACGAAGAAACATGGTATTCCAGTTTCTGAGTCAGAGCTGATCCTGTCCTGTTCTATAGCTAAAGGGAAACTCAAAGTGAGGCCTAACTTCGAAGGAGGGCCCTGATATGCCTTACAGCGGGGTAGGCGTGCAACAGCTTCCATGAGGCCTTAGTCGCTCTCCTGCTTTAGTTGAACGCTAGTAAGCTTTTCAGGCCGCCTAGATCCCTCGCGGCAGCACTCGTTTCCGTACAAGGATACTGAGTACCCCCAGGCTCCCCTGGGCTTGCTGGGCCGCACTCAGACCCGTAGGCCCATCAGGGTGCCCCTGGGTAGGCCGAGTGAAGGGTAACCCGCTGCACTCTTCCTTGGGCGAGCTAGATATCCCCAGCTCACCAACGGCTTCATCAACACGGTTCTAGCAAGGCCAGCATACCATGGAAGTCGTCCTCGTTGCCCTAGTCTGAGCGGTACTGAGAAAAACTCTCTGCTTACAAGTCCTTCTAGGACCTCATCCCTGAAGTCACCGTATCTCTAGGAGAAAGGCAGCTTGCACAGCAACTTCCACTACAGCACAGTTTTGTGTGGAACACTTCAGGTTTTTGGGAGAGGCACAGGACCCTAGGAGACCTAGGGCAGTCTGTCATCGAAGCACTTCGCTACACGCAGAGGGCCCTATGCAGAAAAGTTGAATCAGGGAAGAGCCAGGGAGGTAGCTAGGTCTCTTTTGACCTGCCAGTACCCACAGACACTTATGCTGCATGTCAATCTGGTGATGGTGCCTGATGCGACTGGCCTTGTTTTCCCACCTTGAAAGCTCTTCTTCTGCGCCTTGAAGCTCCCTTAAAAACACTGTGGTTGTCAGGCTTATACTCACGGCAGGCATGGCTGTGAGAGGGCAAAAGAGGTTTCACGACGAGACAGGGTATTTCAGTTTCTAAATCAGAGCTGATCCTGTCCTGTTTTATAGCTAAGGGGAAACTCAAAGTGAGCCCTCGCTTCGAAGGCGGCCCCTGATATGCCTTACAGCGGGGTAGGCGTGCAACAGCTTCCATGAGGCCTGAGTCGCTCTTCTGCTTTAGTTGAACGCCAGTAAGCTTTTCTGGCCTCCTAGATCCCTCGCGGCAGCACTCGTTTCCGTACAAGGATACTGAGTACCCCCAGGCTCCCCTGGGCTTGCTGGGCCGCACTCAGACCCGTAGGCCCATCAGGGTGCCCCTGGGTAGGCCGAGTGAAGGGTAACCCGCTGCACTCTTCCTTGGGCGAGCTAGATATCCCCAGCTCACCAACGGCTTCATGAACACGGTTCTAGCAAGGCCAGCATACCATGGAAGTCGTCCTCGTTGCCCTAGTCTGAGCGGTACTGAGAAAAACTCTCTGCTTACAAGTCCTTCTAGGACCTCATCCCTGAAGTCACCGTATCTCTAGGAGAAAGGCAGCTTGCACAGCAACTTCCACTACAGCACAGTTTTGTGTGGAACACTTCAGGTTTTTGGGAGAGGCACAGGACCCTAGGAGACCTAGGGCAGTCTTTCATCTAAGCAGTTCGCTACACGCAGAGCGCCCTATGCAGAAAAGTTGAATCAGGGAAGAGCCAGGGAGGTAGCTAGGTCTCTTTTGACCTGCCAGTACCCACGGACACTTATGCTGCGTGTCAACCTGGTGATGGTGCCTCATGCGACTGGCTTTGTTTTCCCACCTTGAAAGCTCTTCTTCTGCGCCTTGAAGCTCCCTTAAAAACACTGTGGTTGTCAGGCTTATACTCACGGCAGGCATGGCTGTGAGAGGGAAAAAGAGGTTACACGAAGAGACAGGGTATTTCAGTTTCTGAGTCAGAGCTCATCCTGCCTTGTTATGTAGCTAAATGGAAACTCAAAGTGAGCCCTAGCTTCGAAGGAGGGCCCTGATATGCCATGCAGCGGGATAGGCGTACAACAGCTTCTATGAAGCCTTAGTCACTCTTCTGCTTTAGCTGAAGGCTAGTAAGCTTTTCTGGACTCCTAGACCCCTCGCGGCAGCACTCGCTTCCCTACAAAGGCACTGAGCACCCCCAGGCTCTCCTGAGTCGAAGATCAACATTCAGACACGTAGACCCTTCGGAGTACCCGTGTCTGTGCCGAGTGAAGGAGAGCATGATGCACACTTCGTCGCGGGACCTAGATTTTCTCAGCTCACCAATAGCCTCAGGAACATGATTCTAGGAGGTGCAGCATGCCATGCAAGTCTGCCTGCTTACAGTAGTCCGAGCTGTACTGAGAAAAACTCTTTGCTTACAATTCCTTCTACCACCTCATAGCTGAAGTCAACCTACCTCTAGGAGAAAGTCGGCTTGTGGTCCAAGTGCAACTAGAGCACACTTTCTGGTATAATGCTACAGGCTTTTGGAAGATGCCCAGGAGCCAGGACACCTAGGGAATTCTTTCATTTAGGCAGTTCGCTACACGCAGAACACCCGGCATAGGAAAGTGGATTCTCCAAGACCCAGGGAGTAGCTAGGTCTCTTTTGACTTGTTAGAAAGCACAGATGCTTCTTCTGCGTGTCAACCTGGAAATGGCGGCCTTAGGAGTCAAGCCTTGTTTTCCCGTCTTGAAAGCTCCATTCAAGCGGCCTTAAAGCTACCTGAGAAACACTGTGGTTGTGGGACTTGTATTCACTCCAGGCATGGCTCTGGAAGAACATGAGTTATCTCGAAAGAAAGCGGGTGCTTCCAGGCTCTGGTTAGGAGCATATCCTGCCCTGCACTAGAGCTAAGGGGAATCTTGACGTGCACTCTACCCTGGCCTACAGCTCTGATTTGCCCTCCAGAAGGGTAGTTGTGCAGCCTTTTCCTTGAGTCCTTAGTCACAGTTCTGCATTAGTTTAAAGGTACTAATCTTCTCAGGACTCCAGTCCCACTCGTGCCAGTACCCGTTTCCGTACAAGAACTCTGAGTACCCCAGGGCTCCCCTGGGCTTGCCGGGCCACACTCACACCCGTAGGCCCTTCACTGTGCCCCTCTGTAGGCCGAGTGAAGCATAACAAACTGCACTCTTTCTTGGGAAAGCTAGATTTCCTCAGCTCACCAGCAGCCTCTGGAACACGGTTCTAGCAAGTCCAGCATACCATGGAAGTCTGCCTCATCGCCCTATTCTGAGCTGTACTGAGCAAAACTCTCTGCTTTGAAGTCCTTCGAGGACCTCATACCTGAAGTCACCGTATCTCAAGGAGAAAGACGGCTTGCATTCCAACTTCCACTAAAGCACAGTTTTCTGTGTAACACTTCAGGCTTTGGGGACATGCACAGGGCTCTTAGGAGACCTAGGGCAGTCTATTGTCTAGGCACGTCGCTACATGTACAACACCCTGTGCAGAAAACTTGATTCTGGGAAGAGCCAAGTAGCTAGCTAGGTCTCTTTTGTCCTCTTAGAAACCACAGATACTTACGCTGCGTGTCAATCTGGAAACAGGACCTGATGGGACTAGCCTTGTTTCCCATCATGAAAGCTCCTTTTATGCGCCTTGAAGCTAAGTGAAAAACACTGTTGGTGTCGGGCTTATACACACGACAGGCATGGCTGTGAGAGGGAAAAAGAGGTGTCACGAAGAAACATGGTATTCCAGTTTCTGAGTCAGAGCTGATCCTGTCCTGTTCTATAGCTAAAGGGAAACTCAAAGTGAGGCCTAACTTTGAAGGAGGGCCCTGATATGCCTTACAGCGGGTTAGGCGTGCAACAGCTTCCATGAGGCCTTAGTCGCTCTCCTGCTTTAGTTGAACGCTAGTAAGCTTTTCAGGCCGCCTAGATCCCTCGCGGCAGCACTCGTTTCCGTACAAGGATACTGAGTACCCGCAGGCTCCCCTGGGCTTGCTGGGCCGCACTCAGACCCGTAGGCCCATCAGGGTGCCCCTGGGTAGGCCGAGTGAAGGGTAACCCGCTGCACTCTTCCTTGGGCGAGCTAGATATCCCCAGCTCACCAACGGCTTCATCAACACGGTTCTAGCAAGGCCAGCATACCATGGAAGTCGTCCTCGTTGCCCTAGTCTGAGCGGTACTGAGAAAAACTCTCTGCTTACAAGTCCTTCTAGGACCTCATCCCTGAAGTCACCGTATCTCTAGGAGAAAGGCAGCTTGCACAGCAACTTCCACTACAGCACAGTTTTGTGTGGAACACTTCAGGTTTTTGGGAGAGGCACAGGACCCTAGGAGACCTAGGGCAGTCTGTCATCGAAGCAGTTCGCTACACGCAGAGGGCCCTATGCAGAAAAGTTGAATCAGGGAAGAGCCAGGGAGGTAGCTAGGTCTCTTTTGACCTGCCAGTACCCACAGACACTTATGCTGCATGTCAATCTGGTGATGGTGCCTGATGCGACTGGCCTTGTTTTCCCACCATGAAAGCTCTTCTTCTGCGCCTTGAAGCTCCCTTAAAAACACTGTGGTTGTCAGGCTTATACTCACGGCAGGCATGGCTGTGAGAGGGCAAAAGAGGTTTCACGACGAGACAGGGTATTTCAGTTTCTAAATCAGAGCTGATCCTGTCCTGTTTTATAGCTAAGGGGAAACTCAAAGTGAGCCCTCGCTTCGAAGGCGGCCCCTGATATGCCTTACAGCGGGGTAGGCGTGCAACAGCTTCCATGAGGCCTGAGTCGCTCTTCTGCTTTAGTTGAACGCCAGTAAGCTTTTCAGGCCTCCTAGATCCCTCGCGGCAGCACTCGTTTCCGTACAAGGATACTGAGTACCCCCAGGCTCCCCTGGGCTTGCTGGGCCGCACTCAGACCCGTAGGCCCATCAGGGTGCCCCTGGGTAGGCCGAGTGAAGGGTAACCCGCTGCACTCTTCCTTGGGCGAGCTAGATATCCCCAGCTCACCAACGGCTTCATGAACACGGTTCTAGCAAGGCCAGCATACCATGGAAGTCGTCCTCGTTGCCCTAGTCTGAGCGGTACTGAGAAAAACTCTCTGCTTACAAGTCCTTCTAGGACCTCATCCCTGAAGTCACCGTATCTCTAGGAGAAAGGCAGCTTGCACAGCAACTTCCACTACAGCACAGTTTTGTGTGGAACACTTCAGGTTTTTGGGAGAGGCACAGGACCCTAGGAGACCTAGGGCAGTCTGTCATCGAAGCAGTTCGCTACACGCAGAGGGCCCTATGCAGAAAAGTTGAATCAGGGAAGAGCCAGGGAGGTAGCTAGGTCTCTTTTGACCTGCCAGTACCCACAGACACTTATGCTGCATGTCAATCTGGTGATGGTGCCTGATGCGACTGGCCTTGTTTTCCCACCTTGAAAGCTCTTCTTCTGCGCCTTGAAGCTCCCTTAAAAACACTGTGGTTGTCAGGCTTATACTCACGGCAGGCATGGCTGTGAGAGGGCAAAAGAGGTTTCACGACGAGACAGGGTATTTCAGTTTCTAAATCAGAGCTGATCCTGTCCTGTTTTATAGCTAAGGGGAAACTCAAAGTGAGCCCTCGCTTCGAAGGCGGCCCCTGATATGCCTTACAGCGGGGTAGGCGTGCAACAGCTTCCATGAGGCCTGAGTCGCTCTTCTGCTTTAGTTGAACGCCAGTAAGCTTTTCAGGCCTCCTAGATCCCTCGCGGCAGCACTCGTTTCCGTACAAGGATACTGAGTACCCCCAGGCTCCCCTGGGCTTGCTGGGTCACACTCAGACCCGTAGGCCCATCAGGGTGCCCCTGGGTAGGCCGAGTGAAGGGTAACCCGCTGCACTCTTCCTTGGGCGAGCTAGATATCCCCAGCTCACCAACGGCTTCATGAACACGGTTCTAGCAAGGCCAGCATACCATGGAAGTCGTCCTCGTTGCCCTAGTCTGAGCGGTACTGAGAAAAACTCTCTGCTTACAAGTCCTTCTAGGACCTCATCCCTGAAGTCACCGTATCTCTAGGAGAAAGGCAGCTTGCACAGCAACTTCCACTACAGCACAGTTTTGTGTGGAACACTTCAGGTTTTTGGGAGAGGCACAGGACCCTAGGAGACCTAGGGCAGTCTTTCATCTAAGCAGTTCGCTACACGCAGAGCGCCCTATGCAGAAAAGTTGAATCAGGGAAGAGCCAGGGAGGTAGCTAGGTCTCTTTTGACCTGCCAGTACCCACGGACACTTATGCTGCGTGTCAACCTGGTGATGGTGCCTCATGCGACTGGCTTTGTTTTCCCACCTTGAAAGCTCTTCTTCTGCGCCTTGAAGCTCCCTTAAAAACACTGTGGTTGTCAGGCTTATACTCACGGCAGGCATGGCTGTGAGAGGGAAAAAGAGGTTACACGAAGAGACAGGGTATTTCAGTTTCTGAGTCAGAGCTCATCCTGCCTTGTTATGTAGCTAAATGGAAACTCAAAGTGAGCCCTAGCTTCGAAGGAGGGCCCTGATATGCCATGCAGCGGGATAGGCGTACAACAGCTTCTATGAAGCCTTAGTCACTCTTCTGCTTTAGCTGAAGGCTAGTAAGCTTTTCTGGACTCCTAGACCCCTCGCGGCAGCACTCGCTTCCCTACAAAGGCACTGAGCACCCCCAGGCTCTCCTGAGTCGAAGATCAACATTCAGACACGTAGACCCTTCGGAGTACCCGTGTCTGTGCCGAGTGAAGGAGAGCATGATGCACACTTCGTCGCGGGACCTAGATTTTCTCAGCTCACCAATAGCCTCAGGAACATGATTCTAGGAGGTGCAGCATGCCATGCAAGTCTGCCTGCTTACAGTAGTCCGAGCTGTACTGAGAAAAACTCTTTGCTTACAATTCCTTCTACCACCTCATAGCTGAAGTCAACCTACCTCTAGGAGAAAGTCGGCTTGTGGTCCAAGTGCAACTAGAGCACACTTTCTGGTATAATGCTACAGGCTTTTGGAAGATGCCCAGGAGCCAGGACACCTAGGGAATTCTTTCATTTAGGCAGTTCGCTACACGCAGAACACCCGGCATAGGAAAGTGGATTCTCCAAGACCCAGGGAGTAGCTAGGTCTCTTTTGACTTGTTAGAAAGCACAGATGCTTCTTCTGCGTGTCAACCTGGAAATGGCGGCCTTAGGAGTCAAGCCTTGTTTTCCCGTCTTGAAAGCTCCATTCAAGCGGCCTTAAAGCTACCTGAGAAACACTGTGGTTGTGGGACTTGTATTCACTCCAGGCATGGCTCTGGAAGAACATGAGTTATCTCGAAAGAAAGCGGGTGCTTCCAGGCTCTGGTTAGGAGCATATCCTGCCCTGCACTAGAGCTAAGGGGAATCTTGACGTGCACTCTACCCTGGCCTACAGCTCTGATTTGCCCTCCAAAAGGGTAGTTGTGCAGCCTTTTCCTTGAGTCCTTAGTCACAGTTCTGCATTAGTTTAAAGGTACTAATCTTCTCAGGACTCCAGTCCCACTCGTGCCAGTACCCGTTTCCGTACAAGAACTCTGAGTACCCCAGGGCTCCCCTGGGCTTGCCGGGCCACACTCACACCCGTAGGCCCTTCACTGTGCCCCTCTGTAGGCCGAGTGAAGCATAACAAACTGCACTCTTTCTTGGGAAAGCTAGATTTCCTCAGCTCACCAGCAGCCTCTGGAACACGGTTCTAGCAAGTCCAGCATACCATGGAAGTCTGCCTCATCGCCCTATTCTGAGCTGTACTGAGCAAAACTCTCTGCTTTGAAGTCCTTCGAGGACCTCATACCTGAAGTCACCGTATCTCAAGGAGAAAGACGGCTTGCATTCCCACTTCCACTAAAGCACAGTTTTCTGTGTAACACTTCAGGCTTTGGGGACATGCACAGGGCTCTTAGGAGACCTAGGGCAGTCTATTGTCTAGGCACGTCGCTACATGTACAACACCCTGTGCAGAAAACTTGATTCTGGGAAGAGCCAAGTAGCTAGCTAGGTCTCTTTTGTCCTCTTAGAAACCACAGATACTTATGCTGCGTGTCAATCTGGAAACAGGACCTGATGGGACTAGCCTTGTTTCCCATCATGAAAGCTCCTTTTATGCGCCTTGAAGCTAAGTGAAAAACACTGTTGGTGTCGGGCTTATACACACGACAGGCATGGCTGTGAGAGGGAAAAAGAGGTGTCACGAAGAAACATGGTATTCCAGTTTCTGAGTCAGAGCTGATCCTGTCCTGTTCTATAGCTAAAGGGAAACTCAAAGTGAGGCCTAACTTCGAAGGAGGGCCCTGATATGCCTTACAGCGGGGTAGGCGTGCAACAGCTTCCATGAGGCCTTAGTCGCTCTCCTGCTTTAGTTGAACGCTAGTAAGCTTTTCAGGCCGCCTAGAACCCTCGCGGCAGCACTCGTTTCCGTACAAGGATACTGAGTACCCCCAGGCTCCCCTGGGCTTGCTGGGCCACACTCAGACCCGTAGGCCCATCAGGGTGCCCCTGGGTAGGCCGAGTGAAGGGTAACCCGCTGCACTCTTCCTTGGGCGAGCTAGATATCCCCAGCTCACCAACGGCTTCATGAACACGGTTCTAGCAAGGCCAGCATACCATGGAAGTCGTCCTCGTTGCCCTAGTCTGAGCGGTACTGAGAAAAACTCTCTGCTTACAAGTCCTTCTAGGACCTCATCCCTGAAGTCACCGTATCTCTAGGAGAAAGGCAGCTTGCACAGCAACTTCCACTACAGCACAGTTTTGTGTGGAACACTTCAGGTTTTTGGGAGAGGCACAGGACCCTAGGAGACCTAGGGCAGTCTGTCATCGAAGCAGTTCGCTACACGCAGAGGGCCCTATGCAGAAAAGTTGAATCAGGGAAGAGCCAGGGAGGTAGCTAGGTCTCTTTTGACCTGCCAGTACCCACAGACACTTATGCTGCATGTCAATCTGGTGATGGTGCCTGATGCGACTGGCCTTGTTTTCCCACCTTGAAAGCTCTTCTTCTGCGCCTTGAAGCTCCCTTAAAAACACTGTGGTTGTCAGGCTTATACTCACGGCAGGCATGGCTGTGAGAGGGCAAAAGAGGTTTCACGACGAGACAGGGTATTTCAGTTTCTAAATCAGAGCTGATCCTGTCCTGTTTTATAGCTAAGGGGAAACTCAAAGTGAGCCCTCGCTTCGAAGGCGGCCCCTGATATGCCTTACAGCGGGGTAGGCGTGCAACAGCTTCCATGAGGCCTGAGTCGCTCTTCTGCTTTAGTTGAACGCCAGTAAGCTTTTCAGGCCTCCTAGATCCCTCGCGGCAGCACTCGTTTCCGTACAAAGATACTGAGTACCCCCAGGCTCCCCTGGGCTTGCTGGGCCGCACTCAGACCCGTAGGCCCATCAGGGTGCCCCTGGGTAGGCCGAGTGAAGGGTAACCCGCTGCACTCTTCCTTGGGCGAGCTAGATATCCCCAGCTCACCAACGGCTTCATGAACACGGTTCTAGCAAGGCCAGCATACCATGGAAGTCGTCCTCGTTGCCCTAGTCTGAGCGGTACTGAGAAAAACTCTCTGCTTACAAGTCCTTCTAGGACCTCATCCCTGAAGTCACCGTATCTCTAGGAGAAAGGCAGCTTGCACTGCAACTTCCACTACAGCACAGTTTTGTGTGGAACACTTCAGGTTTTTGGGAGAGGCACAGGACCCTAGGAGACCTAGGGCAGTCTGTCATCGAAGCAGTTCGCTACACGCAGAGCGCCCTATGCAGAAAAGTTGAATCAGGGAAGAGCCAGGGAGGTAGCTAGGTCTCTTTTGACCTGCCAGTACCCACGGACACTTATGCTGCGTGTCAACCTGGTGATGGTGCCTCATGCGACTGGCTTTGTTTTCCCACCTTGAAAGCTCTTCTTCTGCGCCTTGAAGCTCCCTTAAAAACACTGTGGTTGTCAGGCTTATACTCACGGCAGGCATGGCTGTGAGAGGGAAAAAGAGGTTACACGAAGAGACAGGGTATTTCAGTTTCTGAGTCAGAGCTCATCCTGCCTTGTTATGTAGCTAAATGGAAACTCAAAGTGAGCCCTAGCTTCGAAGGAGGGCCCTGATATGCCATGCAGCGGGATAGGCGTACAACAGCTTCTATGAAGCCTTAGTCACTCTTCTGCTTTAGCTGAAGGCTAGTAAGCTTTTCTGGACTCCTAGACCCCTCGCGGCAGCACTCGCTTCCCTACAAAGGCACTGAGCACCCCCAGGCTCTCCTGAGTCGAAGATCAACATTCAGACACGTAGACCCTTCGGAGTACCCGTGTCTGTGCCGAGTGAAGGAGAGCATGATGCACACTTCGTCGCGGGACCTAGATTTTCTCAGCTCACCAATAGCCTCAGGAACATGATTCTAGGAGGTGCAGCATGCCATGCAAGTCTGCCTGCTTACAGTAGTCCGAGCTGTACTGAGAAAAACTCTTTGCTTACAATTCCTTCTACCACCTCATAGCTGAAGTCAACCTACCTCTAGGAGAAAGTCGGCTTGTGGTCCAAGTGCAACTAGAGCACACTTTCTGGTATAATGCTACAGGCTTTTGGAAGATGCCCAGGAGCCAGGACACCTAGGGAATTCTTTCATTTAGGCAGTTCGCTACACGCAGAACACCCGGCATAGGAAAGTGGATTCTCCAAGACCCAGGGAGTAGCTAGGTCTCTTTTGACTTGTTAGAAAGCACAGATGCTTCTTCTGCGTGTCAACCTGGAAATGGCGGCCTTAGGAGTCAAGCCTTGTTTTCCCGTCTTGAAAGCTCCATTCAAGCGGCCTTAAAACTACCTGAGAAACACTGTGGTTGTGGGACTTGTATTCACTCCAGGCATGGCTCTGGAAGAACATGAGTTATCTCGAAAGAAAGCGGGTGCTTCCAGGCTCTGGTTAGGAGCATATCCTGCCCTGCACTAGAGCTAAGGGGAATCTTGACGTGCACTCTACCCTGGCCTACAGCTCTGATTTGCCCTCCAAAAGGGTAGTTGTGCAGCCTTTTCCTTGAGTCCTTAGTCACAGTTCTGCATTAGTTTAAAGGTACTAATCTTCTCAGGACTCCAGTCCCACTCGTGCCAGTACCCGTTTCCGTACAAGAACTCTGAGTACCCCAGGGCTCCCCTGGGCTTGCCGGGCCACACTCACACCCGTAGGCCCTTCACTGTGCCCCTCTGTAGGCCGAGTGAAGCATAACAAACTGCACTCTTTCTTGGGAAAGCTAGATTTCCTCAGCTCACCAGCAGCCTCTGGAACACGGTTCTAGCAAGTCCAGCATACCATGGAAGTCTGCCTCATCGCCCTATTCTGAGCTGTACTGAGCAAAACTCTCTGCTTTGAAGTCCTTCGAGGACCTCATACCTGAAGTCACCGTATCTCAAGGAGAAAGACGGCTTGCATTCCCACTTCCACTAAAGCACAGTTTTCTGTGTAACACTTCAGGCTTTGGGGACATGCACAGGGCTCTTAGGAGACCTAGGGCAGTCTATTGTCTAGGCACGTCGCTACATGTACAACACCCTGTGCAGAAAACTTGATTCTGGGAAGAGCCAAGTAGCTAGCTAGGTCTCTTTTGTCCTCTTAGAAACCACAGATACTTACGCTGCGTGTCAATCTGGAAACAGGACCTGATGGGACTAGCCTTGTTTCCCATCATGAAAGCTCCTTTTATGCGCCTTGAAGCTAAGTGAAAAACACTGTTGGTGTCGGGCTTATACACACGACAGGCATGGCTGTGAGAGGGAAAAAGAGGTGTCACGAAGAAACATGGTATTCCAGTTTCTGAGTCAGAGCTGATCCTGTCCTGTTCTATAGCTAAAGGGAAACTCAAAGTGAGGCCTAACTTCGAAGGAGGGCCCTGATATGCCTTACAGCGGGGTAGGCGTGCAACAGCTTCCATGAGGCCTTAGTCGCTCTCCTGCTTTAGTTGAACGCTAGTAAGCTTTTCAGGCCGCCTAGATCCCTCGCGGCAGCACTCGTTTCCGTACAAGGATACTGAGTACCCCCAGGCTCCCCTGGGCTTGCTGGGCAGCACTCAGACCCGTAGGCCCATCAGGGTGCCCCTGGGTAGGCCGAGTGAAGGGTAACCCGCTGCACTCTTCCTTGGGCGAGCTAGATATCCCCAGCTCACCAACGGCTTCATGAACACGGTTCTAGCAAGGCCAGCATACCATGGAAGTCGTCCTCGTTGCCCTAGTCTGAGCGGTACTGAGAAAAACTCTCTGCTTACAAGTCCTTCTAGGACCTCATCCCTGAAGTCACCGTATCTCTAGGAGAAAGGCAGCTTGCACAGCAACTTCCACTACAGCACAGTTTTGTGTGGAACACTTCAGGTTTTTGGGAGAGGCACAGGACCCTAGGAGACCTAGGGCAGTCTGTCATCGAAGCAGTTCGCTACACGCAGAGGGCCCTATGCAGAAAAGTTGAATCAGGGAAGAGCCAGGGAGGTAGCTAGGTCTCTTTTGACCTGCCAGTACCCACGGACACTTATGCTGCATGTCAATCTGGTGATGGTGCCTGATGCGACTGGCCTTGTTTTCCCACCTTGAAAGCTCTTCTTATGCGCCTTGAAGCTCCCTTAAAAACACTGTGGTTGTCAGGCTTATACTCACGGCAGGCATGGCTGTGAGAGGGCAAAAGAGGTTTCACGACGAGACAGGGTATTTCAGTTTCTAAATCAGAGCTGATCCTGTCCTGTTTTATAGCTAAGGGGAAACTCAAAGTGAGCCCTCGCTTCGAAGGCGGCCCCTGATATGCCTTACAGCGGGGTAGGCGTGCAACAGCTTCCATGAGGCCTGAGTCGCTCTTCTGCTTTAGTTGAACGCCAGTAAGCTTTTCAGGCCTCCTAGATCCCTCGCGGCAGCACTCGTTTCCGTACAAGGATACTGAGTACCCCCAGGCTCCCCTGGGCTTGCTGGGCCGCAATCAGACCCGTAGGCCCATCAGGGTGCCCCTGGGTAGGCCGAGTGAAGGGTAACCCGCTGCACTCTTCCTTGGGCGAGCTAGATATCCCCAGCTCACCAACGGCTTCATGAACACGGTTCTAGCAAGGCCAGCATACCATGGAAGTCGTCCTCGTTGCCCTAGTCTGAGCGGTACTGAGAAAAACTCTCTGCTTACAAGTCCTTCTAGGACCTCATCCCTGAAGTCACCGTATCTCTAGGAGAAAGGCAGCTTGCACAGCAACTTCCACTACAGCACAGTTTTGTGTGGAACACTTCAGGTTTTTGGGAGAGGCACAGGACCCTAGGAGACCTAGGGCAGTCTTTCATCTAAGCAGTTCGCTACACGCAGAGCGCCCTATGCAGAAAAGTTGAATCAGGGAAGAGCCAGGGAGGTAGCTAGGTCTCTTTTGACCTGCCAGTACCCACGGACACTTATGCTGCGTGTCAACCTGGTGATGGTGCCTGATGCGACTGGCTTTGTTTTCCCACCTTGAAAGCTCTTCTTCTGCGCCTTGAAGCTCCCTTAAAAACACTGTGGTTGTCAGGCTTATACTCACGGCAGGCATGGCTGTGAGAGGGAAAAAGAGGTTACACGAAGAGACAGGGTATTTCAGTTTCTGAGTCAGAGCTCATCCTGCCTTGTTATGTAGCTAAATGGAAACTCAAAGTGAGCCCTAGCTTCGAAGGAGGGCCCTGATATGCCATGCAGCGGGATAGGCGTACAACAGCTTCTATGAAGCCTTAGTCACTCTTCTGCTTTAGCTGAACGCTAGTAAGCTTTTCTGGACTCCTAGACCCCTCGCGGCAGCACTCGCTTCCCTACAAAGGCACTGAGCACCCCCAGGCTCTCCTGAGTCGAAGATCAACATTCAGACACGTAGACCCTTCGGAGTACCCGTGTCTGTGCCGAGTGAAGGAGAGCATGATGCACACTTCGTCGCGGGACCTAGATTTTCTCAGCTCACCAATAGCCTCAGGAACATGATTCTAGGAGGTGCAGCATGCCATGCAAGTCTGCCTGCTTACAGTAGTCCGAGCTGTACTGAGAAAAACTCTTTGCTTACAATTCCTTCTACCACCTCATAGCTGAAGTCAACCTACCTCTAGGAGAAAGTCGGCTTGTGGTCCAAGTGCAACTAGAGCACACTTTCTGGTATAATGCTACAGGCTTTTGGAAGATGCCCAGGAGCCAGGACACCTAGGGAATTCTTTCATTTAGGCAGTTCGCTACACGCAGAACACCCGGCATAGGAAAGTGGATTCTCCAAGACCCAGGGAGTAGCTAGGTCTCTTTTGACTTGTTAGAAAGCACAGATGCTTCTTCTGCGTGTCAACCTGGAAATGGCGGCCTTAGGAGTCAAGCCTTGTTTTCCCGTCTTGAAAGCTCCATTCAAGCGGCCTTAAAGCTACCTGAGAAACACTGTGGTTGTGGGACTTGTATTCACTCCAGGCATGGCTCTGGAAGAACATGAGTTATCTCGAAAGAAAGCGGGTGCTTCCAGGCTCTGGTTAGGAGCATATCCTGCCCTGCACTAGAGCTAAGGGGAATCTTGACGTGCACTCTACCCTGGCCTACAGCTCTGATTTGCCCTCCAGAAGGGTAGTTGTGCAGCCTTTTCCTTGAGTCCTTAGTCACAGTTCTGCATTAGTTTAAAGGTACTAATCTTCTCAGGACTCCAGTCCCACTCGTGCCAGTACCCGTTTCCGTACAAGAACTCTGAGTACCCCAGGGCTCCCCTGGGCTTGCCGGGCCACACTCACACCCGTAGGCCCTTCACTGTGCCCCTCTGTAGGCCGAGTGAAGCATAACAAACTGCACTCTTTCTTGGGAAAGCTAGATTTCCTCAGCTCACCAGCAGCCTCTGGAACACGGTTCTAGCAAGTCCAGCATACCATGGAAGTCTGCCTCATCGCCCTATTCTGAGCTGTACTGAGCAAAACTCTCTGCTTTGAAGTCCTTCGAGGACCTCATACCTGAAGTCACCGTATCTCAAGGAGAAAGACGGCTTGCATTCCCACTTCCACTAAAGCACAGTTTTCTGTGTAACACTTCAGGCTTTGGGGACATGCACAGGGCTCTTAGGAGACCTAGGGCAGTCTATTGTCTAGGCACGTCGCTACATGTACAACACCCTGTGCAGAAAACTTGATTCTGGGAAGAGCCAAGTAGCTAGCTAGGTCTCTTTTGTCCTCTTAGAAACCACAGATACTTACGCTGCGTGTCAATCTGGAAACAGGACCTGATGGGACTAGCCTTGTTTCCCATCATGAAAGCTCCTTTTATGCGCCTTGAAGCTAAGTGAAAAACACTGTTGGTGTCGGGCTTATACACACGACAGGCATGGCTGTGAGAGGGAAAAAGAGGTGTCACGAAGAAACATGGTATTCCAGTTTCTGAGTCAGAGCTGATCCTGTCCTGTTCTATAGCTAAAGGGAAACTCAAAGTGAGGCCTAACTTCGAAGGAGGGCCCTGATATGCCTTACAGCGGGTTAGGCGTGCAACAGCTTCCATGAGGCCTTAGTCGCTCTCCTGCTTTAGTTGAACGCTAGTAAGCTTTTCAGGCCGCCTAGATCCCTCGCGGCAGCACTCGTTTCCGTACAAGGATACTGAGTACCCGCAGGCTCCCCTGGGCTTGCTGGGCAGCACTCAGACCCGTAGGCCCATCAGGGTGCCCCTGGGTAGGCCGAGTGAAGGGTAACCCGCTGCACTCTTCCTTGGGCGAGCTAGATATCCCCAGCTCACCAACGGCTTCATGAACACGGTTCTAGCAAGGCCAGCATACCATGGAAGTCGTCCTCGTTGCCCTAGTCTGAGCGGTACTGAGAAAAACTCTCTGCTTACAAGTCCTTCTAGGACCTCATCCCTGAAGTCACCGTATCTCTAGGAGAAAGGCAGCTTGCACAGCAACTTCCACTACAGCACAGTTTTGTGTGGAACACTTCAGGTTTTTGGGAGAGGCACAGGACCCTAGGAGACCTAGGGCAGTCTGTCATCGAAGCAGTTCGCTACACGCAGAGGGCCCTATGCAGAAAAGTTGAATCAGGGAAGAGCCAGGGAGGTAGCTAGGTCTCTTTTGACCTGCCAGTACCCACAGACACTTATGCTGCATGTCAATCTGGTGATGGTGCCTGATGCGACTGGCCTTGTTTGCCCACCTTGAAAGCTCTTCTTATGCGCCTTGAGCTCCCTTAAAAACACTGTGGTTGTCAGGCTTATACTCACGGCAGGCATGGATGTGAGAGGGCAAAAAGGTTTCACGACGAGACAGTGTATTTCAGTTTCTAAATCAGAGCTGATCCTGTCCTTTTTTATAGCTAAGGGGAAACTCAAAGTGAGCCCTCGCTTCGAAGGCGGCCCCTGATATGCCTTACAGCGGGGTAGGCGTGCAACAGCTTCCATGAGGCCTGAGTCGCTCTTCTGCTTTAGTTGAACGCCAGTAAGCTTTTCAGGCCTCCTAGATCCCTCGCGGCAGCACTCGTTTCCGTACAAGGATACTGAGTACCCCCAGGCTCCCCTGGGCTTGCTGGGCCGCACTCAGACTCGTAGGCCCATAAGAGTGCCCCTGGGTTGGCCGAGTGAAGGGTAACCCGCTGCACTCTTCCTTGGGCGAGCTAGATATCCCCAGCTCACCAACGGCTTCATGAACACGGTTCTAGCAAGGCCAGCATACCATGGAAGTCGTCCTCGTTGCCCTAGTCTGAGCGGTACTGAGAAAAACTCTCTGCTTACAAGTCCTTCTAGGACCTCATCCCTGAAGTCACCGTATCTCTAGGAGAAAGGCAGCTTGCACAGCAACTTCCACTACAGCACAGTTTTGTGTGGAACACTTCAGGTTTTTGGGAGAGGCACAGGACCCTAGGAGACCTAGGGCAGTCTGTCATCGAAGCAGTTCGCTACACGCAGAGGGCCCTATGCAGAAAAGTTGAATCAGGGAAGAGCCAGGGAGGTAGCTAGGTCTCTTTTGACCTGCCAGTACCCACGGACACTTATGCTGCGTGTCAATCTGGTGATGGTGCCTGATGCGACTGGCCTTGTTTTCCCACCTTGAAAGCTCTTCTTATGCGCCTTGAAGCTCCCTTAAAAACACTGTGGTTGTCAGGCTTATACTCACGGCAGGCATGGCTGTGAGAGGGCAAAAGAGGTTTCACGACGAGACAGGGTATTTCAGTTTCTAAATCAGAGCTGATCCTGTCCTGTTTTATAGCTAAGGGGAAACTCAAAGTGAGCCCT
Organism: Eubalaena glacialis; assembly: GCF_028564815.1. Classification (NCBI taxonomy): domain Eukaryota; kingdom Metazoa; phylum Chordata; class Mammalia; order Artiodactyla; family Balaenidae; genus Eubalaena; species Eubalaena glacialis. Next base: position 96,197,083 of record NC_083724.1, read on the forward strand.
CGCTTCGAAGGCGGCCCCTGATATGCCTTACAGCGGGGTAGGCGTGCAACAGCTTCCATGAGGCCTGAGGCGCTCTTCTGCTTTAGTTGAACGCCAGTAAGCTTTTCAGGCCTCCTAGATCCCTCGCGGCAGCACTCGTTTCCGTACAAGGATACTGAGTACCCCCAGGCTCCCCTGGGCTTGCTGGGCCACACTCAGACCCGTAGGCCCATCAGGGTGCCCCTGGGTAGGCCGAGTGAAGGGTAACCCGCTGCACTCTTCCTTGGGCGAGCTAGATATCCCCAGCTCACCAACGGCTTCATGAACACGGTTCTAGCAAGGCCAGCATACCATGGAAGTCGTCCTCGTTGCCCTAGTCTGAGCGGTACTGAGAAAAACTCTCTGCTTACAAGTCCTTCTAGGACCTCATCCCTGAAGTCACCGTATCTCTAGGAGAAAGGCAGCTTGCACAGCAACTTCCACTACAGCACAGTTTTGTGTGGAACACTTCAGGTTTTTGGGAGAGGCACAGGACCCTAGGAGACCTAGGGCAGTCTTTCATCTAAGCAGTTCGCTACACGCAGAGCGCCCTATGCAGAAAAGTTGAATCAGGGAAGAGCCAGGGAGGTAGCTAGGTCTCTTTTGACCTGCCAGTACCCACGGACACTTATGCTGCGTGTCAACCTGGTGATGGTGCCTCATGCGACTGGCTTTGTTTTCCCACCTTGAAAGCTCTTCTTCTGCGCCTTGAAGCTCCCTTAAAAACACTGTGGTTGTCAGGCTTATACTCACGGCAGGCATGGCTGTGAGAGGGAAAAAGAGGTTACACGAAGAGACAGGGTATTTCAGTTTCTGAGTCAGAGCTCATCCTGCCTTGTTATGTAGCTAAATGGAAACTCAAAGTGAGCCCTAGCTTCGAAGGAGGGCCCTGATATGCCATGCAGCGGGATAGGCGTACAACAGCTTCTATGAAGCCTTAGTCACTCTTCTGCTTTAGCTGAAGGCTAGTAAGCTTTTCTGGACTCCTAGACCCCTCGCGGCAGCACTCGCTTCCCTACAAAGGCACTGAGCACCCCCAGGCTCTCCTGAGTCGAAGATCAACATTCAGACACGTAGACCCTTCGGAGTACCCGTGTCTGTGCCGAGTGAAGGAGAGCATGATGCACACTTCGTCGCGGGACCTAGATTTTCTCAGCTCACCAATAGCCTCAGGAACATGATTCTAGGAGGTGCAGCATGCCATGCAAGTCTGCCTGCTTACAGTAGTCCGAGCTGTACTGAGAAAAACTCTTTGCTTACAATTCCTTCTACCACCTCATAGCTGAAGTCAACCTACCTCTAGGAGAAAGTCGGCTTGTGGTCCAAGTGCAACTAGAGCACACTTTCTGGTATAATGCTACAGGCTTTTGGAAGATGCCCAGGAGCCAGGACACCTAGGGAATTCTTTCATTTAGGCAGTTCGCTACACGCAGAACACCCGGCATAGGAAAGTGGATTCTCCAAGACCCAGGGAGTAGCTAGGTCTCTTTTGACTTGTTAGAAAGCACAGATGCTTCTTCTGCGTGTCAACCTGGAAATGGCGGCCTTAGGAGTCAAGCCTTGTTTTCCCGTCTTGAAAGCTCCATTCAAGCGGCCTTAAAGCTACCTGAGAAACACTGTGGTTGTGGGACTTGTATTCACTCCAGGCATGGCTCTGGAAGAACATGAGTTATCTCGAAAGAAAGCGGGTGCTTCCAGGCTCTGGTTAGGAGCATATCCTGCCCTGCACTAGAGCTAAGGGGAATCTTGACGTGCACTCTACCCTGGCCTACAGCTCTGATTTGCCCTCCAGAAGGGTAGTTGTGCAGCCTTTTCCTTGAGTCCTTAGTCACAGTTCTGCATTAGTTTAAAGGTACTAATCTTCTCAGGACTCCAGGCCCACTCGTGCCAGTACCCGTTTCCGTACAAGAACTCTGAGTACCCCAGGGCTCCCCTGGGCTTGCCGGGCCACACTCACACCCGTAGGCCCTTCACTGTGCCCCTCTGTAGGCCGAGTGAAGCATAACAAACTGCACTCTTTCTTGGGAAAGCTAGATTTCCTCAGCTCACCAGCAGCCTCTGGAACACGGTTCTAGCAAGTCCAGCATACCATGGAAGTCTGCCTCATCGCCCTATTCTGAGCTGTACTGAGCAAAACTCTCTGCTTTGAAGTCCTTCGAGGACCTCATACCTGAAGTCACCGTATCTCAAGGAGAAAGACGGCTTGCATTCCCACTTCCACTAAAGCACAGTTTTCTGTGTAACACTTCAGGCTTTGGGGACATGCACAGGGCTCTTAGGAGACCTAGGGCAGTCTATTGTCTAGGCACGTCGCTACATGTACAACACCCTGTGCAGAAAACTTGATTCTGGGAAGAGCCAAGTAGCTAGCTAGGTCTCTTTTGTCCTCTTAGAAACCACAGATACTTACGCTGCGTGTCAATCTGGAAACAGGACCTGATGGGACTAGCCTTGTTTCCCATCATGAAAGCTCCTTTTATGCGCCTTGAAGCTAAGTGAAAAACACTGTTGGTGTCGGGCTTATACACACGACAGGCATGGCTGTGAGAGGGAAAAAGAGGTGTCACGAAGAAACATGGTATTCCAGTTTCTGAGTCAGAGCTGATCCTGTCCTGTTCTATAGCTAAAGGGAAACTCAAAGTGAGGCCTAACTTCGAAGGAGGGCCCTGATATGCCTTACAGCGGGTTAGGCGTGCAACAGCTTCCATGAGGCCTTAGTCGCTCTCCTGCTTTAGTTGAACGCTAGTAAGCTTTTCAGGCCGCCTAGATCCCTCGCGGCAGCACTCGTTTCCGTACAAGGATACTGAGTACCCGCAGGCTCCCCTGGGCTTGCTGGGCAGCACTCAGACCCGTAGGCCCATCAGGGTGCCCCTGGGTAGGCCGAGTGAAGGGTAACCCGCTGCACTCTTCCTTGGGCGAGCTAGATATCCCCAGCTCACCAACGGCTTCATGAACACGGTTCTAGCAAGGCCAGCATACCATGGAAGTCGTCCTCGTTGCCCTAGTCTGAGCGGTACTGAGAAAAACTCTCTGCTTACAAGTCCTTCTAGGACCTCATCCCTGAAGTCACCGTATCTCTAGGAGAAAGGCAGCTTGCACAGCAACTTCCACTACAGCACAGTTTTGTGTGGAACACTTCAGGTTTTTGGGAGAGGCACAGGACCCTAGGAGACCTAGGGCAGTCTGTCATCGAAGCAGTTCGCTACACGCAGAGGGCCCTATGCAGAAAAGTTGAATCAGGGAAGAGCCAGGGAGGTAGCTAGGTCTCTTTTGACCTGCCAGTACCCACAGACACTTATGCTGCATGTCAATCTGGTGATGGTGCCTGATGCGACTGGCCTTGTTTGCCCACCTTGAAAGCTCTTCTTATGCGCCTTGAGCTCCCTTAAAAACACTGTGGTTGTCAGGCTTATACTCACGGCAGGCATGGATGTGAGAGGGCAAAAAGGTTTCACGACGAGACAGTGTATTTCAGTTTCTAAATCAGAGCTGATCCTGTCCTTTTTTATAGCTAAGGGGAAACTCAAAGTGAGCCCTCGCTTCGAAGGCGGCCCCTGATATGCCTTACAGCGGGGTAGGCGTGCAACAGCTTCCATGAGGCCTGAGTCGCTCTTCTGCTTTAGTTGAACGCCAGTAAGCTTTTCAGGCCTCCTAGATCCCTCGCGGCAGCACTCGTTTCCGTACAAGGATACTGAGTACCCCCAGGCTCCCCTGGGCTTGCTGGGCCGCACTCAGACTCGTAGGCCCATAAGAGTGCCCCTGGGTTGGCCGAGTGAAGGGTAACCCGCTGCACTCTTCCTTGGGCGAGCTAGATATCCCCAGCTCACCAACGGCTTCATGAACACGGTTCTAGCAAGGCCAGCATACCATGGAAGTCGTCCTCGTTGCCCTAGTCTGAGCGGTACTGAGAAAAACTCTCTGCTTACAAGTCCTTCTAGGACCTCATCCCTGAAGTCACCGTATCTCTAGGAGAAAGGCAGCTTGCACCGCAACTTCCACTACAGCACAGTTTTGTGTGGAACACTTCAGGTTTTTGGGAGAGGCACAGGACCCTAGGAGACCTAGGGCAGTCTGTCATCGAAGCAGTTCGCTACACGCAGAGGGCCCTATGCAGAAAAGTTGAATCAGGGAAGAGCCAGGGAGGTAGCTAGGTCTCTTTTGACCTGCCAGTACCCACGGACACTTATGCTGCGTGTCAATCTGGTGATGGTGCCTGATGCGACTGGCCTTGTTTTCCCACCTTGAAAGCTCTTCTTATGCGCCTTGAAGCTCCCTTAAAAACACTGTGGTTGTCAGGCTTATACTCACGGCAGGCATGGCTGTGAGAGGGCAAAAGAGGTTTCACGACGAGACAGGGTATTTCAGTTTCTAAATCAGAGCTGATCCTGTCCTGTTTTATAGCTAAGGGGAAACTCAAAGTGAGCCCTCGCTTCGAAGGCGGCCCCTGATATGCCTTACAGCGGGGTAGGCGTGCAACAGCTTCCATGAGGCCTGAGGCGCTCTTCTGCTTTAGTTGAACGCCAGTAAGCTTTTCAGGCCTCCTAGATCCCTCGCGGCAGCACTCGTTTCCGTACAAGGATACTGAGTACCCCCAGGCTCCCCTGGGCTTGCTGGGCCACACTCAGACCCGTAGGCCCATCAGGGTGCCCCTGGGTAGGCCGAGTGAAGGGTAACCCGCTGCACTCTTCCTTGGGCGAGCTAGATATCCCCAGCTCACCAACGGCTTCATGAACACGGTTCTAGCAAGGCCAGCATACCATGGAAGTCGTCCTCGTTGCCCTAGTCTGAGCGGTACTGAGAAAAACTCTCTGCTTACAAGTCCTTCTAGGACCTCATCCCTGAAGTCACCGTATCTCTAGGAGAAAGGCAGCTTGCACAGCAACTTCCACTACAGCACAGTTTTGTGTGGAACACTTCAGGTTTTTGGGAGAGGCACAGGACCCTAGGAGACCTAGGGCAGTCTTTCATCTAAGCAGTTCGCTACACGCAGAGCGCCCTATGCAGAAAAGTTGAATCAGGGAAGAGCCAGGGAGGTAGCTAGGTCTCTTTTGACCTGCCAGTACCCACGGACACTTATGCTGCGTGTCAACCTGGTGATGGTGCCTCATGCGACTGGCTTTGTTTTCCCACCTTGAAAGCTCTTCTTCTGCGCCTTGAAGCTCCCTTAAAAACACTGTGGTTGTCAGGCTTATACTCACGGCAGGCATGGCTGTGAGAGGGAAAAAGAGGTTACACGAAGAGACAGGGTATTTCAGTTTCTGAGTCAGAGCTCATCCTGCCTTGTTATGTAGCTAAATGGAAACTCAAAGTGAGCCCTAGCTTCGAAGGAGGGCCCTGATATGCCATGCAGCGGGATAGGCGTACAACAGCTTCTATGAAGCCTTAGTCACTCTTCTGCTTTAGCTGAAGGCTAGTAAGCTTTTCTGGACTCCTAGACCCCTCGCGGCAGCACTCGCTTCCCTACCAAGGCACTGAGCACCCCCAGGCTCTCCTGAGTCGAAGATCAACATTCAGACACGTAGACCCTTCGGAGTACCCGTGTCTGTGCCGAGTGAAGGAGAGCATGATGCACACTTCGTCGCGGGACCTAGATTTTCTCAGCTCACCAATAGCCTCAGGAACATGATTCTAGGAGGTGCAGCATGCCATGCAAGTCTGCCTGCTTACAGTAGTCCGAGCTGTACTGAGAAAAACTCTTTGCTTACAATTCCTTCTACCACCTCATAGCTGAAGTCAACCTACCTCTAGGAGAAAGTCGGCTTGTGGTCCAAGTGCAACTAGAGCACACTTTCTGGTATAATGCTACAGGCTTTTGGAAGATGCCCAGGAGCCAGGACACCTAGGGAATTCTTTCATTTAGGCAGTTCGCTACACGCAGAACACCCGGCATAGGAAAGTGGATTCTCCAAGACCCAGGGAGTAGCTAGGTCTCTTTTGACTTGTTAGAAAGCACAGATGCTTCTTCTGCGTGTCAACCTGGAAATGGCGGCCTTAGGAGTCAAGCCTTGTTTTCCCGTCTTGAAAGCTCCATTCAAGCGGCCTTAAAGCTACCTGAGAAACACTGTGGTTGTGGGACTTGTATTCACTCCAGGCATGGCTCTGGAAGAACATGAGTTATCTCGAAAGAAAGCGGGTGCTTCCAGGCTCTGGTTAGGAGCATATCCTGCCCTGCACTAGAGCTAAGGGGAATCTTGACGTGCACTCTACCCTGGCCTACAGCTCTGATTTGCCCTCCAGAAGGGTAGTTGTGCAGCCTTTTCCTTGAGTCCTTAGTCACAGTTCTGCATTAGTTTAAAGGTACTAATCTTCTCAGGACTCCAGGCCCACTCGTGCCAGTACCCGTTTCCGTACAAGAACTCTGAGTACCCCAGGGCTCCCCTGGGCTTGCCGGGCCACACTCACACCCGTAGGCCCTTCACTGTGCCCCTCTGTAGGCCGAGTGAAGCATAACAAACTGCACTCTTTCTTGGGAAAGCTAGATTTCCTCAGCTCACCAGCAGCCTCTGGAACACGGTTCTAGCAAGTCCAGCATACCATGGAAGTCTGCCTCATCGCCCTATTCTGAGCTGTACTGAGCAAAACTCTCTGCTTTGAAGTCCTTCGAGGACCTCATACCTGAAGTCACCGTATCTCAAGGAGAAAGACGGCTTGCATTCCCACTTCCACTAAAGCACAGTTTTCTGTGTAACACTTCAGGCTTTGGGGACATGCACAGGGCTCTTAGGAGACCTAGGGCAGTCTATTGTCTAGGCACGTCGCTACATGTACAACACCCTGTGCAGAAAACTTGATTCTGGGAAGAGCCAAGTAGCTAGCTAGGTCTCTTTTGTCCTCTTAGAAACCACAGATACTTACGCTGCGTGTCAATCTGGAAACAGGACCTGATGGGACTAGCCTTGTTTCCCATCATGAAAGCTCCTTTTATGCGCCTTGAAGCTAAGTGAAAAACACTGTTGGTGTCGGGCTTATACACACGACAGGCATGGCTGTGAGAGGGAAAAAGAGGTGTCACGAAGAAACATGGTATTCCAGTTTCTGAGTCAGAGCTGATCCTGTCCTGTTCTATAGCTAAAGGGAAACTCAAAGTGAGGCCTAACTTCGAAGGAGGGCCCTGATATGCCTTACAGCGGGTTAGGCGTGCAACAGCTTCCATGAGGCCTTAGTCGCTCTCCTGCTTTAGTTGAACGCTAGTAAGCTTTTCAGGCCGCCTAGATCCCTCGCGGCAGCACTCGTTTCCGTACAAGGATACTGAGTACCCGCAGGCTCCCCTGGGCTTGCTGGGCAGCACTCAGACCCGTAGGCCCATCAGGGTGCCCCTGGGTAGGCCGAGTGAAGGGTAACCCGCTGCACTCTTCCTTGGGCGAGCTAGATATCCCCAGCTCACCAACGGCTTCATGAACACGGTTCTAGCAAGGCCAGCATACCATGGAAGTCGTCCTCGTTGCCCTAGTCTGAGCGGTACTGAGAAAAACTCTCTGCTTACAAGTCCTTCTAGGACCTCATCCCTGAAGTCACCGTATCTCTAGGAGAAAGGCAGCTTGCACAGCAACTTCCACTACAGCACAGTTTTGTGTGGAACACTTCAGGTTTTTGGGAGAGGCACAGGACCCTAGGAGACCTAGGGCAGTCTGTCATCGAAGCAGTTCGCTACACGCAGAGGGCCCTATGCAGAAAAGTTGAATCAGGGAAGAGCCAGGGAGGTAGCTAGGTCTCTTTTGACCTGCCAGTACGCACAGACACTTATGCTGCATGTCAATCTGGTGATGGTGCCTGATGCGACTGGCCTTGTTTGCCCACCTTGAAAGCTCTTCTTATGCGCCTTGAGCTCCCTTAAAAACACTGTGGTTGTCAGGCTTATACTCACGGCAGGCATGGCTGTGAGAGGGCAAAATGTTTCACGACGAGACAGGGTATTTCAGTTTCTAAATCAGAGCTGATCCTGTCCTGTTTTATAGCTAAGGGGAAACTCAAAGTGAGCCCTCGCTTCGAAGGCGGCCCCTGATATGCCTTACAGCGGGGTAGGCGTGCAACAGCTTCCATGAGGCCTGAGTCGCTCTTCTGCTTTAGTTGAACGCCAGTAAGCTTTTCAGGCCTCCTAGATCCCTCGCGGCAGCACTCGTTTCCGTACAAGGATACTGAGTACCCCCAGGCTCCCCTGGGCTTGCTGGGCCGCACTCAGACCCGTAGGCCCATCAGGGTGCCCCTGGGTAGGCCGAGTGAAGGGTAACCCGCTGCACTCTTCCTTGGGCGAGCTAGATATCCCCAGCTCACCAACGGCTTCATGAACACGGTTCTAGCAAGGCCAGCATACCATGGAAGTCGTCCTCGTTGCCCTAGTCTGAGCGGTACTGAGAAAAACTCTCTGCTTACAAGTCCTTCTAGGACCTCATCCCTGAAGTCACCGTATCTCTAGGAGAAAGGCAGCTTGCACAGCAACTTCCACTACAGCACAGTTTTGTGTGGAACACTTCAGGTTTTTGGGAGAGGCACAGGACCCTAGGAGACCTAGGGCAGTCTGTCATCGAAGCAGTTCGCTACACGCAGAGGGCCCTATGCAGAAAAGTTGAATCAGGGAAGAGCCAGGGAGGTAGCTAGGTCTCTTTTGACCTGCCAGTACCCACGGACACTTATGCTGCGTGTCAATCTGGTGATGGTGCCTGATGCGACTGGCCTTGTTTTCCCACCTTGAAAGCTCTTCTTCTGCGCCTTGAAGCTCCCTTAAAAACACTGTGGTTGTCAGGCTTATACTCACGGCAGGCATGGCTGTGAGAGGGAAAAAGAGGTTACACGAAGAGACAGGGTATTTCAGTTTCTGAGTCAGAGCTCATCCTGCCTTGTTATGTAGCTAAATGGAAACTCAAAGTGAGCCCTAGCTTCGAAGGAGGGCCCTGATATGCCATGCAGCGGGATAGGCGTACAACAGCTTCTATGAAGCCTTAGTCACTCTTCTGCTTTAGCTGAAGGCTAGTAAGCTTTTCTGGACTCCTAGACCCCTCGCGGCAGCACTCGCTTCCCTACAAAGGCACTGAGCACCCCCAGGCTCTCCTGAGTCGAAGATCAACATTCAGACACGTAGACCCTTCGGAGTACCCGTGTCTGTGCCGAGTGAAGGAGAGCATGATGCACACTTCGTCGCGGGACCTAGATTTTCTCAGCTCACCAATAGCCTCAGGAACATGATTCTAGGAGGTGCAGCATGCCATGCAAGTCTGCCTGCTTACAGTAGTCCGAGCTGTACTGAGAAAAACTCTTTGCTTACAATTCCTTCTACCACCTCATAGCTGAAGTCAACCTACCTCTAGGAGAAAGTCGGCTTGTGGTCCAAGTGCAACTAGAGCACACTTTCTGGTATAATGCTACAGGCTTTTGGAAGATGCCCAGGAGCCAGGACACCTAGGGAATTCTTTCATTTAGGCAGTTCGCTACACGCAGAACACCCGGCATAGGAAAGTGGATTCTCCAAGACCCAGGGAGTAGCTAGGTCTCTTTTGACTTGTTAGAAAGCACAGATGCTTCTTCTGCGTGTCAACCTGGAAATGGCGGCCTTAGGAGTCAAGCCTTGTTTTCCCGTCTTGAAAGCTCCATTCAAGCGGCCTTAAAGCTACCTGAGAAACACTGTGGTTGTGGGACTTGTATTCACTCCAGGCATGGCTCTGGAAGAACATGAGTTATCTCGAAAGAAAGCGGGTGCTTCCAGGCTCTGGTTAGGAGCATATCCTGCCCTGCACTAGAGCTAAGGGGAATCTTGACGTGCACTCTACCCTGGCCTACAGCTCTGATTTGCCCTCCAGAAGGGTAGTTGTGCAGCCTTTTCCTTGAGTCCTTAGTCACAGTTCTGCATTAGTTTAAAGGTACTAATCTTCTCAGGACTCCAGTCCCACTCGTGCCAGTACCCGTTTCCGTACAAGAACTCTGAGTACCCCAGGGCTCCCCTGGGCTTGCCGGGCCACACTCACACCCGTAGGCCCTTCACTGTGCCCCTCTGTAGGCCGAGTGAAGCATAACAAACTGCACTCTTTCTTGGGAAAGCTAGATTTCCTCAGCTCACCAGCAGCCTCTGGAACACGGTTCTAGCAAGTCCAGCATACCATGGAAGTCTGCCTCATCGCCCTATTCTGAGCTGTACTGAGCAAAACTCTCTGCTTTGAAGTCCTTCGAGGACCTCATACCTGAAGTCACCGTATCTCAAGGAGAAAGACGGCTTGCATTCCCACTTCCACTAAAGCACAGTTTTCTGTGTAACACTTCAGGCTTTGGGGACATGCACAGGGCTCTTAGGAGACCTAGGGCAGTCTATTGTCTAGGCACGTCGCTACATGTACAACACCCTGTGCAGAAAACTTGATTCTGGGAAGAGCCAAGTAGCTAGCTAGGTCTCTTTTGTCCTCTTAGAAACCACAGATACTTACGCTGCGTGTCAATCTGGAAACAGGACCTGATGGGACTAGCCTTGTTTCCCATCATGAAAGCTCCTTTTATGCGCCTTGAAGCTAAGTGAAAAACACTGTTGGTGTCGGGCTTATACACACGACAGGCATGGCTGTGAGAGGGAAAAAGAGGTGTCACGAAGAAACATGGTATTCCAGTTTCTGAGTCAGAGCTGATCCTGTCCTGTTCTATAGCTAAAGGGAAACTCAAAGTGAGGCCTAACTTCGAAGGAGGGCCCTGATATGCCTTACAGCGGGTTAGGCGTGCAACAGCTTCCATGAGGCCTTAGTCGCTCTCCTGCTTTAGTTGAACGCTAGTAAGCTTTTCAGGCCGCCTAGATCCCTCGCGGCAGCACTCGTTTCCGTACAAGGATACTGAGTACCCGCAGGCTCCCCTGGGCTTGCTGGGCAGCACTCAGACCCGTAGGCCCATCAGGGTGCCCCTGGGTAGGCCGAGTGAAGGGTAACCCGCTGCACTCTTCCTTGGGCGAGCTAGATATCCCCAGCTCACCAACGGCTTCATGAACACGGTTCTAGCAAGGCCAGCATACCATGGAAGTCGTCCTCGTTGCCCTAGTCTGAGCGGTACTGAGAAAAACTCTCTGCTTACAAGTCCTTCTAGGACCTCATCCCTGAAGTCACCGTATCTCTAGGAGAAAGGCAGCTTGCACAGCAACTTCCACTACAGCACAGTTTTGTGTGGAACACTTCAGGTTTTTGGGAGAGGCACAGGACCCTAGGAGACCTAGGGCAGTCTGTCATCGAAGCAGTTCGCTACACGCAGAGGGCCCTATGCAGAAAAGTTGAATCAGGGAAGAGCCAGGGAGGTAGCTAGGTCTCTTTTGACCTGCCAGTACCCACAGACACTTATGCTGCATGTCAATCTGGTGATGGTGCCTGATGCGACTGGCCTTGTTTGCCCACCTTGAAAGCTCTTCTTATGCGCCTTGAGCTCCCTTAAAAACACTGTGGTTGTCAGGCTTATACTCACGGCAGGCATGGCTGTGAGAGGGCAAAAAGGTTTCACGACGAGACAGGGTATTTCAGTTTCTAAATCAGAGCTGATCCTGTCCTGTTTTATAGCTAAGGGGAAACTCAAAGTGAGCCTTCGCTTCGAAGGCGGCCCCTGATATGCCTTACAGCGGGGTAGGCGTGCAACAGCTTCCATGAGGCCTGAGTCGCTCTTCTGCTTTAGTTGAACGCCAGTAAGCTTTTCAGGCCTCCTAGATCCCTCGCGGCAGCACTCGTTTCCGTACAAGGATACTGAGTACCCCCAGGCTCCCCTGGGCTTGCTGGGCTGCACTCAGACCCGTAGGCCCATAAGAGTGCCCCTGGGTAGGCCGAGTGAAGGGTAACCCGCTGCACTCTTCCTTGGGCGAGCTAGATATCCCCAGCTCACCAACGGCTTCATGAACACGGTTCTAGCAAGGCCAGCATACCATGGAAGTCGTCCTCGTTGCCCTAGTCTGAGCGGTACTGAGAAAAACTCTCTGCTTACAAGTCCTTCTAGGACCTCATCCCTGAAGTCACCGTATCTCTAGGAGAAAGGCAGCTTGCACAGCAACTTCCACTACAGCACAGTTTTGTGTGGAACACTTCAGGTTTTTGGGAGAGGCACAGGACCCTAGGAGACCTAGGGCAGTCTGTCATCGAAGCAGTTCGCTACACGCAGAGGGCCCTATGCAGAAAAGTTGAATCAGGGAAGAGCCAGGGAGGTAGCTAGGTCTCTTTTGACCTGCCAGTACCCACGGACACTTATGCTGCGTGTCAATCTGGTGATGGTGCCTGATGCGACTGGCCTTGTTTTCCCACCTTGAAAGCTCTTCTTATGCGCCTTGAAGCTCCCTTAAAAACACTGTGGTTGTCAGGCTTATACTCACGGCAGGCATGGCTGTGAGAGGGCAAAAGAGGTTTCACGACGAGACAGGGTATTTCAGTTTCTAAATCAGAGCTGATCCTGTCCTGTTTTATAGCTAAGGGGAAACTCAAAGTGAGCCCTCGCTTCGAAGGCGGCCCCTGATATGCCTTACAGCGGGGTAGGCGTGCAACAGCTTCCATGAGGCCTGAGTCGCTCTTCTGCTTTAGTTGAACGCCAGTAAGCTTTTCAGGCCTCCTAGATCCCTCGCGGCAGCACTCGTTTCCGTACAAGGATACTGAGTACCCCCAGGCTCCCCTGGGCTTGCTGGGCCACACTCAGACCCGTAGGCCCATCAGGGTGCCCCTGGGTAGGCCGAGTGAAGGGTAACCCGCTGCACTCTTCCTTGGGCGAGCTAGATATCCCCAGCTCACCAACGGCTTCATGAACACGGTTCTAGCAAGGCCAGCATACCATGGAAGTCGTCCTCGTTGCCCTAGTCTGAGCGGTACTGAGAAAAACTCTCTGCTTACAAGTCCTTCTAGGACCTCATCCCTGAAGTCACCGTATCTCTAGGAGAAAGGCAGCTTGCACAGCAACTTCCACTACAGCACAGTTTTGTGTGGAACACTTCAGGTTTTTGGGAGAGGCACAGGACCCTAGGAGACCTAGGGCAGTCTTTCATCTAAGCAGTTCGCTACACGCAGAGCGCCCTATGCAGAAAAGTTGAATCAGGGAAGAGCCAGGGAGGTAGCTAGGTCTCTTTTGACCTGCCAGTACCCACGGACACATGCTGCGTGTCAACCTGGTGATGGTGCCTCATGCGACTGGCTTTGTTTTCCCACCTTGAAAGCTCTTCTTCTGCGCCTTGAAGCTCCCTTAAAAACACTGTGGTTGTCAGGCTTATACTCACGGCAGGCATGGCTGTGAGAGGGAAAAAGAGGTTACACGAAGAGACAGGGTATTTCAGTTTCTGAGTCAGAGCTCATCCTGCCTTGTTATGTAGCTAAATGGAAACTCAAAGTGAGCCCTAGCTTCGAAGGAGGGCCCTGATATGCCATGCAGCGGGATAGGCGTACAACAGCTTCTATGAAGCCTTAGTCACTCTTCTGCTTTAGCTGAAGGCTAGTAAGCTTTTCTGGACTCCTAGACCCCTCGCGGCAGCACTCGCTTCCCTACAAAGGCACTGAGCACCCCCAGGCTCTCCTGAGTCGAAGATCAACATTCAGACACGTAGACCCTTCGGAGTACCCGTGTCTGTGCCGAGTGAAGGAGAGCATGATGCACACTTCGTCGCGGGACCTAGATTTTCTCAGCTCACCAATAGCCTCAGGAACATGATTCTAGGAGGTGCAGCATGCCATGCAAGTCTGCCTGCTTACAGTAGTCCGAGCTGTACTGAGAAAATCTCTTTGCTTACAATTCCTTCTACCACCTCATAGCTGAAGTCAACCTACCTCTAGGAGAAAGTCGGCTTGTGGTCCAAGTGCAACTAGAGCACACTTTCTGGTATAATGCTACAGGCTTTTGGAAGATGCCCAGGAGCCAGGACACCTAGGGAATTCTTTCATTTAGGCAGTTCGCTACACGCAGAACACCCGGCATAGGAAAGTGGATTCTCCAAGACCCAGGGAGTAGCTAGGTCTCTTTTGACTTGTTAGAAAGCACAGATGCTTCTTCTGCGTGTCAACCTGGAAATGGCGGCCTTAGGAGTCAAGCCTTGTTTTCCCGTCTTGAAAGCTCCATTCAAGCGGCCTTAAAGCTACCTGAGAAACACTGTGGTTGTGGGACTTGTATTCACTCCAGGCATGGCTCTGGAAGAACATGAGTTATCTCGAAAGAAAGCGGGTGCTTCCAGGCTCTGGTTAGGAGCATATCCTGCCCTGCACTAGAGCTAAGGGGAATCTTGACGTGCACTCTACCCTGGCCTACAGCTCTGATTTGCCCTCCAGAAGGGTAGTTGTGCAGCCTTTTCCTTGAGTCCTTAGTCACAGTTCTGCATTAGTTTAAAGGTACTAATCTTCTCAGGACTCCAGTCCCACTCGTGCCAGTACCCGTTTCCGTACAAGAACTCTGAGTACCCCAGGGCTCCCCTGGGCTTGCCGGGCCACACTCACACCCGTAGGCCCTTCACTGTGCCCCTCTGTAGGCCGAGTGAAGCATAACAAACTGCACTCTTTCTTGGGAAAGCTAGATTTCCTCAGCTCACCAGCAGCCTCTGGAACACGGTTCTAGCAAGTCCAGCATACCATGGAAGTCTGCCTCATCGCCCTATTCTGAGCTGTACTGAGCAAAACTCTCTGCTTTGAAGTCCTTCGAGGACCTCATACCTGAAGTCACCGTATCTCAAGGAGAAAGACGGCTTGCATTCCCACTTCCACTAAAGCACAGTTTTCTGTGTAACACTTCAGGCTTTGGGGACATGCACAGGGCTCTTAGGAGACCTAGGGCAGTCTATTGTCTAGGCACGTCGCTACATGTACAACACCCTGTGCAGAAAACTTGATTCTGGGAAGAGCCAAGTAGCTAGCTAGGTCTCTTTTGTCCTCTTAGAAACCACAGATACTTACGCTGCGTGTCAATCTGGAAACAGGACCTGATGGGACTAGCCTTGTTTCCCATCATGAAAGCTCCTTTTATGCGCCTTGAAGCTAAGTGAAAAACACTGTTGGTGTCGGGCTTATACACACGACAGGCATGGCTGTGAGAGGGAAAAAGAGGTGTCACGAAGAAACATGGTATTCCAGTTTCTGAGTCAGAGCTGATCCTGTCCTGTTCTATAGCTAAAGGGAAACTCAAAGAGAGGCCTAACTTCGAAGGAGGGCCCTGATATGCCTTACAGCGGGTTAGGCGTGCAACAGCTTCCATGAGGCCTTAGTCGCTCTCCTGCTTTAGTTGAACGCTAGTAAGCTTTTCAGGCCGCCTAGATCCCTCGCGGCAGCACTCGTTTCCGTACAAGGATACTGAGTACCCGCAGGCTCCCCTGGGCTTGCTGGGCAGCACTCAGACCCGTAGGCCCATCAGGGTGCCCCTGGGTAGGCCGAGTGAAGGGTAACCCGCTGCACTCTTCCTTGGGCGAGCTAGATATCCCCAGCTCACCAACGGCTTCATGAACACGGTTCTAGCAAGGCCAGCATACCATGGAAGTCGTCCTCGTTGCCCTAGTCTGAGCGGTACTGAGAAAAACTCTCTGCTTACAAGTCCTTCTAGGACCTCATCCCTGAAGTCACCGTATCTCTAGGAGAAAGGCAGCTTGCACAGCAACTTCCACTACAGCACAGTTTTGTGTGGAACACTTCAGGTTTTTGGGAGAGGCACAGGACCCTAGGAGACCTAGGGCAGTCTGTCATCGAAGCAGTTCGCTACACGCAGAGGGCCCTATGCAGAAAAGTTGAATCAGGGAAGAGCCAGGGAGGTAGCTAGGTCTCTTTTGACCTGCCAGTACGCACAGACACTTATGCTGCATGTCAATCTGGTGATGGTGCCTGATGAGACTGGCCTTGTTTGCCCACCTTGAAAGCTCTTCTTATGCGCCTTGAGCTCCCTTAAAAACACTGTGGTTGTCAGGCTTATACTCACGGCAGGCATGGCTGTGAGAGGGCAAAATGTTTCACGACGAGACAGGGTATTTCAGTTTCTAAATCAGAGCTGATCCTGTCCTGTTTTATAGCTAAAGGGAAACTCAAAGTGAGCCCTCGCTTCGAAGGCGGCCCCTGATATGCCTTACAGCGGGGTAGGCGTGCAACAGCTTCCATGAGGCCTGAGTCGCTCTTCTGCTTTAGTTGAACGCCAGTAAGCTTTTCAGGCCTCCTAGATCCCTCGCGGCAGCACTCGTTTCCGTACAAGGATACTGAGTACCCCCAGGCTCCCCTGGGCTTGCTGGGCCGCACTCAGACCCGTAGGCCCATAAGAGTGCCCCTGGGTAGGCCGAGTGAAGGGTCACCCGTTGCACTCTTCCTTGGGCGAGCTAGATATCCCCAGCTCACCAACGGCTTCATGAACACGGTTCTAGCAAGGCCAGCATACCATGGAAGTCGTCCTCGTTGCCCTAGTCTGAGCGGTACTGAGAAAAACTCTCTGCTTACAAGTCCTTCTAGGACCTCATCCCTGAAGTCACCGTATCTCTAGGAGAAAGGCAGCTTGCACAGCAACTTCCACTACAGCACAGTTTTGTGTGGAACACTTCAGGTTTTTGGGAGAGGCACAGGACCCTAGGAGACCTAGGGCAGTCTGTCATCGAAGCAGTTCGCTACACGCAGAGGGCCCTATGCAGAAAAGTTGAATCAGGGAAGAGCCAGGGAGGTAGCTAGGTCTCTTTTGACCTGCCAGTACGCACAGACACTTATGCTGCATGTCAATCTGGTGATGGTGCCTGATGCGACTGGCCTTGTTTGCCCACCTTGAAAGCTCTTCTTATGCGCCTTGAGCTCCCTTAAAAACACTGTGGTTGTCAGGCTTATACTCACGGCAGGCATGGCTGTGAGAGGGCAAAATGTTTCACGACGAGACAGGGTATTTCAGTTTCTAAATCAGAGCTGATCCTGTCCTGTTTTATAGCTAAAGGGAAACTCAAAGTGAGCCCTCGCTTCGAAGGCGGCCCCTGATATGCCTTACAGCGGGGTAGGCGTGCAACAGCTTCCATGAGGCCTGAGTCGCTCTTCTGCTTTAGTTGAACGCCAGTAAGCTTTTCAGGCCTCCTAGATCCCTCGCGGCAGCACTCGTTTCCGTACAAGGATACTGAGTACCCCCAGGCTCCCCTGGGCTTGCTGGGCCGCACTCAGACCCGTAGGCCCATAAGAGTGCCCCTGGGTAGGCCGAGTGAAGGGTAACCCGCTGCACTCTTCCTTGGGCGAGCTAGATATCCCCAGCTCACCAACGGCTTCATGAACACGGTTCTAGCAAGGCCAGCATACCATGGAAGTCGTCCTCGTTGCCCTAGTCTGAGCGGTACTGAGAAAAACTCTCTGCTTACAAGTCCTTCTAGGACCTCATCCCTGAAGTCACCGTATCTCTAGGAGAAAGGCAGCTTGCACAGCAACTTCCACTACAGCACAGTTTTGTGTGGAACACTTCAGGTTTTTGGGAGAGGCACAGGACCCTAGGAGACCTAGGGCAGTCTGTCATCGAAGCAGTTCGCTACACGCAGAGGGCCCTATGCAGAAAAGTTGAATCAGGGAAGAGCCAGGGAGGTAGCTAGGTCTCTTTTGACCTGCCAGTACCCACGGACACTTATGCTGCGTGTCATTCTGGTGATGGTGCCTGATGCGACTGGCCTTGATTTCCCACCTTGAAAGCTCTTCTTCTGCGCCTTGAAGCTCCCTTAAAAACACTGTGGTTGTCAGGCTTATACTCACGGCAGGCATGGCTGTGAGAGGGAAAAAGAGGTTACACGAAGAGACAGGGTATTTCAGTTTCTGAGTCAGAGCTCATCCTGCCTTGTTATGTAGCTAAATGGAAACTCAAAGTGAGTCCTAGCTTCGAAGGAGGGCCCTGATATGCCATGCAGCGGGATAGGCGTACAACAGCTTCTATGAAGCCTTAGTCACTCTTCTGCTTTAGCTGAACGCTAGTAAGCTTTTCTGGACTCCTAGACCCCTCGCGGCAGCACTCGCTTCCCTACAAAGGCACTGAGCACCCCCAGGCTCTCCTGAGTCGAAGATCAACATTCAGACACGTAGACCCTTCGGAGTACCCGTGTCTGTGCCGAGTGAAGGAGAGCATGATGCACACTTCGTCGCGGGACCTAGATTTTCTCAGCTCACCAATAGCCTCAGGAACATGATTCTAGGAGGTGCAGCATGCCATGCAAGTCTGCCTGCTTACAGTAGTCCGAGCTGTACTGAGAAAAACTCTTTGCTTACAATTCCTTCTACCACCTCATAGCTGAAGTCAACCTACCTCTAGGAGAAAGTCGGCTTGTGGTCCAAGTGCAACTAGAGCACACTTTCTGGTATAATGCTACAGGCTTTTGGAAGATGCCCAGGAGCCAGGACACCTAGGGAATTCTTTCATTTAGGCAGTTCGCTACACGCAGAACACCCGGCATAGGAAAGTGGATTCTCCAAGACCCAGGGAGTAGCTAGGTCTCTTTTGACTTGTTAGAAAGCACAGATGCTTCTTCTGCGTGTCAACCTGGAAATGGCGGCCTTAGGAGTCAAGCCTTGTTTTCCCGTCTTGAAAGCTCCATTCAAGCGGCCTTAAAGCTACCTGAGAAACACTGTGGTTGTGGGACTTGTATTCACTCCAGGCATGGCTCTGGAAGAACATGAGTTATCTCGAAAGAAAGCGGGTGCTTCCAGGCTCTGGTTAGGAGCATATCCTGCCCTGCACTAGAGCTAAGGGGAATCTTGACGTGCACTCTACCCTGGCCTACAGCTCTGATTTGCCCTCCAGAAGGGTAGTTGTGCAGCCTTTTCCTTGAGTCCTTAGTCACAGTTCTGCATTAGTTTAAAGGTACTAATCTTCTCAGGACTCCAGTCCCACTCGTGCCAGTACCCGTTTCCGTACAAGAACTCTGAGTACCCCAGGGCTCCCCTGGGCTTGCCGGGCCACACTCACACCCGTAGGCCCTTCACTGTGCCCCTCTGTAGGCCGAGTGAAGCATAACAAACTGCACTCTTTCTTGGGAAAGCTAGATTTCCTCAGCTCACCAGCAGCCTCTGGAACACGGTTCTAGCAAGTCCAGCATACCATGGAAGTCTGCCTCATCGCCCTATTCTGAGCTGTACTGAGCAAAACTCTCTGCTTTGAAGTCCTTCGAGGACCTCATACCTGAAGTCACCGTATCTCAAGGAGAAAGACGGCTTGCATTCCCACTTCCACTAAAGCACAGTTTTCTGTGTAACACTTCAGGCTTTGGGGACATGCACAGGGCTCTTAGGAGACCTAGGGCAGTCTATTGTCTAGGCACGTCGCTACATGTACAACACCCTGTGCAGAAAACTTGATTCTGGGAAGAGCCAAGTAGCTAGCTAGGTCTCTTTTGTCCTCTTAGAAACCACAGATACTTACGCTGCGTGTCAATCTGGAAACAGGACCTGATGGGACTAGCCTTGTTTCCCATCATGAAAGCTCCTTTTATGCGCCTTGAAGCTAAGTGAAAAACACTGTTGGTGTCGGGCTTATACACACGACAGGCATGGCTGTGAGAGGGAAAAAGAGGTGTCACGAAGAAACATGGTATTCCAGTTTCTGAGTCAGAGCTGATCCTGTCCTGTTCTATAGCTAAAGGGAAACTCAAAGTGAGGCCTAACTTCGAAGGAGGGCCCTGATATGCCTTACAGCGGGTTAGGCGTGCAACAGCTTCCATGAGGCCTTAGTCGCTCTCCTGCTTTAGTTGAACGCTAGTAAGCTTTTCAGGCCGCCTAGATCCCTCGTGGCAGCACTCGTTTCCGTACAAGGATACTGAGTACCCCCAGGCTCCCCTGGGCTTGCTGGGCCGCACTCAGACCCGTAGGCCCATCAGGGTGCCCCTGGGTAGGCCGAGTGAAGGGTA
Organism: Eubalaena glacialis; assembly: GCF_028564815.1. NCBI lineage: Eukaryota > Metazoa > Chordata > Mammalia > Artiodactyla > Balaenidae > Eubalaena > Eubalaena glacialis. Next base: position 96,216,878 of record NC_083724.1, read on the forward strand.
ACCCGCTGCACTCTTCCTTGGGCGAGCTAGATATCCCCAGCTCACCAACGGCTTCACCAACACGGTTCTAGCAAGGCCAGCATACCATGGAAGTCGTCCTCGTTGCCCTAGTCTGAGCGGTACTGAGAAAAACTCTCTGCTTACAAGTCCTTCTAGGACCTCATCCCTGAAGTCACCGTATCTCTAGGAGAAAGGCAGCTTGCACAGCAACTTCCACTACAGCACAGTTTTGTGTGGAACACTTCAGGTTTTTGGGAGAGGCACAGGACCCTAGGAGACCTAGGGCAGTCTGTCATCGAAGCAGTTCGCTACACGCAGAGGGCCCTATGCAGAAAAGTTGAATCAGGGAAGAGCCAGGGAGGTAGCTAGGTCTCTTTTGACCTGCCAGTACCCACAGACACTTATGCTGCATGTCAATCTGGTGATGGTGCCTGATGCGACTGGCCTTGTTTTCCCACCTTGAAAGCTCTTCTTATGCGCCTTGAGCTCCCTTAAAAACACTGTGGTTGTCAGGCTTATACTCACGGCAGGCATGGCTGTGAGAGGGCAAAAAGGTTTCACGACGAGACAGGGTATTTCAGTTTCTAAATCAGAGCTGATCCTGTCCTGTTTTATAGCTAAGGGGAAACTCAAAGTGAGCCCTCGCTTCGAAGGCGGCCCCTGATATGCCTTACAGCGGGGTAGGCGTGCAACAGCTTCCATGAGGCCTTAGTCGCTCTCCTGCTTTAGTTGAACGCTAGTAAGCTTTTCAGGCCGCCTAGATCCCTCGCGGCAGCACTCGTTTCCGTACAAGGATACTGAGTACCCCCAGGCTCCCCTGGGCTTGCTGGGCCGCACTCAGACCCGTAGGCCCATCAGGGTGCCCCTGGGTAGGCCGAGTGAAGGGTAACCCGCTGCACTCTTCCTTGGGCGAGCTAGATATCCCCAGCTCACCAACGGCTTCATGAACACGGTTCTAGCAAGGCCAGCATACCATGGAAGTCGTCCTCGTTGCCCTAGTCTGAGCGGTACTGAGAAAAACTCTCTGCTTACAAGTCCTTCTAGGACCTCATCCCTGAAGTCACCGTATCTCTAGGAGAAAGGCAGCTTGCACAGCAACTTCCACTACAGCACAGTTTTGTGTGGAACACTTCAGGTTTTTGGGAGAGGCACAGGACCCTAGGAGACCTAGGGCAGTCTGTCATCGAAGCAGTTCGCTACACGCAGAGGGCCCTATGCAGAAAAGTTGAATCAGGGAAGAGCCAGGGAGGTAGCTAGGTCTCTTTTGACCTGCCAGTACCCACGGACACTTATGCTGCGTGTCAATCTGGTGATGGTGCCTGATGCGACTGGCCTTGTTTTCCCACCTTGAAAGCTCTTCTTATGCGCCTTGAAGCTCCCTTAAAAACACTGTGGTTGTCAGGCTTATACTCACGGCAGGCATGGCTGTGAGAGGGCAAAAGAGGTTTCACGACAAGACAGGGTATTTCAGTTTCTAAATCAGAGCTGATCCTGTCCTGTTTTATAGCTAAGGGGAAACTCAAAGTGAGCCCTCGCTTCGAAGGCGGCCCCTGATATGCCTTACAGCGGGGTAGGCGTGCAACAGCTTCCATGAGGCCTGAGTCGCTCTTCTGCTTTAGTTGAACGCCAGTAAGCTTTTCAGGCCTCCTAGATCCCTCGCGGCAGCACTCGTTTCCGTACAAGGATACTGAGTACCCCCAGGCTCCCCTGGGCTTGCTGGGCCACACTCAGACCCGTAGGCCCATCAGGGTGCCCCTGGGTAGGCCGAGTGAAGGGTAACCCGCTGCACTCTTCCTTGGGCGAGCTAGATATCCCCAGCTCACCAACGGCTTCATGAACACGGTTCTAGCAAGGCCAGCATACCATGGAAGTCGTCCTCGTTGCCCTAGTCTGAGCGGTACTGAGAAAAACTCTCTGCTTACAAGTCCTTCTAGGACCTCATCCCTGAAGTCACCGTATCTCTAGGAGAAAGGCAGCTTGCACAGCAACTTCCACTACAGCACAGTTTTGTGTGGAACACTTCAGGTTTTTGGGAGAGGCACAGGACCCTAGGAGACCTAGGGCAGTCTTTCATCTAAGCAGTTCGCTACACGCAGAGCGCCCTATGCAGAAAAGTTGAATCAGGGAAGAGCCAGGGAGGTAGCTAGGTCTCTTTTGACCTGCCAGTACCCACGGACACTTATGCTGCGTGTCAACCTGGTGATGGTGCCTCATGCGACTGGCTTTGTTTTCCCACCTTGAAAGCTCTTCTTATGCGCCTTGAAGCTCCCTTAAAAACACTGTGGTTGTCAGGCTTATACTCACGGCAGGCATGGCTGTGAGAGGGAAAAAGAGGTTACACGAAGAGACAGGGTATTTCAGTTTCTGAGTCAGAGCTCATCCTGCCTTGTTATGTAGCTAAATGGAAACTCAAAGTGAGCCCTAGCTTCGAAGGAGGGCCCTGATATGCCATGCAGCGGGATAGGCGTACAACAGCTTCAATGAAGCCTTAGTCACTCTTCTGCTTTAGCTGAAGGCTAGTAAGCTTTTCTGGACTCCTAGACCCCTCGCGGCAGCACTCGCTTCCCTACAAAGGCACTGAGCACCCCCAGGCTCTCCTGAGTCGAAGATCAACATTCAGACACGTAGACCCTTCGGAGTACCCGTGTCTGTGCCGAGTGAAGGAGAGCATGATGCACACTTCGTCGCGGGACCTAGATTTTCTCAGCTCACCAATAGCCTCAGGAACATGATTCTAGGAGGTGCAGCATGCCATGCAAGTCTGCCTGCTTACAGTAGTCCGAGCTGTACTGAGAAAAACTCTTTGCTTACAATTCCTTCTACCACCTCATAGCTGAAGTCAACCTACCTCTAGGAGAAAGTCGGCTTGTGGTCCAAGTGCAACTAGAGCACACTTTCTGGTATAATGCTACAGGCTTTTGGAAGATGCCCAGGAGCCAGGACACCTAGGGAATTCTTTCATTTAGGCAGTTCACTACACGCAGAACACCCGGCATAGGAAAGTGGATTCTCCAAGACCCAGGGAGTAGCTAGGTCTCTTTTGACTTGTTAGAAAGCACAGATGCTTCTTCTGCGTGTCAACCTGGAAATGGCGGCCTTAGGAGTCAAGCCTTGTTTTCCCGTCTTGAAAGCTCCATTCAAGCGGCCTTAAAGCTACCTGAGAAACACTGTGGTTGTGGGACTTGTATTCACTCCAGGCATGGCTCTGGAAGAACATGAGTTATCTCGAAAGAAAGCGGGTGCTTCCAGGCTCTGGTTAGGAGCATATCCTGCCCTGCACTAGAGCTAAGGGGAATCTTGACGTGCACTCTACCCTGGCCTACAGCTCTGATTTGCCCTCCAGAAGGGTAGTTGTGCAGCCTTTTCCTTGAGTCCTTAGTCACAGTTCTGCATTAGTTTAAAGGTACTAATCTTCTCAGGACTCCAGGCCCACTCGTGCCAGTACCCGTTTCCGTACAAGAACTCTGAGTACCCCAGGGCTCCCCTGGGCTTGCCGGGCCACACTCACACCCGTAGGCCCTTCACTGTGCCCCTCTGTAGGCCGAGTGAAGCATAACAAACTGCACTCTTTCTTGGGAAAGCTAGATTTCCTCAGCTCACCAGCAGCCTCTGGAACACGGTTCTAGCAAGTCCAGCATACCATGGAAGTCTGCCTCATCGCCCTATTCTGAGCTGTACTGAGCAAAACTCTCTGCTTTGAAGTCCTTCGAGGACCTCATACCTGAAGTCACCGTATCTCAAGGAGAAAGACGGCTTGCATTCCCACTTCCACTAAAGCACAGTTTTCTGTGTAACACTTCAGGCTTTGGGGACATGCACAGGGCTCTTAGGAGACCTAGGGCAGTCTATTGTCTAGGCACGTCGCTACATGTACAACACCCTGTGCAGAAAACTTGATTCTGGGAAGAGCCAAGTAGCTAGCTAGGTCTCTTTTGTCCTCTTAGAAACCACAGATACTTACGCTGCGTGTCAATCTGGAAACAGGACCTGATGGGACTAGCCTTGTTTCCCATCATGAAAGCTCCTTTTATGCGCCTTGAAGCTAAGTGAAAAACACTGTTGGTGTCGGGCTTATACACACGACAGGCATGGCTGTGAGAGGGAAAAAGAGGTGTCACGAAGAAACATGGTATTCCAGTTTCTGAGTCAGAGCTGATCCTGTCCTGTTCTATAGCTAAAGGGAAACTCAAAGTGAGGCCTAACTTCGAAGGATGGCCCTGATATGCCTTACAGCGGGTTAGGCGTGCAACAGCTTCCATGAGGCCTTAGTCGCTCTCCTGCTTTAGTTGAACGCTAGTAAGCTTTTCAGGCCGCCTAGATCCCTCGCGGCAGCACTCGTTTCCGTACAAGGATACTGAGTACCCGCAGGCTCCCCTGGGCTTGCTGGGCAGCACTCAGACCCGTAGGCCCATCAGGGTGCCCCTGGGTAGGCCGAGTGAAGGGTAACCCGCTGCACTCTTCCTTGGGCGAGCTAGATATCCCAAGCTCACCAACGGCTTCATGAACACGGTTCTAGCAAGGCCAGCATACCATGGAAGTCGTCCTCGTTGCCCTAGTCTGAGCGGTACTGAGAAAAACTCTCTGCTTACAAGTCCTTCTAGGACCTCATCCCTGAAGTCACCGTATCTCTAGGAGAAAGGCAGCTTGCACAGCAACTTCCACTACAGCACAGTTTTGTGTGGAACACTTCAGGTTTTTGGGAGAGGCACAGGACCCTAGGAGACCTAGGGCAGTCTGTCATCGAAGCAGTTCGCTACACGCAGAGGGCCCTATGCAGAAAAGTTGAATCAGGGAAGAGCCAGGGAGGTAGCTAGGTCTCTTTTGACCTGCCAGTACGCACAGACACTTATGCTGCATGTCAATCTGGTGATGGTGCCTGATGCGACTGGCCTTGTTTGCCCACCTTGAAAGCTCTTCTTATGCGCCTTGAGCTCCCTTAAAAACACTGTGGTTGTCAGGCTTATACTCACGGCAGGCATGGCTGTGAGAGGGCAAAAGAGGTTTCACGACGAGACAGGGTATTTCAGTTTCTAAATCAGAGCTGATCCTGTCCTGTTTTATAGCTAAGGGGAAACTCAAAGTGAGCCCTCGCTTCGAAGGCGGCCCCTGATATGCCTTACAGCGGGGTAGGCGTGCAACAGCTTCCATGAGGCCTGAGTCGCTCTTCTGCTTTAGTTGAACGCCAGTAAGCTTTTCAGGCCTCCTAGATCCCTCGCGGCAGCACTCGTTTCCGTACAAGGATACTGAGTACCCCCAGGCTCCCCTGGGCTTGCTGGGCCGCACTCAGACCCGTAGGCCCATAAGAGTGCCCCTGGGTAGGCCGAGTGAAGGGTAACCCGCTGCACTCTTCCTTGGGCGAGCTAGATATCCCCAGCTCACCAACGGCTTCATGAACACGGTTCTAGCAAGGCCAGCATACCATGGAAGTCGTCCTCGTTGCCCTAGTCTGAGCGGTACTGAGAAAAACTCTCTGCTTACAAGTCCTTCTAGGACCTCATCCCTGAAGTCACCGTATCTCTAGGAGAAAGGCAGCTTGCACAGCAACTTCCACTACAGCACAGTTTTGTGTGGAACACTTCAGGTTTTTGGGAGAGGCACAGGACCCTAGGAGACCTAGGGCAGTCTGTCATCGAAGCAGTTCGCTACACGCAGAGCGCCCTATGCAGAAAAGTTGAATCAGGGAAGAGCCAGGGAGGTAGCTAGGTCTCTTTTGACCTGCCAGTACCCACGGACACTTATGCTGCGTGTCAACCTGGTGATGGTGCCTCATGCGACTGGCTTTGTTTTCCCACCTTGAAAGCTCTTCTTCTGCGCCTTGAAGCTCCCTTAAAAACACTGTGGTTGTCAGGCTTATACTCACGGCAGGCATGGCTGTGAGAGGGAAAAAGAGGTTACACGAAGAGACAGGGTATTTCAGTTTCTGAGTCAGAGCTCATCCTGCCTTGTTATGTAGCTAAATGGAAACTCAAAGTGAGCCCTAGCTTCGAAGGAGGGCCCTGATATGCCATGCATCGGGATAGGCGTACAACAACTTCTATGAAGCCTTAGTCACTCTTCTGCTTTAGCTGAAGGCTAGTAAGCTTTTCTGGACTCCTAGACCCCTCGCGGCAGCACTCGCTTCCCTACAAAGGCACTGAGCACCCCCAGGCTCTCCTGAGTCGAAGATCAACATTCAGACACGTAGACCCTTCGGAGTACCCGTGTCTGTGCCGAGTGAAGGAGAGCATGATGCACACTTCGTCGCGGGACCTAGATTTTCTCAGCTCACCAATAGCCTCAGGAACATGATTCTAGGAGGTGCAGCATGCCATGCAAGTCTGCCTGCTTACAGTAGTCCGAGCTGTACTGAGAAAAACTCTTTGCTTACAATTCCTTCTACCACCTCATAGCTGAAGTCAACCTACCTCTAGGAGAAAGTCGGCTTGTGGTCCAAGTGCAACTAGAGCACACTTTCTGGTATAATGCTACAGGCTTTTGGAAGATGCCCAGGAGCCAGGACACCTAGGGAATTCTTTCATTTAGGCAGTTCGCTACACGCAGAACACCCGGCATAGGAAAGTGGATTCTCCAAGACCCAGGGAGTAGCTAGGTCTCTTTTGACTTGTTAGAAAGCACAGATGCTTCTTCTGCGTGTCAACCTGGAAATGGCGGCCTTAGGAGTCAAGCCTTGTTTTCCCGTCTTGAAAGCTCCATTCAAGCGGCCTTAAAGCTACCTGAGAAACACTGTGGTTGTGGGACTTGTATTCACTCCAGGCATGGCTCTGGAAGAACATGAGTTATCTCGAAAGAAAGCGGGTGCTTCCAGGCTCTGGTTAGGAGCATATCCTGCCCTGCACTAGAGCTAAGGGGAATCTTGACGTGCACTCTACCCTGGCCTACAGCTCTGATTTGCCCTCCAGAAGGGTAGTTGTGCAGCCTTTTCCTTGAGTCCTTAGTCACAGTTCTGCATTAGTTTAAAGGTACTAATCTTCTCAGGACTCCAGGCCCACTCGTGCCAGTACCCGTTTCCGTACAAGAACTCTGAGTACCCCAGGGCTCCCCTGGGCTTGCCGGGCCACACTCACACCCGTAGGCCCTTCACTGTGCCCCTCTGTAGGCCGAGTGAAGCATAACAAACTGCACTCTTTCTTGGGAAAGCTAGATTTCCTCAGCTCACCAGCAGCCTCTGGAACACGGTTCTAGCAAGTCCAGCATACCATGGAAGTCTGCCTCATCGCCCTATTCTGAGCTGTACTGAGCAAAACTCTCTGCTTTGAAGTCCTTCGAGGACCTCATACCTGAAGTCACCGTATCTCAAGGAGAAAGACGGCTTGCATTCCCACTTCCACTAAAGCACAGTTTTCTGTGTAACACTTCAGGCTTTGGGGACATGCACAGGGCTCTTAGGAGACCTAGGGCAGTCTATTGTCTAGGCACGTCGCTACATGTACAACACCCTGTGCAGAAAACTTGATTCTGGGAAGAGCCAAGTAGCTAGCTAGGTCTCTTTTGTCCTCTTAGAAACCACAGATACTTACGCTGCGTGTCAATCTGGAAACAGGACCTGATGGGACTAGCCTTGTTTCCCATCATGAAAGCTCCTTTTATGCGCCTTGAAGCTAAGTGAAAAACACTGTTGGTGTCGGGCTTATACACACGACAGGCATGGCTGTGAGAGGGAAAAAGAGGTGTCAAGAAGAAACATGGTATTCCAGTTTCTGAGTCAGAGCTGATCCTGTCCTGTTCTATAGCTAAAGGGAAACTCAAAGTGAGGCCTAACTTCGAAGGAGGGCCCTGATATGCCTTACAGCGGGTTAGGCGTGCAACAGCTTCCATGAGGCCTTAGTCGCTCTCCTGCTTTAGTTGAACGCTAGTAAGCTTTTCAGGCCGCCTAGATCCCTCGCGGCAGCACTCGTTTCCGTACAAGGATACTGAGTACCCCCAGGCTCCCCTGGGCTTGCTGGGCCGCACTCAGACCCGTAGGCCCATCAGGGTGCCCCTGGGTAGGCCGAGTGAAGGGTAACCCGCTGCACTCTTCCTTGGGCGAGCTAGATATCCCCAGCTCACCAACGGCTTCATCAACACGGTTCTAGCAAGGCCAGCATACCATGGAAGTCGTCCTCGTTGCCCTAGTCTGAGCGGTACTGAGAAAAACTCTCTGCTTACAAGTCCTTCTAGGACCTCATCCCTGAAGTCACCGTATCTCTAGGAGAAAGGCAGCTTGCACAGCAACTTCCACTACAGCACAGTTTTGCGTGGAACACTTCAGGTTTTTGGGAGAGGCACAGGACCCTAGGAGACCTAGGGCAGTCTGTCATCGAAGCAGTTCGCTACACGCAGAGGGCCCTATGCAGAAAAGTTGAATCAGGGAAGAGCCAGGGAGGTAGCTAGGTCTCTTTTGACCTGCCAGTACCCACAGACACTTATGCTGCATGTCAATCTGGTGATGGTGCCTGATGCGACTGGCCTTGTTTTCCCACCTTGAAAGCTCTTCTTATGCGCCTTGAGCTCCCTTAAAAACACTGTGGTTGTCAGGCTTATACTCACGGCAGGCATGGCTGTGAGAGGGCAAAAAGGTTTCACGACGAGACAGGGTATTTCAGTTTCTAAATCAGAGCTGATCCTGTCCTGTTTTATAGCTAAGGGGAAACTCAAAGTGAGCCCTCGCTTCGAAGGCGGCCCCTGATATGCCTTACAGCGGGGTAGGCGTGCAACAGCTTCCATGAGGCCTGAGTCGCTCTTCTGCTTTAGTTGAACGCCAGTAAGCTTTTCAGGCCTCCTAGATCCCTCGCGGCAGCACTCGTTTCCGTACAAGGATACTGAGTACCCCCAGGCTCCCCTGGGCTTGCTGGGCCACACTCAGACCCGTAAGCCCATCAGGGTGCCCCTGGGTAGGCCGAGTGAAGGGTAACCCGCTGCACTCTTCCTTGGGCGAGCTAGATATCCCCAGCTCACCAACGGCTTCACGAACACGGTTCTAGCAAGGCCAGCATACCATGGAAGTCGTCCTCGTTGCCCTAGTCTGAGCGGTACTGAGAAAAACTCTCTGCTTACAAGTCCTTCTAGGACCTCATCCCTGAAGTCACCGTATCTCTAGGAGAAAGGCAGCTTGCACAGCAACTTCCACTACAGCACAGTTTTGTGTGGAACACTTCAGGTTTTTGGGAGAGGCACAGGACCCTAGGAGACCTAGGGCAGTCTGTCATCGAAGCAGTTCGCTACACGCAGAGGGCCCTATGCAGAAAAGTTGAATCAGGGAAGAGCTAGGGAGGTAGCTAGGTCTCTTTTGACCTGCCAGTACCCACAGACACTTATGCTGCATGTCAATCTGGTGATGGTGCCTGATGCGACTGGCCTTGTTTTCCCACCTTGAAAGCTCTTCTTCTGCGCCTTGAAGCTCCCTTAAAAACACTGTGGTTGTCAGGCTTATACTCACGGCAGGCATGGCTGTGAGAGGGCAAAAGAGGTTTCACGACGAGACAGGGTATTTCAGTTTCTAAATCAGAGCTGATCCTGTCCTGTTTTATAGCTAAGGGGAAACTCAAAGTGAGCCCTCGCTTCGAAGGTGGCCCCTGATATGCCTTACAGCGGGGTAGGCGTGCAACAGCTTCCATGAGGCCTGAGTCGCTCTTCTGCTTTAGTTGAACGCCAGTAAGCTTTTCAGGCCTCCTAGATCCCTCGCGGCAGCACTCGTTTCCGTACAAGGATACTGAGTACCCCCAGGCTCCCCTGGGCTTGCTGGGCCACACTCAGACCCGTAGGCCCATCAGGGTGCCCCTGGGTAGGCCGAGTGAAGGGTAACCCGCTGCACTCTTCCTTGGGCGAGCTAGATATCCCCAGCTCACCAACGGCTTCATGAACACGGTTCTAGCAAGGCCAGCATACCATGGAAGTCGTCCTCGTTGCCCTAGTCTGAGCGGTACTGAGAAAAACTCTCTGCTTACAAGTCCTTCTAGGACCTCATCCCTGAAGTCACCATATCTCTAGGAGAAAGGCAGCTTGCACAGCAACTTCCACTACAGCACAGTTTTGTGTGGAACACTTCAGGTTTTTGGGAGAGGCACAGGACCCTAGGAGACCTAGGGCAGTCTTTCATCTAAGCAGTTCGCTACACGCAGAGCGCCCTATGCAGAAAAGTTGAATCAGGGAAGAGCCAGGGAGGTAGCTAGGTCTCTTTTGACCTGCCAGTACCCACGGACACTTATGCTGCGTGTCAACCTGGTGATGGTGCCTCATGCGACTGGCTTTGTTTTCCCACCTTGAAAGCTCTTCTTCTGCGCCTTGAAGCTCCCTTAAAAACACTGTGGTTGTCAGGCTTATACTCACGGCAGGCATGGCTGTGAGAGGGAAAAAGAGGTTACACGAAGAGACAGGGTATTTCAGTTTCTGAGTCAGAGCTCATCCTGCCTTGTTATGTAGCTAAATGGAAACTCAAAGTGAGCCCTAGCTTCGAAGGAGGGCCCTGATATGCCATGCAGCGGGATAGGCGTACAACAGCTTCTATGAAGCCTTAGTCACTCTTCTGCTTTAGCTGAAGGCTAGTAAGCTTTTCTGGACTCCTAGACCCCTCGCGGCAGCACTCGCTTCCCTACAAAGGCACTGAGCACCCCCAGGCTCTCCTTAGTCGAAGATCAACATTCAGACACTTAGACCCTTCGGAGTACCCGTGTCTGTGCCGAGTGAAGGAGAGCATGATGCACACTTCGTCGCGGGACCTAGATTTTCTCAGCTCACCAATAGCCTCAGGAACATGATTCTAGGAGGTGCAGCATGCCATGCAAGTCTGCCTGCTTACAGTAGTCCGAGCTGTACTGAGAAAAACTCTTTGCTTACAATTCCTTCTACCACCTCATAGCTGAAGTCAACCTACCTCTAGGAGAAAGTCGGCTTGTGGTCCAAGTGCAACTAGAGCACACTTTCTGGTATAATGCTACAGGCTTTTGGAAGATGCCCAGGAGCCAGGACACCTAGGGAATTCTTTCATTTAGGCAGTTCGCTACACGCAGAACACCCGGCATAGGAAAGTGGATTCTCCAAGACCCAGGGAGTAGCTAGGTCTCTTTTGACTTGTTAGAAAGCACAGATGCTTCTTCTGCGTGTCAACCTGGAAATGGCGGCCTTAGGAGTCAAGCCTTGTTTTCCCGTCTTGAAAGCTCCATTCAAGCGGCCTTAAAGCTACCTGAGAAACACTGTGGTTGTGGGACTTGTATTCACTCCAGGCATGGCTCTGGAAGAACATGAGTTATCTCGAAAGAAAGCGGGTGCTTCCAGGCTCTGGTTAGGAGCATATCCTGCCCTGCACTAGAGCTAAGGGGAATCTTGACGTGCACTCTACCCTGGCCTACAGCTCTGATTTGCCCTCCAGAAGGGTAGTTGTGCAGCCTTTTCCTTGAGTCCTTAGTCACAGTTCTGCATTAGTTTAAAGGTACTAATCTTCTCAGGACTCCAGGCCCACTCGTGCCAGTACCCGTTTCCGTACAAGAACTCTGAGTACCCCAGGGCTCCCCTGGGCTTGCCGGGCCACACTCACACCCGTAGGCCCTTCACTGTGCCCCTCTGTAGGCCGAGTGAAGCATAACAAACTGCACTCTTTCTTGGGAAAGCTAGATTTCCTCAGCTCACCAGCAGCCTCTGGAACACGGTTCTAGCAAGTCCAGCATACCATGGAAGTCTGCCTCATCGCCCTATTCTGAGCTGTACTGAGCAAAACTCTCTGCTTTGAAGTCCTTCGAGGACCTCATACCTGAAGTCACCGTATCTCAAGGAGAAAGACGGCTTGCATTCCCACTTCCACTAAAGCACAGTTTTCTGTGTAACACTTCAGGCTTTGGGGACATGCACAGGGCTCTTAGGAGACCTAGGGCAGTCTATTGTCTAGGCACGTCGCTACATGTACAACACCCTGTGCAGAAAACTTGATTCTGGGAAGAGCCAAGTAGCTAGCTAGGTCTCTTTTGTCCTCTTAGAAACCACAGATACTTACGCTGCGTGTCAATCTGGAAACAGGACCTGATGGGACTAGCCTTGTTTCCCATCATGAAAGCTCCTTTTATGCGCCTTGAAGCTAAGTGAAAAACACTGTTGGTGTCGGGCTTATACACACGACAGGCATGGCTGTGAGAGGGAAAAAGAGGTGTCACGAAGAAACATGGTATTCCAGTTTCTGAGTCAGAGCTGATCCTGTCCTGTTCTATAGCTAAGGGGAAACTCAAAGTGAGCCCTCGCTTCGAAGGCGGCCCCTGATATGCCTTAAAGCGGGGTAGGCGTGCAACAGCTTCCATGAGGCCTGAGTCGCTCTTCTGCTTTAGTTGAACGCCAGTAAGCTTTTCAGGCCTCCTAGATCCCTCGCGGCAGCACTCGTTTCCGTACAAGGATACTGAGTACCCGCAGGCTCCCCTGGGCTTGCTGGGCCACACTCAGACCCGTAAGCCCATCAGGGTGCCCCTGGGTAGGCCGAGTGAAGGGTAACCCGCTGCACTCTTCCTTGGGCGAGCTAGATATCCCCAGCTCACCAACGGCTTCACGAACACGGTTCTAGCAAGGCCAGCATACCATGGAAGTCGTCCTCGTTGCCCTAGTCTGAGCGGTACTGAGAAAAACTCTCTGCTTACAAGTCCTTCTAGGACCTCATCCCTGAAGTCACCGTATCTCTAGGAGAAAGGCAGCTTGCACAGCAACTTCCACTACAGCACAGTTTTGTGTGGAACACTTCAGGTTTTTGGGAGAGGCACAGGACCCTAGGAGACCTAGGGCAGTCTGTCATCGAAGCAGTTCGCTACACGCAGAGGGCCCTATGCAGAAAAGTTGAATCAGGGAAGAGCTAGGGAGGTAGCTAGGTCTCTTTTGACCTGCCAGTACCCACAGACACTTATGCTGCATGTCAATCTGGTGATGGTGCCTGATGCGACTGGCCTTGTTTTCCCACCTTGAAAGCTCTTCTTATGCGCCTTGAAGCTCCCTTAAAAACACTGTGGTTGTCAGGCTTATACTCACGACAGGCATGGCTGTGAGAGGGCAAAAGAGGTTTCACGACGAGACAGGGTATTTCAGTTTCTAAATCAGAGCTGATCCTGTCCTGTTTTATAGCTAAGGGGAAACTCAAAGTGAGCCCTCGCTTCGAAGGCGGCCCCTGATATGCCTTACAGCGGGGTAGGCGTGCAACAGCTTCCATGAGGCCTGAGTCGCTCTTCTGCTTTAGTTGAACACCAGTAAGCTTTTCAGGCCTCCTAGGTCCCTCGCGGCAGCACTCGTTTCCGTACAAGGATACTGAGTACCCCCAGGCTCCCATGGGCTTGCTGGGCCACACTCAGACCCGTAGGCCCATCAGGGTGCCCCTGGGTAGGCCGAGTGAAGGGTAACCCGCTGCACTCTTCCTTGGGCGAGCTAGATATCCCCAGCTCACCAACGGCTTCATGAACACGGTTCTAGCAAGGCCAGCATACCATGGAAGTCGTCCTCGTTGCCCTAGTCTGAGCGGTACTGAGAAAAACTCTCTGCTTACAAGTCCTTCTAGGACCTCATCCCTGAAGTCACCGTATCTCTAGGAGAAAGGCAGCTTGCACAGCAACTTCCACTACAGCACAGTTTTGTGTGGAACACTTCAGGTTTTTGGGAGAGGCACAGGACCCTAGGAGACCTAGGGCAGTCTTTCATCTAAGCAGTTCGCTACACGCAGAGCGCCCTATGCAGAAAAGTTGAATCAGGGAAGAGCCAGGGAGGTAGCTAGGTCTCTTTTGACCTGCCAGTACCCACGGACACTTATGCTGCGTGTCAACCTGGTGATGGTGCCTCATGCGACTGGCCTTGTTTTCCCACCTTGAAAGCTCTTCTTCTGCGCCTTGAAGCTCCCTTAAAAACACTGTGGTTGTCAGGCTTATACTCACGGCAGGCATGGCTGTGAGAGGGAAAAAGAGGTTACACGAAGAGACAGGGTATTTCAGTTTCTGAGTCAGAGCTCATCCTGCCTTGTTATGTAGCTAAATGGAAACTCAAAGTGAGCCCTAGCTTCGAAGGAGGGCCCTGATATGCCATGCAGCGGGATAGGCGTACAACAGCTTCTATGAAGCCTTAGTCTCTCTTCTGCTTTAGCTGAAGGCTAGTAAGCTTTTCTGGACTCCTAGACCCCTCGCGGCAGCACTCGCTTCCCTACAAAGGCACTGAGCACCCCCAGGCTCTCCTGAGTCAAAGATCAACATTCAGACACGTAGACCCTTCGGAGTACCCGTGTCTGTGCCGAGTGAAGGAGAGCATGATGCACACTTCGTCGTGGGACCTAGATTTTCTCAGCTCACCAATAGCCTCAGAAACATGATTCTAGGAGGTGCAGCATGCCATGCAAGTCTGCCTGCTTACAGTAGTCCGAGCTGTACTGAGAAAAACTCTTTGCTTACAATTCCTTCTACCACCTCATAGCTGAAGTCAACCTACCTCTAGGAGAAAGTCGGCTTGTGGTCCAAGTGCAACTAGAGCACACTTTCTGGTATAATGCTACAGGCTTTTGGAAGATGCCCAGGAGCCAGGACTCCTAGGGAATTCTTTCATTTAGGCAGTTCGCTACACGCAGAACACCCGGCATAGGAAAGTGAATTCTCCAAGACCCAGGGAGTAGCTAGGTCTCTTTTGACTTGTTAGAAAGCACAGATGCTTCTATTGCGTGTCAACCTGGAAATGGCGGCCTTAGGAGTCAAGCCTTGTTTTCCCGTCTTGAAAGCTCCATTCAAGCGGCCTTAAAGCTACCTGAGAAACACTGTGGTTGTGGGACTTGTATTCACTCCAGGCATGGCTCTGGAAGAACATGAGTTATCTCGAAAGAAAGCGGGTGCTTCCAGGCTCTGGTTAGGAGCATATCCTGCCCTGCACTAGAGCTAAGGGGAATCTTGACGTGCACTCTACCCTGGCCTACAGCTCTGATTTGCCCTCCAGAAGGATAGTTGTGCAGCCTTTTCCTTGAGTCCTTAGTCACAGTTCTGCATTAGTTTAAAGGTACTAATCTTCTCAGGACTCCAGGCCCACTCGTGCCAGTACCCGTTTCCGTACAAGAACTCTGAGTACCCCAGGGCTCCCCTGGGCTTGCCGGGCCACACTCACACCCGTAGGCCCTTCACTGTGCCCCTCTGTAGGCCGAGTGAAGCATAACAAACTGCACTCTTTCTTGGGAAAGCTAGATTTCCTCAGCTCACCAGCAGCCTCTGGAACACGGTTCTAGCAAGTCCAGCATACCATGGAAGTCTGCCTCATCGCCCTATTCTGAGCTGTACTGAGCAAAACTCTCTGCTTTGAAGTCCTTCGAGGACCTCATACCTGAAGTCACCGTATCTCAAGGAGAAAGACGGCTTGCATTCCCACTTCCACTAAAGCACAGTTTTCTGTGTAACACTTCAGGCTTTGGGGACATGCACAGGGCTCTTAGGAGACCTAGGGCAGTCTATTGTCTAGGCACGTCGCTACATGTACAACACCCTGTGCAGAAAACTTGATTCTGGGAAGAGCCAAGTAGCTAGCTAGGTCTCTTTTGTCCTCTTAGAAACCACAGATACTTACGCTGCGTGTCAATCTGGAAACAGGACCTGATGGGACTAGCCTTGTTTCCCATCATGAAAGCTCCTTTTATGCGCCTTGAAGCTAAGTGAAAAACACTGTTGGTGTCGGGCTTATACACACGACAGGCATGGCTGTGAGAGGGAAAAAGAGGTGTCACGAAGAAACATGGTATTCCAGTTTCTGAGTCAGAGCTGATCCTGTCCTGTTCTATAGCTAAGGGGAAACTCAAAGTGAGCCCTCGCTTCGAAGGAGGGCCCTGATATGCCTTACAGCGGGGTAGGCGTGCAACAGCTTCCATGAGGCCTGAGTCGCTCTTCTGCTTTAGTTGAACGCCAGTAAGATTTTCAGGCCTCCTAGATCCCTCGCGGCAGCACTCGTTTCCGTACAAGGATACTGAGTACCCCCAGGCTCCCCTGGGCTTGCTGGGCCACACTCAGACCCGTAAGCCCATCAGGGTGCCCCTGGGTAGGCCGAGTGAAGGGTAACCCGCTGCACTCTTCCTTGGGCGAGCTAGATATCCCCAGCTCACCAACGGCTTCACGAACACGGTTCTAGCAAGGCCAGCATACCATGGAAGTCGTCCTCGTTGCCCTAGTCTGAGCGGTACTGAGAAAAACTCTCTGCTTACAAGTCCTTCTAGGACCTCATCCCTGAAGTCACCGTATCTCTAGGAGAAAGGCAGCTTGCACAGCAACTTCCACTACAGCACAGTTTTGTGTGGAACGCTTCAGGTTTTTGGGAGAGGCACAGGACCCTAGGAGACCTAGGGCAGTCTGTCATCGAAGCAGTTCGCTACACGCAGAGGGCCCTATGCAGAAAAGTTGAATCAGGGAAGAGCTAGGGAGGTAGCTAGGTCTCTTTTGACCTGCCAGTACCCACAGACACTTATGCTGCATGTCAATCTGGTGATGGTGCCTGATGCGACTGGCCTTGTTTTCCCACCTTGAAAGCTCTTCTTATGCGCCTTGAAGCTCCCTTAAAAACACTGTGGTTGTCAGGCTTATACTCACGACAGGCATGGCTGTGAGAGGGCAAAAGAGGTTTCACGACGAGACAGGGTATTTCAGTTTCTAAATCAGAGCTGATCCTGTCCTGTTTTATAGCTAAGGGGAAACTCAAAGTGAGCCCTCGCTTCGAAGGCGGCCCCTGATATGCCTTACAGCGGGGTAGGCGTGCAACAGCTTCCATGAGGCCTGAGTCGCTCTTCTGCTTTAGTTGAACACCAGTAAGCTTTTCAGGCCTCCTAGATCCCTCGCGGCAGCACTCGTTTCCGTACAAGGATACTGAGTACCCCCAGGCTCCCCTGGGCTTGCTGGGCCACACTCAGACCCGTAGGCCCATCAGGGTGCCCCTGGGTAGGCCGAGTGAAGGGTAACCCGCTGCACTCTTCCTTGGGCGAGCTAGATATCCCCAGCTCACCAACGGCTTCATGAACACGGTTCTAGCAAGGCCAGCATACCATGGAAGTCGTCCTCGTTGCCCTAGTCTGAGTGGTACTGAGAAAAACTCTCTGCTTACAAGTCCTTCTAGGACCTCATCCCTGAAGTCACCGTATCTCTAGGAGAAAGGCAGCTTGCACAGCAACTTCCACTACAGCACAGTTTTGTGTGGAACACTTCAGGTTTTTGGGAGAGGCACAGGACCCTAGGAGACCTAGGGCAGTCTTTCATCTAAGCAGTTCGCTACACGCAGAGCGCCCTATGCAGAAAAGTTGAATCAGGGAAGAGCCAGGGAGGTAGCTAGGTCTCTTTTGACCTGCCAGTACCCACGGACACTTATGCTGCGTGTCAACCTGGTGATGGTGCCTCATGCGACTGGCTTTGTTTTCCCACCTTGAAAGCTCTTCTTCTGCGCCTTGAAGCTCCCTTAAAAACACTGTGGTTGTCAGGCTTATACTCACGGCAGGCATGGCTGTGAGAGGGAAAAAGAGGTTACACGAAGAGACAGGGTATTTCAGTTTCTGAGTCAGAGCTCATCCTGCCTTGTTATGTAGCTAAATGGAAACTCAAAGTGAGCCCTAGCTTCGAAGGAGGGCCCTGATATGCCATGCAGCGGGATAGGCGTACAACAGCTTCTATGAAGCCTTAGTCACTCTTCTGCTTTAGCTGAAGGCTAGTAAGCTTTTCTGGACTCCTAGACCCCTCGCGGCAGCACTCGCTTCCCTACAAAGGCACTGAGCACCCCCAGGCTCTCCTGAGTCGAAGATCAACATTCAGACACGTAGACCCTTCGGAGTACCCGTGTCTGTGCCGAGTGAAGGAGAGCATGATGCACACTTCGTCGCGGGACCTAGATTTTCTCAGCTCACCAATAGCCTCAGGAACATGATTCTAGGAGGTGCAGCATGCCATGCAAGTCTGCCTGCTTACAGTAGTCCGAGCTGTACTGAGAAAAACTCTTTGCTTACAATTCCTTCTACCACCTCATAGCTGAAGTCAACCTACCTCTAGGAGAAAGTCGGCTTGTGGTCCAAGTGCAACTAGAGCACACTTTCTGGTATAATGCTACAGGCTTTTGGAAGATGCCCAGGAGCCAGGACACCTAGGGAATTCTTTCATTTAGGCAGTTCGCTACACGCAGAACACCCGGCATAGGAAAGTGAATTCTCCAAGACCCAGGGAGTAGCTAGGTCTCTTTTGACTTGTTAGAAAGCACAGATGCTTCTTCTGCGTGTCAACCTGGAAATGGCGGCCTTAGGAGTCAAGCCTTGTTTTCCCGTCTTGAAAGCTCCATTCAAGCGGCCTTAAAGCTACCTGAGAAACACTGTGGTTGTGGGACTTGTATTCACTCCAGGCATGGCTCTGGAAGAACATGAGTTATCTCGAAAGAAAGCGGGTGCTTCCAGGCTCTGGTTAGGAGCATATCCTGCCCTGCACTAGAGCTAAGGGGAATCTTGACGTGCACTCTACCCTGGCCTACAGCTCTGATTTGCCCTCCAGAAGGATAGTTGTGCAGCCTTTTCCTTGAGTCCTTAGTCACAGTTCTGCATTAGTTTAAAGGTACTAATCTTCTCAGGACTCCAGGCCCACTCGTGCCAGTACCCGTTTCCGTACAAGAACTCTGAGTACCCCAGGGCTCCCCTGGGCTTGCCGGGCCACACTCACACCCGTAGGCCCTTCACTGTGCCCCTCTGTAGGCCGAGTGAAGCATAACAAACTGCACTCTTTCTTGGGAAAGCTAGATTTCCTCAGCTCACCAGCAGCCTCTGGAACACGGTTCTAGCAAGTCCAGCATACCATGGAAGTCTGCCTCATCGCCCTATTCTGAGCTGTACTGAGCAAAACTCTCTGCTTTGAAGTCCTTCGAGGACCTCATACCTGAAGTCACCGTATCTCAAGGAGAAAGACGGCTTGCATTCCCACTTCCACTAAAGCACAGTTTTCTGTGTAACACTTCAGGCTTTGGGGACATGCACAGGGCTCTTAGGAGACCTAGGGCAGTCTATTGTCTAGGCACGTCGCTACATGTACAACACCCTGTGCAGAAAACTTGATTCTGGGAAGAGCCAAGTAGCTAGCTAGGTCTCTTTTGTCCTCTTAGAAACCACAGATACTTACGCTGCGTGTCAATCTGGAAACAGGACCTGATGGGACTAGCCTTGTTTCCCATCATGAAAGCTCCTTTTATGCGCCTTGAAGCTAAGTGAAAAACACTGTTGGTGTCGGGCTTATACACACGACAGGCATGGCTGTGAGAGGGAAAAAGAGGTGTCACGAAGAAACATGGTATTCCAGTTTCTGAGTCAGAGCTGATCCTGTCCTGTTCTATAGCTAAAGGGAAACTCAAAGTGAGGCCTAACTTCGAAGGAGGGCCCTGATATGCCTTACAGCGGGTTAGGCGTGCAACAGCTTCCATGAGGCCTTAGTCGCTCTCCTGCTTTAGTTGAACGCTAGTAAGCTTTTCAGGCCGCCTAGATCCCTCGCGGCAGCACTCGTTTCCGTACAAGGATACTGAGTACCCCCAGGCTCCCCTGGCCTTGCTGGCCCGCACTCAGACCCGTAGGCCCATCAGGGTGCCCCTGGGTAGGCCGAGTGAAGGGTAACCCGCTGCACTCTTCCTTGGGCGAGCTAGATATCCCCAGCTCACCATCGGCTTCATGAACACGGTTCTAGCAAGGCCAGCATACCATGGAAGTCGTCCTCGTTGCCCTAGTCTGAGCGGTACTGAGAAAAACTCTCTGCTTACAAGTCCTTCTAGGACCTCATCCCTGAAGTCACCGTATCTCTCGGAGAAAGGCAGCTTGCACAGCAACTTCCACTACAGCACAGTTTTGTGTGGAACACTTCAGGTTTTTGGGAGAGGCACAGGACCCTAGGAGACCTAGGGCAGTCTGTCATCGAAGCAGTTCGCTACACGCAGAGGGCCCTATGCAGAAAAGTTGAATCAGGGAAGAGCTAGGGAGGTAGCTAGGTCTCTTTTGACCTGCCAGTACCCACAGACACTTATGCTGCATGTCAATCTGGTGATGGTGCCTGATGCGACTGGCCTTGTTTTCCCACCTTGAAAGCTCTTCTTCTGCGCCTTGAAGCTCCCTTAAAAACACTGTGGTTGTCAGGCTTATACTCACGGCAGGCATGGCTGTGAGAGGGCAAAAGAGGTTTCACGACGAGACAGGGTATTTCAGTTTCTAAATCAGAGCTGATCCTGTCCTGTTTTATAGCTAAGGGGAAACTCAAAGTGAGCCCTCGCTTCGAAGGCGGCCCCTGATATGCTTTACAGCGGGTTAGGCGTGCAACAGCTTCCATGAGGCCTTAGTCGCTCTCCTGCTTTAGTTGAACGCTAGTAAGTTTTTCAGGCCGCCTAGATCCCTCGCGGCAGCACTCGTTTCCGTACAAGGATACTGAGTACCCCCAGGCTCCCCTGGGCTTGCTGGGCCGCACTCAGACCCGTAGGCCCATCAGGGTGCCCCTGGGTAGGCCGAGTGAAGGGTAACCCGCTGCACTCTTCCTTGGGCGAGCTAGATATCCCCAGCTCACCAACGGCTTCATGAACACGGTTCTAGCAAGGCCAGCATACCATGGAAGTCGTCCTCGTTGCCCTAGTCTGAGCGGTACTGAGAAAAACTCTCTGCTTACAAGTCCTTCTAGGACCTCATCCCTGAAGTCACCGTATCTCTAGGAGAAAGGCAGCTTGCACAGCAACTTCCACTACAGCACAGTTTTGTGTGGAACACTTCAGGTTTTTGGGAGAGGCACAGGACCCTAGGAGACCTAGGGCAGTCTGTCATCGAAGCAGTTCGCTACACGCAGAGGGCCCTATGCAGAAAAGTTGAATCAGGGAAGAGCTAGGGAGGTAGCTAGGTCTCTTTTGACCTGCCAGTACCCACAGACACTTATGCTGCATGTCAATCTGGTGATGGTGCCTGATGCGACTGGCCTTGTTTTCCCACCTTGAAAGCTCTTCTTATGCGCCTTGAAGCTCCCTTAAAAACACTGTGGTTGTCAGGCTTATACTCACGGCAGGCATGGCTGTGAGAGGGCAAAAGAGGTTTCACGACGAGACAGGGTATTTCAGTTTCTAAATCAGAGCTGATCCTGTCCTGTTTTATAGCTAAGGGGAAACTCAAAGTGAGCCCTCGCTTCGAAGGCGGCCCCTGATATGCCTTACAGCGGGGTAGGCGTGCAACAGCTTCCATGAGGCCTGAGTCGCTCTTCTGCTTTAGTTGAACGCCAGTAAGCTTTTCAGGCCTCCTAGATCCCTCGCGGCAGCACTCGTTTCCGTACAAGGATACTGAGTACCCCCAGGCTCCCCTGGGCTTGCTGGGCCACACTCAGACCCGTAGGCCCATCAGGGTGCCCCTGGGTAGGCCGAGTGAAGGGTAACCCGCTGCACTCTTCCTTGGGCGAGCTAGATATCCCCAGCTCACCAACGGCTTCACGAACACGGTTCTAGCAAGGCCAGCATACCATGGAAGTCGTCCTCGTTGCCCTAGTCTGAGCGGTACTGAGAAAAACTCTCTGCTTACAAGTCCTTCTAGGACCTCATTCCTGAAGTCACCGTATCTCTAGGAGAAAGGCAGCTTGCACAGCAACTTCCACTACAGCACAGTTTTGTGTGGAACACTTCAGGTTTTTGGGAGAGGCACAGGACCCTAGGAGACCTAGGGCAGTCTGTCATCGAAGCAGTTCGCTACACGCAGAGGGCCCTATGTAGAAAAGTTGAATCAGGTAAGAGCTAGGGAGGTAGCTAGGTCTCTTTTGACCTGCCAGTACCCACAGACACTTATGCTGCATGTCAATCTGGTGATGGTGCCTGATGCGACTGGCCTTGTTTTCCCACCTTGAAAGCTCTTCTTATGCGCCTTGAAGCTCCCTTAAAAACACTGTGGTTGTCAGGCTTATACTCACGGCAGGCATGGCTGTGAGAGGGCAAAAGAGGTTTCACGATGAGACAGGGTATTTCAGTTTCTAAATCAGAGCTGATCCTGTCCTGTTTTATAGCTAAGGGGAAACTCAAAGTGAGCCCTCGCTTCGAAGGCGGCCCCTGATATGCCTTACAGCGGGGTAGGCGTGCAACAGCTTCCATGAGGCCTGAGTCGCTCTTCTGCTTTAGTTGAACGCCAGTAAGCTTTTCAGGCCTCCTAGATCCCTCGCAGCAGCACTCGTTTCCGTACAAGGATACTGAGTACCCCCAGGCTCCCCTGGGCTTGCTGGGCCACACTCAGACCCGTAGGCCCATCAGGGTGCCCCTGGGTAGGCCGAGTGAAGGGTAACCCGCTGCACTCTTCCTTGGGCGAGCTAGATATCCCCAGCTCACCAACGGCTTCATGAACACGGTTCTAGCAAGGCCAGCATACCATGGAAGTCGTCCTCGTTGCCCTAGTCTGAGCGGTACTGAGAAAAACTCTCTGCTTACAAGTCCTTCTAGGACCTCATCCCTGAAGTCACCGTATCTCTAGGAGAAAGGCAGCTTGCACAGCAACTTCCACTACAGCACAGTTTTGTGTGGAACACTTCAGGTTTTTGGGAGAGGCACAGGACCCTAGGAGACCTAGGGCAGTCTTTCATCGAAGCAGTTCGCTACACGCAGAGCGCCCTATGCAGAAAAGTTGAATCAGGGAAGAGCCAGGGAGGTAGCTAGGTCTCTTTTGACCTGCCAGTACCCACGGACACTTATGCTGCGTGTCAACCTGGTGATGGTGCCTCATGCGACTGGCCTTGTTTTCCCACCTTGAAAGCTCTTCTTCTGCGCCTTGAAGCTCCCTTAAAAACACTGTGGTTGTCAGGCTTATACTCACGGCAGGCATGGCTGTGAGAGGGAAAAAGAGGTTACACGAAGAGACAGGGTATTTCAGTTTCTGAGTCAGAGCTCATCCTGCCTTGTTATGTAGCTAAATGGAAACTCAAAGTGAGCCCTAGCTTCGAAGGAGGGCCCTGATATGCCATGCAGCGGGATAGGCGTACAACAGCTTCTATGAAGCCTTAGTCACTCTTCTGCTTTAGCTGAAGGCTAGTAAGCTTTTCTGGACTCCTAGACCCCTCGCGGCAGCACTCGCTTCCCTACAAAGGCACTGAGCACCCCCAGGCTCTCCTGAGTCGAAGATCAACATTCAGACACGTAGACCCTTCGGAGTACCCGTGTCTGTGCCGAGTGAAGGAGAGCATGATGCACACTTCGTCGCGGGACCTAGATTTTCTCAGCTCACCAATAGCCTCAGGAACATGATTCTAGGAGGTGCAGCATGCCATGCAAGTCTGCCTGCTTACAGTAGTCCGAGCTGTACTGAGAAAAACTCTTTGCTTACAATTCCTTCTACCACCTCATAGCTGAAGTCAACCTACCTCTAGGAGAAAGTCGGCTTGTGGTCCAAGTGCAACTAGAGCACACTTTCTGGTATAATGCTACAGGCTTTTGGAAGATGCCCAGGAGCCAGGACACCTAGGGAATTCTTTCATTTAGGCAGTTCGCTACACGCAGAACACCCGGCATAGGAAAGTGGATTCTCCAAGACCCAGGGAGTAGCTAGGTCTCTTTTGACTTGTTAGAAAGCACAGATGCTTCTTCTGCGTGTCAACCTGGAAATGGCGGCCTTAGGAGTCAAGCCTTGTTTTCCCGTCTTGAAAGCTCCATTCAAGCGGCCTTAAAGCTACCTGAGAAACACTGTGGTTGTGGGACTTGTATTCACTCCAGGCATGGCTCTGGAAGAACATGAGTTATCTCGAAAGAAAGCGGGTGCTTCCAGGCTCTGGTTAGGAGCATATCCTGCCCTGCACTAGAGCTAAGGGGAATCTTGACGTGCACTCTACCCTGGCCTACAGCTCTGATTTGCCATCCAGAAGGGTAGTTGTGCAGCCTTTTCCTTGAGTCCTTAGTCACAGTTCTGCATTAGTTTAAAGGTACTAATCTTCTCAGGACTCCAGGCCCACTCGTGCCAGTACCCGTTTCCGTACAAGAACTCTGAGTACCCCAGGGCTCCCCTGGGCTTGCCGGGCCACACTCACACCCGTAGGCCCTTCACTGTGCCCCTCTGTAGGCCGAGTGAAGCATAACAAACTGCACTCTTTCTTGGGAAAGCTAGATTTCCTCAGCTCACCAGCAGCCTCTGGAACACGGTTCTAGCAAGTCCAGCATACCATGGAAGTCTGCCTCATCACCCTATTCTGAGCTGTACTGAGCAAAACTCTCTGCTTTGAAGTCCTTCGAGGACCTCATACCTGAAGTCACCGTATCTCAAGGAGAAAGACGGCTTGCATTCCCACTTCCACTAAAGCACAGTTTTCTGTGTAACACTTCAGGCTTTGGGGACATGCACAGGGCTCTTAGGAGACCTAGGGCAGTCTATTGTCTAGGCACGTCGCTACATGTACAACACCCTGTGCAGAAAACTTGATTCTGGGAAGAGCCAAGTAGCTAGCTAGGTCTCTTTTGTCCTCTTAGAAACCACAGATACTTACGCTGCGTGTCAATCTGGAAACAGGACCTGATGGGACTAGCCTTGTTTCCCATCATGAAAGCTCCTTTTATGCGCCTTGAAGCTAAGTGAAAAACACTGTTGGTGTCGGGCTTATACACACGACAGGCATGGCTGTGAGAGGGAAAAAGAGGTGTCACGAAGAAACATGGTATTCCAGTTTCTGAGTCAGAGCTGATCCTGTCCTGTTCTATAGCTAAGGGGAAACTCAAAGTGAGCCCTCGCTTCGAAGGAGGGCCCTGATATGCCTTACAGCGGGGTAGGCGTGCAACAGCTTCCATGAGGCCTGAGTCGCTCTTCTGCTTTAGTTGAACGCCAGTAAGATTTTCAGGCCTCCTAGATCCCTCGCGGCAGCACTCGTTTCCGTACAAGGATACTGAGTACCCCCAGGCTCCCCTGGGCTTGCTGGGCCACACTCAGACCCGTAAGCCCATCAGGGTGCCCCTGGGTAGGCCGAGTGAAGGGTAACCCGCTGCACTCTTCCTTGGGCGAGCTAGATATCCCCAGCTCACCAACGGCTTCACGAACACGGTTCTAGCAAGGCCAGCATACCATGGAAGTCGTCCTCGTTGCCCTAGTCTGAGCGGTACTGAGAAAAACTCTCTGCTTACAAGTCCTTCTAGGACCTCATCCCTGAAGTCACCGTATCTCTAGGAGAAAGGCAGCTTGCACAGCAACTTCCACTACAGCACAGTTTTGTGTGGAACACTTCAGGTTTTTGGGAGAGGCACAGGACCCTAGGAGACCTAGGGCAGTCTGTCATCGAAGCAGTTCGCTACACGCAGAGGGCCCTATGCAGAAAAGTTGAATCAGGGAAGAGCTAGGGAGGTAGCTAGGTCTCTTTTGACCTGCCAGTACCCACAGACACTTATGCTGCATGTCAATCTGGTGATGGTGCCTGATGCAACTGGCCTTGTTTTCCCACCTTGAAAGCTCTTCTTATGCGCCTTGAAGCTCCCTTAAAAACACTGTGGTTGTCAGGCTTATACTCACGGCAGGCATGGCTGTGAGAGGGCAAAAGAGGTTTCACGACGAGACAGGGTATTTCAGTTTCTAAATCAGAGCTGATCCTGTCCTGTTTTATAGCTAAGGGGAAACTCAAAGTGAGCCCTCGCTTCGAAGGCGGCCCCTGATATGCCTTACAGCGGGGTAGGCGTGCAACAGCTTCCATGAGGCCTGAGTCGCTCTTCTGCTTTAGTTGAACACCAGTAAGCTTTTCAGGCCTCCTAGATCCCTCGCGGCAGCACTCGTTTCCGTACAAGGATACTGAGTACCCCCAGGCTCCCCTGGGCTTGCTGGGCCACACTCAGACCCGTAGGCCCATCAGGGTGCCCCTGGGTAGGCCGAGTGAAGGGTAACCCGCTGCACTCTTCCTTGGGCGAGCTAGATATCCCCAGCTCACCAACGGCTTCATGAACACGGTTCTAGCAAGGCCAGCATACCATGGAAGTCGTCCTCGTTGCCCTAGTCTGAGTGGTACTGAGAAAAACTCTCTGCTTACAAGTCCTTCTAGGACCTCATCCCTGAAGTCACCGTATCTCTAGGAGAAAGGCAGCTTGCACAGCAACTTCCACTACAGCACAGTTTTGTGTGGAACACTTCAGGTTTTTGGGAGAGGCACAGGACCCTAGGAGACCTAGGGCAGTCTTTCATCGAAGCAGTTCGCTACACGCAGAGCGCCCTATGCAGAAAAGTTGAATCAGGGAAGAGCCAGGGAGGTAGCTAGGTCTCTTTTGACCTGCCAGTACCCACGGACACTTATGCTGCGTGTCAACCTGGTGATGGTGCCTGATGCGACTGGCCTTGTTTTCCCACCTTGAAAGCTCTTCTTCTGCGCCTTGAAGCTCCCTTAAAAACACTGTGGTTGTCAGGCTTATACTCACGGCAGGCATGGCTGTGAGAGGGAAAAAGAGGTTACACGAAGAGACAGGGTATTTCAGTTTCTGAGTCAGAGCTCATCCTGCCTTGTTATGTAGCTAAATGGAAACTCAAAGTGAGCCCTAGCTTCGAAGGAGGGCCCTGATATGCCATGCAGCGGGATAGGCGTACAACAGCTTCTATGAAGCCTTAGTCACTCTTCTGCTTTAGCTGAAGGCTAGTAAGCTTTTCTGGACTCCTAGACCCCTCGCGGCAGCACTCGCTTCCCTACAAAGGCACTGAGCACCCCCAGGCTCTCCTGAGTCGAAGATCAACATTCAGACACGTAGACCCTTCGGAGTACCCGTGTCTGTGCCGAGTGAAGGAGAGCATGATGCACACTTCGTCGCGGGACCTAGATTTTCTCAGCTCACCAATAGCCTCAGGAACATGATTCTAGGAGGTGCAGCATGCCATGCAAGTCTGCCTGCTTACAGTAGTCCGAGCTGTACTGAGAAAAACTCTTTGCTTACAATTCCTTCTACCACCTCATAGCTGAAGTCAACCTACCTCTAGGAGAAAGTCGGCTTGTGGTCCAAGTGCAACTAGAGCACACTTTCTGGTATAATGCTACAGGCTTTTGGAAGATGCCCAGGAGCCAGGACACCTAGGGAATTCTTTCATTTAGGCAGTTCGCTACACGCAGAACACCCGGCATAGGAAAGTGGATTCTCCAAGACCCAGGGAGTAGCTAGGTCTCTTTTGACTTGTTAGAAAGCACAGATGCTTCTTCTGCGTGTCAACCTGGAAATGGCGGCCTTAGGAGTCAAGCCTTGTTTTCCCGTCTTGAAAGCTCCATTCAAGCGGCCTTAAAGCTACCTGAGAAACACTGTGGTTGTGGGACTTGTATTCACTCCAGGCATGGCTCTGGAAGAACATGAGTTATCTCGAAAGAAAGCGGGTGCTTCCAGGCTCTGGTTAGGAGCATATCCTGCCCTGCACTAGAGCTAAGGGGAATCTTGACGTGCACTCTACCCTGGCCTACAGCTCTGATTTGCCATCCAGAAGGGTAGTTGTGCAGCCTTTTCCTTGAGTCCTTAGTCACAGTTCTGCATTAGTTTAAAGGTACTAATCTTCTCAGGACTCCAGGCCCACTCGTGCCAGTACCCGTTTCCGTACAAGAACTCTGAGTACCCCAGGGCTCCCCTGGGCTTGCCGGGCCACACTCACACCCGTAGGCCCTTCACTGTGCCCCTCTGTAGGCCGAGTGAAGCATAACAAACTGCACTCTTTCTTGGGAAAGCTAGATTTCCTCAGCTCACCAGCAGCCTCTGGAACACGGTTCTAGCAAGTCCAGCATACCATGGAAGTCTGCCTCATCACCCTATTCTGAGCTGTACTGAGCAAAACTCTCTGCTTTGAAGTCCTTCGAGGACCTCATACCTGAAGTCACCGTATCTCAAGGAGAAAGACGGCTTGCATTCCCACTTCCACTAAAGCACAGTTTTCTGTGTAACGCTTCAGGCTTTGGGGACATGCACAGGGCTCTTAGGAGACCTAGGGCAGTCTATTGTCTAGGCACGTCGCTACATGTACAACACCCTGTGCAGAAAACTTGATTCTGGGAAGAGCCAAGTAGCTAGCTAGGTCTCTTTTGTCCTCTTAGAAACCACAGATACTTACGCTGCGTGTCAATCTGGAAACAGGACCTGATGGGACTAGCCTTGTTTCCCATCATGAAAGCTCCTTTTATGCGCCTTGAAGCTAAGTGAAAAACACTGTTGGTGTCGGGCTTATACACACGACAGGCATGGCTGTGAGAGGGAAAAAGAGGTGTCACGAAGAAACATGGTATTCCAGTTTCTGAGTCAGAGCTGATCCTGTCCTGTTCTATAGCTAAAGGGAAACTCAAAGTGAGGCCTAACTTCGAAGGAGGGCCCTGATATGCCTTACAGCGGGTTAGGCGTGCAACAGCTTCCATGAGGCCTTAGTCGCTCTCCTGCTTTAGTTGAACGCTAGTAAGCTTTTCAGGCCGCCTAGATCCCTCGCGGCAGCACTCGTTTCCGTACAAGGATACTGAGTACCCCCAGGCTCCCCTGGGCTTGCTGGGCCGCACTCAGACCCGTAGGCCCATCAGGGTGCCCCTGGGTAGGCCGAGTGAAGGGTAACCCGCTGCACTCTTCCTTGGGCGAGCTAGATATCCCCAGCTCACCAACGGCTTCATGAACACGGTTCTAGCAAGGCCAGCATACCATGGAAGTCGTCCTCGTTGCCCTAGTCTGAGCGGTACTGAGAAAAACTCTCTGCTTACAAGTCCTTCTAGGACCTCATCCCTGAAGTCACCGTATCTCTAGGAGAAAGGCAGCTTGCACAGCAACTTCCACTACAGCACAGTTTTGTGTGGAACACTTCAGGTTTTTGGGAGAGGCACAGGACCCTAGGAGACCTAGGGCAGTCTTTCATCTAAGCAGTTCGCTACACGCAGAGCGCCCTATGCAGAAAAGTTGAATCAGGGAAGAGCCAGGGAGGTAGCTAGGTCTCTTTTGACCTACCAGTACCCACGGACACTTATGCTGCGTGTCAACCTGGTGATGGTGCCTCATGCGACTGGCTTTGTTTTCCCACCTTGAAAGCTCTTCTTCTGCGCCTTGAAGCTCCCTTAAAAACACTGTGGTTGTCAGGCTTATACTCACGGCAGGCATGGCTGTGAGAGGGAAAAAGAGGTTACACGAAGAGACAGGGTATTTCAGTTTCTGAGTCAGAGCTCATCCTGCCTTGTTATGTAGCTAAATGGAAACTCAAAGTGAGCCCTAGCTTCGAAGGAGGGCCCTGATATGCCATGCAGCGGGATAGGCGTACAACAGCTTCTATGAAGCCTTAGTCACTCTTCTGCTTTAGCTGAAGGCTAGTAAGCTTTTCTGGACTCCTAGACCCCTCGCGGCAGCACTCGCTTCCCTACAAAGGCACTGAGCACCCCCAGGCTCTCCTGAGTCGAAGATCAACATTCAGACACGTAGACCCTTCGGAGTACCCGTGTCTGTGCCGAGTGAAGGAGAGCATGATGCACACTTCGTCGCGGGACCTAGATTTTCTCAGCTCACCAATAGCCTCAGGAACATGATTCTAGGAGGTGCAGCATGCCATGCAAGTCTGCCTGCTTACAGTAGTCCGAGCTGTACTGAGAAAAACTCTTTGCTTACAATTCCTTCTACCACCTCATAGCTGAAGTCAACCTACCTCTAGGAGAAAGTCGGCTTGTGGTCCAAGTGCAACTAGAGCACACTTTCTGGTATAATGCTACAGGCTTTTGGAAGATGCCCAGGAGCCAGGACACCTAGGGAATTCTTTCATTTAGGCAGTTCGCTACACGCAGAACACCCGGCATAGGAAAGTGGATTCTCCAAGACCCAGGGAGTAGCTAGGTCTCTTTTGACTTGTTAGAAAGCACAGATGCTTCTTCTGCGTGTCAACCTGGAAATGGCGGCCTTAGGAGTCAAGCCTTGTTTTCCCGTCTTGAAAGCTCCATTCAAGCGGCCTTAAAGCTACCTGAGAAACACTGTGGTTGTGGGACTTGTATTCACTCCAGGCATGGCTCTGGAAGAACATGAGTTATCTCGAAAGAAAGCGGGTGCTTCCAGGCTCTGGTTAGGAGCATATCCTGCCCTGCACTAGAGCTAAGGGGAATCTTGACGTGCACTCTACCCTGGCCTACAGCTCTGATTTGCCATCCAGAAGGGTAGTTGTGCAGCCTTTTCCTTGAGTCCTTAGTCACAGTTCTGCATTAGTTTAAAGGTACTAATCTTCTCAGGACTCCAGGCCCACTCGTGCCAGTACCCGTTTCCGTACAAGAACTCTGAGTACCCCAGGGCTCCCCTGGGCTTGCCGGGCCACACTCACACCCGTAGGCCCTTCACTGTGCCCCTCTGTAGGCCGAGTGAAGCATAACAAACTGCACTCTTTCTTGGGAAAGCTAGATTTCCTCAGCTCACCAGCAGCCTCTGGAACACGGTTCTAGCAAGTCCAGCATACCATGGAAGTCTGCCTCATCACCCTATTCTGAGCTGTACTGAGCAAAACTCTCTGCTTTGAAGTCCTTCGAGGACCTCATACCTGAAGTCACCGTATCTCAAGGAGAAAGACGGCTTGCATTCCCACTTCCACTAAAGCACAGTTTTCTGTGTAACACTTCAGGCTTTGGGGACATGCACAGGGCTCTTAGGAGACCTAGGGCAGTCTATTGTCTAGGCACGTCGCTACATGTACAACACCCTGTGCAGAAAACTTGATTCTGGGAAGAGCCAAGTAGCTAGCTAGGTCTCTTTTGTCCTCTTAGAAACCACAGATACTTACGCTGCGTGTCAATCTGGAAACAGGACCTGATGGGACTAGCCTTGTTTCCCATCATGAAAGCTCCTTTTATGCGCCTTGAAGCTAAGTGAAAAACACTGTTGGTGTCGGGCTTATACACACGACAGGCATGGCTGTGAGAGGGAAAAAGAGGTGTCACGAAGAAACATGGTATTCCAGTTTCTGAGTCAGAGCTGATCCTGTCCTGTTCTATAGCTAAAGGGAAACTCAAAGTGAGGCCTAACTTCGAAGGAGGGCCCTGATATGCCTTACAGCGGGTTAGGCGTGCAACAGCTTCCATGAGGCCTTAGTCGCTCTCCTGCTTTAGTTGAACGCTAGTAAGCTTTTCAGGCCGCCTAGATCCCTCGCGGCAGCACTCGTTTCCGTACAAGGATACTGAGTACCCCCAGGCTCCCCTGGGCTTGCTGGGCCGCACTCAGACCCGTAGGCCCATCAGGGTGCCCCTGGGTAGGCCGAGTGAAGGGTAACCCGCTGCACTCTTCCTTGGGCGAGCTAGATATCCCCAGCTCACCAACGGCTTCATGAACACGGTTCTAGCAAGGCCAGCATACCATGGAAGTCGTCCTCGTTGCCCTAGTCTGAGCGGTACTGAGAAAAACTCTCTGCTTACAAGTCCTTCTAGGACCTCATCCCTGAAGTCACCGTATCTCTAGGAGAAAGGCAGCTTGCACAGCAACTTCCACTACAGCACAGTTTTGTGTGGAACACTTCAGGTTTTTGGGAGAGGCACAGGACCCTAGGAGACCTAGGGCAGTCTTTCATCGAAGCAGTTCGCTACACGCAGAGCGCCCTATGCAGAAAAGTTGAATCAGGGAAGAGCCAGGGAGGTAGCTAGGTCTCTTTTGACCTGCCAGTACCCACGGACACTTATGCTGCGTGTCAACCTGGTGATGGTGCCTGATGCGACTGGCTTTGTTTTCCCACCTTGAAAGCTCTTCTTCTGCGCCTTGAAGCTCCCTTAAAAACACTGTGGTTG
Source organism: Eubalaena glacialis (assembly GCF_028564815.1). Lineage (NCBI taxonomy): Eukaryota > Metazoa > Chordata > Mammalia > Artiodactyla > Balaenidae > Eubalaena > Eubalaena glacialis. The sequence goes on from NC_083724.1 coordinate 96,248,509, forward strand.
TCAGGCTTATACTCACGGCAGGCATGGCTGTGAGAGGGAAAAAGAGGTTACACGAAGAGACAGGGTATTTCAGTTTCTGAGTCAGAGCTCATCCTGCCTTGTTATGTAGCTAAATGGAAACTCAAAGTGAGCCCTAGCTTCGAAGGAGGGCCCTGATATGCCATGCAGCGGGATAGGCGTACAACAGCTTCTATGAAGCCTTAGTCACTCTTCTGCTTTAGCTGAAGGCTAGTAAGCTTTTCTGGACTCCTAGACCCCTCGCGGCAGCACTCGCTTCCCTACAAAGGCACTGAGCACCCCCAGGCTCTCCTGAGTCGAAGATCAACATTCAGACACGTAGACCCTTCGGAGTACCCGTGTCTGTGCCGAGTGAAGGAGAGCATGATGCACACTTCGTCGCGGGACCTAGATTTTCTCAGCTCACCAATAGCCTCAGGAACATGATTCTAGGAGGTGCAGCATGCCATGCAAGTCTGCCTGCTTACAGTAGTCCGAGCTGTACTGAGAAAAACTCTTTGCTTACAATTCCTTCTACCACCTCATAGCTGAAGTCAACCTACCTCTAGGAGAAAGTCGGCTTGTGGTCCAAGTGCAACTAGAGCACACTTTCTGGTATAATGCTACAGGCTTTTGGAAGATGCCCAGGAGCCAGGACACCTAGGGAATTCTTTCATTTAGGCAGTTCGCTACACGCAGAACACCCGGCATAGGAAAGTGGATTCTCCAAGACCCAGGGAGTAGCTAGGTCTCTTTTGACTTGTTAGAAAGCACAGATGCTTCTTCTGCGTGTCAACCTGGAAATGGCGGCCTTAGGAGTCAAGCCTTGTTTTCCCGTCTTGAAAGCTCCATTCAAGCGGCCTTAAAGCTACCTGAGAAACACTGTGGTTGTGGGACTTGTATTCACTCCAGGCATGGCTCTGGAAGAACATGAGTTATCTCGAAAGAAAGCGGGTGCTTCCAGGCTCTGGTTAGGAGCATATCCTGCCCTGCACTAGAGCTAAGGGGAATCTTGACGTGCACTCTACCCTAGCCTACAGCTCTGATTTGCCATCCAGAAGGGTAGTTGTGCAGCCTTTTCCTTGAGTCCTTAGTCACAGTTCTGCATTAGTTTAAAGGTACTAATCTTCTCAGGACTCCAGGCCCACTCGTGCCAGTACCCGTTTCCGTACAAGAACTCTGAGTACCCCAGGGCTCCCCTGGGCTTGCCGGGCCACACTCACACCCGTAGGCCCTTCACTGTGCCCCTCTGTAGGCCGAGTGAAGCATAACAAACTGCACTCTTTCTTGGGAAAGCTAGATTTCCTCAGCTCACCAGCAGCCTCTGGAACACGGTTCTAGCAAGTCCAGCATACCATGGAAGTCTGCCTCATCACCCTATTCTGAGCTGTACTGAGCAAAACTCTCTGCTTTGAAGTCCTTCGAGGACCTCATACCTGAAGTCACCGTATCTCAAGGAGAAAGACGGCTTGCATTCCCACTTCCACTAAAGCACAGTTTTCTGTGTAACACTTCAGGCTTTGGGGACATGCACAGGGCTCTTAGGAGACCTAGGGCAGTCTATTGTCTAGGCACGTCGCTACATGTACAACACCCTGTGCAGAAAACTTGATTCTGGGAAGAGCCAAGTAGCTAGCTAGGTCTCTTTTGTCCTCTTAGAAACCACAGATACTTACGCTGCGTGTCAATCTGGAAACAGGACCTGATGGGACTAGCCTTGTTTCCCATCATGAAAGCTCCTTTTATGCGCCTTGAAGCTAAGTGAAAAACACTGTTGGTGTCGGGCTTATACACACGACAGGCATGGCTGTGAGAGGGAAAAAGAGGTGTCACGAAGAAACATGGTATTCCAGTTTCTGAGTCAGAGCTGATCCTGTCCTGTTCTATAGCTAAAGGGAAACTCAAAGTGAGGCCTAACTTCGAAGGAGGGCCCTGATATGCCTTACAGCGGGTTAGGCGTGCAACAGCTTCCATGAGGCCTTAGTCGCTCTCCTGCTTTAGTTGAACGCTAGTAAGCTTTTCAGGCCGCCTAGATCCCTCGCGGCAGCACTCGTTTCCGTACAAGGATACTGAGTACCCCCAGGCTCCCCTGGGCTTGCTGGGCCGCACTCAGACCCGTAGGCCCATCAGGGTGCCCCTGGGTAGGCCGAGTGAAGGGTAACCCGCTGCACTCTTCCTTGGGCGAGCTAGATATCCCCAGCTCACCAACGGCTTCATGAACACGGTTCTAGCAAGGCCAGCATACCATGGAAGTCGTCCTCGTTGCCCTAGTCTGAGCGGTACTGAGAAAAACTCTCTGCTTACAAGTCCTTCTAGGACCTCATCCCTGAAGTCACCGTATCTCTAGGAGAAAGGCAGCTTGCACAGCAACTTCCACTACAGCACAGTTTTGTGTGGAACACTTCAGGTTTTTGGGAGAGGCACAGGACCCTAGGAGACCTAGGGCAGTCTGTCATCGAAGCAGTTCGCTACACGCAGAGGGCCCTATGCAGAAAAGTTGAATCAGGGAAGAGCTAGGGAGGTAGCTAGGTCTCTTTTGACCTGCCAGTACCCACAGACACTTATGCTGCATGTCAATCTGGTGATGGTGCCTGATGCGACTGGCCTTGTTTTCCCACCTTGAAAGCTCTTCTTATGCGCCTTGAAGCTCCCTTAAAAACACTGTGGTTGTCAGGCTTATACTCACGGCAGGCATGGCTGTGAGAAGGCAAAAGAGGTTTCACGACGAGACAGGGTATTTCAGTTTCTAAATCAGAGCTGATCCTGTCCTGTTTTATAGCTAAGGGGAAACTCAAAGTGAGCCCTCGCTTCGAAGGCGGCCCCTGATATGCCTTACAGCGGGGTAGGCGTGCAACAGCTTCCATGAGGCCTGAGTCGCTCTTCTGCTTTAGTTGAACGCCAGTAAGCTTTTCAGGCCTCCTAGATCCCTCGCAGCAGCACTCGTTTCCGTACAAGGATACTGAGTACCCCCAGGCTCCCCTGGGCTTGCTGGGCCACACTCAGACCCGTAGGCCCATCAGGGTGCCCCTGGGTAGGCCGAGTGAAGGGTAACCCGCTGCACTCTTCCTTGGGCGAGCTAGATATCCCCAGCTCACCAACGGCTTCATGAACACGGTTCTAGCAAGGCCAGCATACCATGGAAGTCGTCCTCGTTGCCCTAGTCTGAGCGGTACTGAGAAAAACTCTCTGCTTACAAGTCCTTCTAGGACCTCATCCCTGAAGTCACCGTATCTCTAGGAGAAAGGCAGCTTGCACAGCAACTTCCACTACAGCACAGTTTTGTGTGGAACACTTCAGGTTTTTGGGAGAGGCACAGGACCCTAGGAGACCTAGGGCAGTCTTTCATCGAAGCAGTTCGCTACACGCAGAGCGCCCTATGCAGAAAAGTTGAATCAGGGAAGAGCCAGGGAGGTAGCTAGGTCTCTTTTGACCTGCCAGTACCCACGGACACTTATGCTGCGTGTCAACCTGGTGATGGTGCCTCATGCGACTGGCCTTGTTTTCCCACCTTGAAAGCTCTTCTTCTGCGCCTTGAAGCTCCCTTAAAAACACTGTGGTTGTCAGGCTTATACTCACGGCAGGCATGGCTGTGAGAGGGAAAAAGAGGTTACACGAAGAGACAGGGTATTTCAGTTTCTGAGTCAGAGCTCATCCTGCCTTGTTATGTAGCTAAATGGAAACTCAAAGTGAGCCCTAGCTTCGAAGGAGGGCCCTGATATGCCATGCAGCGGGATAGGCGTACAACAGCTTCTATGAAGCCTTAGTCACTCTTCTGCTTTAGCTGAAGGCTAGTAAGCTTTTCTGGACTCCTAGACCCCTCGCGGCAGCACTCGCTTCCCTACAAAGGCACTGAGCACCCCCAGGCTCTCCTGAGTCGAAGATCAACATTCAGACACGTAGACCCTTCGGAGTACCCGTGTCTGTGCCGAGTGAAGGAGAGCATGATGCACACTTCGTCGCGGGACCTAGATTTTCTCAGCTCACCAATAGCCTCAGGAACATGATTCTAGGAGGTGCAGCATGCCATGCAAGTCTGCTTGCTTACAGTAGTCCGAGCTGTACTGAGAAAAACTCTTTGCTTACAATTCCTTCTACCACCTCATAGCTGAAGTCAACCTACCTCTAGGAGAAAGTCGGCTTGTGGTCCAAGTGCAACTAGAGCACACTTTCTGGTATAATGCTACAGGCTTTTGGAAGATGCCCAGGAGCCAGGACACCTAGGGAATTCTTTCATTTAGGCAGTTCGCTACACGCAGAACACCCGGCATAGGAAAGTGGATTCTCCAAGACCCAGGGAGTAGCTAGGTCTCTTTTGACTTGTTAGAAAGCACAGATGCTTCTTCTGCGTGTCAACCTGGAAATGGCGGCCTTAGGAGTCAAGCCTTGTTTTCCCGTCTTGAAAGCTCCATTCAAGCGGCCTTAAAGCTACCTGAGAAACACTGTGGTTGTGGGACTTGTATTCACTCCAGGCATGGCTCTGGAAGAACATGAGTTATCTTGAAAGAAAGCGGGTGCTTCCAGGCTCTGGTTAGGAGCATATCCTGCCCTGCACTAGAGCTAAGGGGAATCTTGACGTGCACTCTACCCTGGCCTACAGCTCTGATTTGCCCTCCAGAAGGGTAGTTGTGCAGCCTTTTCCTTGAGTCCTTAGTCACAGTTCTGCATTAGTTTAAAGGTACTAATCTTCTCAGGACTCCAGGCCCACTCGTGCCAGTACCCGTTTCCGTACAAGAACTCTGAGTACCCCAGGGCTCCCCTGGGCTTGCCGGGCCACACTCACACCCGTAGGCCCTTCACTGTGCCCCTCTGTAGGCCGAGTGAAGCATAACAAACTGCACTCTTTCTTGGGAAAGCTAGATTTCCTCAGCTCACCAGCAGCCTCTGGAACACGGTTCTAGCAAGTCCAGCATACCATGGAAGTCTGCCTCATCGCCCTATTCTGAGCTGTACTGAGCAAAACTCTCTGCTTTGAAGTCCTTCGAGGACCTCATACCTGAAGTCACCGTATCTCAAGGAGAAAGACGGCTTGCATTCCAACTTCCACTAAAGCACAGTTTTCTGTGTAACACTTCAGGCTTTGGGGACATGCACAGGGCTCTTAGGAGACCTAGGGCAGTCTATTGTCTAGGCACGTCACTAC